>NC_139347.1:105827863-106370363 GCF_055883805.1 Amblyomma maculatum | reverse complement strand
CTGTTTGCTGGCGACTTCTCCCAATATAAGCTTTCAGCTCTGCATCGCTTCGTTGGTTTGGTTTTCAACCTTATGCTTTTTGCTTCTACCTGAGGCCTGTTCACCCTGATACAATATCTAAGTGATGCTCACATTTTATGCATTACGATATTTGTCTTCACCAGGTTTGTTGTATACGGCAGTTTACTTTTGTAGATGATTTTGAAACGAGTTTCTCCGATGAAAGTCGCCGGTGACAAAAACAGTATTCGACTCCCAGTACGGGACCTCGATTGCTCCGCGAACTCATTAAAAGCCTTAAGCAATGTGCATATGAAGAACATATGCAAAATAACAAACTTCAGTGGTGTTAAGAGAAATTGTAACTTGGCATAAGAATAAAGAAATCGGATATAAACATTTTTACGTAACATTCTTCAGCTGCTTTAAGGGAGATATTTTCCTAATACAGTTAGGCTTTCGTTTTAAAAAAACTTTATCTCAGCTATCTGAAGAAAACAGTTACCTGAGAATAAAGAAAAATCATCAGAGCGCGTAAATGTTTTGTCTTTTTCGCGATAGCATTATTTGGCAGATAGGAGAAATGCTTTGTTAATCATCTGTATGTACCCCTCCTATAATCCTGTGCAATAATTACAAAGGAATAAAATTTTCCTTCTAGATAGAGGTACCTACCCAACCTGAGAGCAAAGAAAAAGAATTTCGAGTAAAAAACTTGATGAATTAATTTTCTTTCAAACAAAATTGCTTGGCTATGCTGTCACTTTTTTTTATAACTGTGAAATATGTCAATAGGGCGTCGACACCGCGCCATCACCGAACGGAGCGCATAGCAATTTCCCA
Organism: Amblyomma maculatum; assembly: GCF_055883805.1. NCBI lineage: Eukaryota > Metazoa > Arthropoda > Arachnida > Ixodida > Ixodidae > Amblyomma > Amblyomma maculatum. Next base: position 106,369,520 of record NC_139347.1, on the reverse strand, counting down.
TTATATACATGGACATTGTTTCTTTATAGTGCAGTGCTGTCCTTTAATAGTGCATTTTTAGGGGCAGAAAAAATCACGTGATCGTTAGAGATCAGCAAACCTCTTGTTTGTTTCTCGCTGGTTGCTGTAGCAACTATGACGCCTGCCTTTTGAGAGCTACCGGTGCAGAGAGCGGGACAACGACACGCACGGGCAATACCCCTGAGGCTAGTGTCATTCTCCTTATCGTCTGTGGCATTTAATTGGCTTCAGCAGTATCCCTAATAGGCTTTTATGTGGGGCCAGATTTTTCACACTTATGTCAAAAGTATGACACCATTTTCTTGTGCAGCGTTAACTGGGGTGTCATAGAATTAAGCTCCCTAATTGGATTGATGCAAAATGGGGAAGTTGGTGAAGTTGGAAGCGTGGTAAAGTTGGGGCTAGTTCGTATGCCATGCAAATAACCTTGCGAAGCTCTGTACCAGTGCGTCAATATTAAACGCCAAGGAAACTCAAGCCAAATTATGGCAGCACACAGCTTTCGCATCACTTAATTAGTTCAAATGAGTTGAACCATGAGTAATATTATCTTTCGCAGTGAGTTTCTTTTTTTCGACTAATTTTTTTTAGATACTGCCGAAAATTGCAGACATCATCCTATTTTCAGCATCTTAGTGATCTTCTTCCATAGATGAAATTTTATCGAGGATTGCGAACTAGACGGTCGCCAACTTGACGATTTCCAATTTTTTCTCATGCGCACAGTCCATGTTTGTTTTTGAGTTTTCAGTACCCAGTTCCCAGCTATTACGCTGATAAAAATTACAAGTGTTCAACGCTGCTGAACCAAATATTGAGCGAAAGCATTAGCTGCGGGTGACCGAGCGTTCTTCTTCTTTTCTTTTTCTTCGTCCACAGCCCACATATAAAGCCCCGCTTTAACCAAGCCGTATGAACGTGCTTTAGTAGCCTATAGGGGTAACGTGAATGCCAGGGTCCTAGCAGGCTGATTCCGACATAACCGTCCGAAGTGAAACGAGAGAGCCAAGTTGGCAGCTCCTGCCGACCGCTTGAGTTTGTAGCCCAGATCACACCCCAGTGTCACGTGGGTTGTGACGTCACAGCGTCACGTGGGTAAGACTGGGCTGCCGGCCGCGCTACGCTGAAGGCTCGAAACCTAGAGTAGTATTGTTTTCGATATAAAAGGAATGAAATTACATATTTTCGCATTACTCCTTGTCTTGAATGCAAACAGGTGCGTTATGTTAGGTGCGCGAATTTGATTTCAACGGACATTTCCCAAATGACACAGCATTCATTCCGCCGCCTATGGTGAAGTTTATCATCAAAAACGTAACCAGCACCCTCCTGCACTTGGGCGCATGGTCTACCAGCGGCTGCCCTGTGACTCCCTTCGCCGTCCAGCACCGTCTAAAGTTGCACCAGGTCTGGCTGCCACTGGCCGAATCCCTGAGTCCATGCCTGAGGCACTACGTGCTAGCTGACCTGGTATCCAGGCCCCATTACAAGGTGCACGTGGTAACCCACAGCTAGGCTGGTCCCACTCAGGTTGACTTCGAATTCAAGACGCCAGGTCTTTCTGCAGAAGGTAGCCACATCGATCCGATCGCAGTGCGTTTTCTAAACATCTCACTTCACGATTTACTATTCCTTAAAGAAAAATCTTGCCACTTGCATTTGCACCGTATGGCACGTTTCAGTGATTAATGCTCACATGAATTATGCGCGAATAATCACAAATGAAGTAGCCATATTAGAAAATACAAGCCCTCTTAATTTTGAGTTTGCCTATATATGAGCGGTGCTTCCAAGTCATTACAATCAATGAAATGGTTACCGCGCTGTTTACCACGAAGACCATCGTGATTAATATCAGAAATTCTTCTGTTTCTTTACCTTGCTCGAAGACATCGAGCTGCATTTTTTTTTTAACTTTAAAACCGTACATTCGTGAGAAAATTGGGTATACAGGACTTTCCTGGTGGCGGAGCTCGGTAAATATTTGTACTAATGCCATCTAGGGACACTGACCAGGACAGCGACCGTTACATATGCGGATTGATGAAATGGAGCACCACAACAGTTGTCTCCATCCAAAACAGTTTTGTTCGATGGCGCTGAAATGCATGTTTCCCGAGCTCCGCCACTGGGTACGTGTTTTATAACACTTTTGATGGTGACTATACCTTTGCTACCGAATCAAATGTGGTTTTATGCAAAAGCAAAGTCGACCACCAAACAAATAGAGAAATAACTTATTCAAGTATAAATGGACAAATAAATATGTATTTACACAACACGACGAAGATATTTGCGGAAAGTGAGTAAAAGTGAAGATAGCTAGAAACTTGGGGGAGGCGCTTCGACAGGGTTTGTTGAGTGGCACCTGTAACAGCCCATGGCGCTACACTTACCTGCTAAATAAAATAATAGCAGAGGTCAGTGCTGCTTTGTAGCCCAAAGGGCAAAACAGGCATTTTCTAGGTTTTAGATTCCTGTGCATTAATGATTTGTATTTTGTCGTAATCTTTATACATCGCATCATCGGGTCATTTGTGCGTGGACTTTGCAGTCTGATACTGATGACGGCAGGAAAGCTACTCAAAGCGCATCTGAATTGAAAAATATTGCTGAGAGCTGCGTGCAAGCGGCACCAAAAGATGGTTTGCGAAACAAGCATGAATTCCATTTTGCACATTTAGGTGGCAGTGTTTGAGCATACTGAAAGCTGCTGCGTGTGGAGTATGTCGCGGAGTTACAGATTCTATATCACGCAGGAACGACACGGAATGAATGCATTGAGCCGTTGAGGTGGGGATTCTGCTTGCAGCACTCATATAAAAGATACGGCTATATAGTCTTACCCGAACCTCGTCAAGAAGGAATGAAATATTCAGACGGTACCGGATTTTTGAAAATTTTAGTGTGTTACATACATCGCTCTGTCGTTTTGAGAATGCAGGATAAAATTCTCATCAATGTGCTATTTGTGATTTCAGAGCGATATAGCGAGTCCGTATTTTAGAGTTTTCAACAAACCAACATTTCGCCTTTAAGCAATGCTGTAATGGCGGCTAGTTGATTTTTTATCATAGGTAGGCGAGCTAAACTTTGACCCAAGACGATTCACTAAAACAAGACCAAACTGGTACATGCGATTTACTGGTGCATTATGATTTCAGACTGGTACAATATGATTTCGCCTTTCCTGTAAATGCTCAAGGCTATATTCTTGCAGCTTTAGAAGCGGAGGTTTGTACTCCCTTCTTTTATTTAACTAATGGAATTCATGCAATCTTTTGTCGCAGTGGCCACATTGATTCCGACGGCGATTCAAGACCAGGCAGCTCTGTCTCTGCACCATAATGTGGCTGTCGTCACGCCTTTCGTAGGGTTTACTGCCAAGGGTGCGACTGGTCATCGCACCTTTGGCACTGATCGTCGTCGCACCCTTGCCACTGGTCATCGTGGCCATCCTCAGCGTCTACATCCGCCTGAGGTGGGACAGTTTTCGTTGCAGCAGCACCACTGCTAATTTTGAGCTTATAGACCACAATCTGGTTTATTGATACGGTGTCGTCAATCACAAAAATGTCTTCTTACATCGCGGTCATTTAGGACTTCAGGTTTGCTGAAAGACGAAAAGATCCAATACTTGCCCTTGCGCCTCACATGAGCTCAGCCTGTCGATGCTACTCTTCTGCCTTCTTTTCATAAGTACCAAGCACTCTTTATATCTCCGTACGATATTCATAGTTGGCTCAGTGCTTTGTGGCATCAAAACTCGTTTTACAGGGGGTGGATGATATATATGCTATTGTAGTGGATAGAACAATGTAAGCACAATCAGTAAATATTCTTGCTCCGTTTCCTTATTGGCACATATTGATGTACGGAGGAAGAAGTATTCTTTTTACACGGACACATTCTACACTGTATATTGTTTTAGATCATGATTGCAGCCTGCTTGTTTTGCGACAAAGCTATGGAACAGCTTCTCCCGCACTATGCAGGCTCATGCAGAGCTCACTACCTTTCTTTCTGCCTGCGCCGGCATTAGGCTTTTCTTGACTCTAGGCTCTCTTTATTCTCACTGCGCTCGGTCCAGCTTTTTCTGCTGTCGCTTCTAGACGCTGACGACGACAAGCGTGATTTGACTCAAAAACTTTGCCTACAGACAACGGAAGACGTAACCATTCCGCGACGTCATTCCGGCATTATTTAAAAATAATAAATCCAATGCATCCTGTACCATGTCTCCTGCAGCATGCGTGGCGGTGACAGGGTATTTATGCACGGTGTTATAAACACTGGATCTCCTACTGCATCGAACAAAATATGATGGTTTCCCTTTTTTTCGGAAAAATGAAATTTTCTCATAGGGGAAAGTATTACCACTGTTAGCTGCTATGACAAAGGATAAATTTAGGGCGCCGCTTTGGAAGCTATTGCAATTACTTGCAGATGTATCTCGATGTCGTATACAGTGAGCTATCTGGACGACTTGAAGGGCCTTCTAACAAGCATCTTCATGGTAGAGATTTAAGGTCGAAAGTCGAAACTTCACTGCTAAATTTCAGTAGAACTCAGAACAACGTAGAAGTTCGCATCACAAATATTCAAATTCTGTGTTGCCAGCAGGCAGTCGCCCAATGAAACTGTTACTCGGACGACGCCGTTATCTTGACAGAGTTCAACCAAAAGCAAGGAATCCCAATGACAAGCATTCACGTTGGTTTTACTATAACTCACTAGCCCAGAAGCCTGCATCTGTAGCCTCTGAAAAAGACAATAAGTTGCAAACTGTTTTTCTATATGGAAAAAATCGCACGTGTTGAAAGAATTTGAGGTTTTGTCGTAGAAAATTGCCAGCGGTAACGATACATTTAAATATCCTTCTAAACATTTAATATCATATTATTCTTTCTTGTGAATTGGGTTTGTTTACAATGTCGATAACGTTTTTCGGCTATAAGGAATGTCGGGGTATTAATTTTATGAAGACTAGTGCGACTTTGAGAAAGCCAATTTTTACAAATGGGCACTGTTCTTGCAGTGTCGTACGAATGCGCTAAATTATAATTTCTGTGTATGTTTTTGTGGTGGTGGCGACTTAACTATTGCCAACGTGGGGCGCATACGCTGAGGTGGAAACAACATACTGCGCGCAGGCGCAGCCGGTGGGCAGCAAATCGACCTCGGAGCAATTCACGACGGTGGCGCCGCCTACGCAGCTCTCTTTGACGCTGGTAAGAGGCGCACACTGGCATCAGCGCACTGATTACAGCCCAAGAGCCGAGTCTGCAAACAGTTGATCCCACGTGTAATTCTGTGGCGATAATTTCCTGAAGCGCTAGAGATATCATTGAAACTTTTCACGCTTTACGCACGTCAGTGCAAGCTTATGAGAACTGTTCGTGGAAGTTTCGTGAATCACAAATCAGAAGCAGGAAGCCACCTTTTCTTCGATGGAAGTAAAGAAGCGACTTTTCTGGAAGAAATTCTCATGACACATCTTATAAAACATTTAAAATGCTGAAGAGACTACTAATAATGAAATCTGCTCGGATCAACATCAAATTAGGCATGTTCTGAAGACGGTGGTCGTCGCATATAAAGGTTTTGTTTGTGACGTCCCAAGACTAAGTTAGATTGAATATTGTTGGTGGAGGCGTGCATCTTGACTGGAACACTTCAATAGAGCGACCGCGCTTCGTGCAGGTTTCAGGTAACAAGGGAAAGTAGCCGCAATCGCTCTCACGGGTAAATAAAAACATCTTTCATTCTCACTTATGGAGAGGCATATTTAATAAAGTTCGAGAATGTTTTCATTTTTAACCTGACTGCAACTAATGTTGCAGTCACTAGAACACAGTGAAATCTGGACACTCTTAAAATGAATAAAATGATTAACTTCATCGTGCGTCTTTATTCAGTGTTAAAGCTGCGATGAATAATGTGGTTGCTGCCTTGTTTATTTCGTCGCAGCGTCCACAGAGAAATGTGGCGCACGCCAAGCGGGATTTAGTTTCTCTCGTATCAACCATATGAAGTGAACAATAGGCAAACGTCGCATATCTTTTCTAAGCCATGTCACTCGGTGCCAGTTCCAAACTCCAGGCGATTAAGAAAGACGGCACCAAAAAAAAAAAGAAGTTGCCAAATAATCCTTCTTAATCCGTGCTTTCGAGGCTCGCTCGGTACTGCCGAGATGGATGTTATTCCCAAATGCCGGATAAAGAGACGCGCTGTGGCAAAACAGCGTTTCTGGTATTGATTCAGCCAAGAGCGCAGAACAAGCACGATGGTTAATTGCGCCAATGAGCGTTCTCTCGACCAGAGAGCTTTCTTTCATGCTGGCTGCCTTCCCGCATCCAGAAAGCTGGCTCGTTCCAGTGCGACAAAATGTCGCCGCTTATTCAGAAAGAAAGAAGTAAGAATTCCAGGTCAAAACAGCGGCGTAAGGGGGAAAAGGTGCAGAGGCGACGCCCGGTGTGCCGAATCTCATCGGGGCCAGCGTGCGCGCAGCCTCTAATTGCTATGCACGTCGGGCATCTTTTCAGATCAGCTGCCCCATAACTCTTAAGCGACCCTGTCTAACGTGAGGGCATCTGTTTGTGCCACCGCTGAGTAAAGCGTCTGTTTATCCCTCTTACAACGGAGCAGCTTTCTCCTTTCCGGGCTTCTCTCGTCCTTCTATACAGCTTCTTTTCTCATTTGCTTCTGTCACCGCCTGCGACAAGAGCGAACAATCATCCCGTCCCTATGGATATATCGGATAATTGTAGTACTTTAAGACAACCTCAATTGCAATAGTTACTTTATATAATCTCAGTGTTTACGAAAGCACCTTGGTTGTGCAGAGCACACTGCTAGATATTAAAATTCGATGAAAATATAAAATGGATGGACAAATGATATCCTAAAGTGTCAAATATTCCTGCGTGGCAGATACGTAGTTGTGTTCTCAAAGAAAGTGCGGTGGGCAAATGTCTAGATCTCTCTAATGAAATGACGCTAGCTGTCGCAATCAAAGTCGTGAATGAACTTGCCAGGACCGTGCAGTGCTGATTGTCTACTATGTGAGAAGCATGAACAACAAAGTTCTGTGCATCGTCAAAATTATCCTTTATATTAAACATACAGTGTCGAACGTTATGTTTTTAAGAAAGTGACTGCTGTTGCTGTGAATAAAGTAAATAAAAACAATATTTCAGCGTTTATATATCCACGCCATGGCGGCCTCTTTGGAATGGAGGGGAAAAGCAAGGTGCCCGTGTGCTATGCAAAGTCAGCGCACGTCGAAAAGCTCCATGTGGTAGAAATTTCCATATCTATCCGCTGTAGCGTGGTGGTTGTTCGCCGCATCCGTCAATAAGACACTACTGAACACACTCAGACAGACGCTTTTATAACGAGGACGTCACTTCTCCTTAACCTAGAGACTAGAGCACTACTATTCCAGTGGCGACGCGAGAAACGGCCAACGGGGAGCAACTCTAGAGTACAAAGTAAAGCGCGACGACTTCAATTCGCCGCCGGCCTGCACGTTCCTTCGACTGCGTGACCTGTGGACAGCTGGCCAGCTGTGCTCCACACGAGCGTCATCACTTGTTCTCGGCACTTACTTCAATCCGTGAGTGGCATGGGACGCTAGAAATGTGCCTACGCACTTGGCCACTAGTGGAACGCCGTGCGCTGCAGTTGTTCCACGTTGACGTTTCTCGCATCGCCACTAGAATGGCTGTGCTCTTGTCCCTAGTCTGCTCTAGTCCCTAGGTTAAGGAGAGAAGACGTTCTCGTTATAACGGTGTCGGTCTTTGTGGGTTCAGTGGTGTCCTTTTTCACGGGTTCGGCGAACGACCATAAACGTCTCTTATAGTCTTGGTCGCGTTGGGGCGTTAAACCCCACAAACCAAAGCAAATATTGACACGGCGGATTCCTCGTCGTCGCTTTGGACTTTCGCGAGTGCTTGGTCTCCTCGAGACGAAGAAACGGAAGTTTCGGTGTTGAGCCGCTGGCCTGACCTAGCTCGTTGTCGCTGTTTAACTTCTGCTCGGGGACTTCTGCCAAGACCTGGTCCCGTGACATCTGTTGGAGGTAGGCTGGGTAACGCAAACCATACACCGGAACCCCCCCCCCCCCCGGTAGCCGAGACTGCAGCCCCCTAGCATCAAGGTTATGCCAACCCATCAGGGTAGCCGACGGCTTCGAGGTCTTGAGTCGGAGTTTTCCGCTCTGCAATTCCACCAGACTGTTAGGACATCACTGCCTGCTCCTACACCACCTTCGGCGACCACGCAATCACTCTTGATCATGCAGGCAGGTACTTCTGCGCCGTCCTTCATGTTGCAGCAGCCGCGGGAGCTACCGACCTTCTAATGGTCCCTAGGTAACGATCCCGAATACTGGTTGGCGAAATTTGAGCGCGTAGCTCAGTACAAGCGATGGGCCGACGTCCAGAATCTGGAACATGTATTGTATACTTTGGACGGCGCATTCGCACCTGGTTTGAAAAACTAGAAGCAGCAGCCTTTGGGGGGAAGGTTGCTAATCAGCCAGATGCTCAAGATCCTTCAATACTGCAACGCAATGGTCACACCATTTCAAGACGACACGACATGTTTCGTTCTGATCCGCTTCTTCGACGCCCCAGTTCTTAGATGATACGAAAGTAGCATGTGTCGCACCGCAGCCGTGACTGGACCTCGCGACGTTCCTGTACAAACACAGCGGTAACCGCCGACCTGAACATTTCAGTGGACAGAACCGAGGTCACAGCGCTCGTTGATACCGGCGCCGATTATTCGGTACTCAGTGAGTCATTCGCAGCTACTTAAAAAAAGGTGACTACACCGTGTACAGGCCCGCAATTTTGGTACTGCTGGTGGCCGCTTGATCACACCTACTGGTACATGCACGTCTAGAGTAACTGTGCAAGAAGAAACTTATCTAGCTACCTTCGTCGTCCTTGCTCAATGTTCCCGCGACGTAATAATTGGCATAGATTTCTTAACAGAAAATGGACCAGTTATGGACGTTCAGTCAAAGTCAGTGACCTTATCGACGGAGAACGCAATAGACAGTGCATCAGGCCGCCCGACGGCATTGCACACTCTCGATGATCACGTCACCATTCCGCCCCGTTCCAGCGGGATGACGTCTGTCGCCGCGAAGACACTGCGAAACTTTGAAGGTCTCGTGGAAAGCAAAACTATTCTGCTTTTTGAGCGAAGTCTTGCGGTCGCCAGGGAAGCTGCTCGCCTCGAAGACGGTAAGGCAGATGTTCTTCTGACGAATTTTGGAGGTGATCACCAGCATTTAAGCGTTAAGACTGTAGTGGCTCACATTTGCGATATCACGCACGTTCGAAAAGACTCTGAACTTGCGACGCGGTCATTGATCGAAGTGGAGAGGCCTAACACCGATCTACACTTCGATACTAACCCTGCGCTCTCCCAACTGTAGCATCGCCAAGTGAACGAGCTCCTCCAGTGCTATCAGGCGACCTTCTCCAATTCTTTACGTGTTGGCAGAACCGATTTCGCCGAGCACCATATTATTACGGATTATACCGTGCCACCTCACAGACAGTCATCTTACCGAGTGGCACCGACTGAACGCGCCGCTATCACCCGTCAATGAAAGAGATGCTTCGAGATGATGTCATCGAGCCCTCGCGCAATCCGTGGGCTTCAACTGTCGTTCTTGTAAAAAAAATGATGGTACGATGAGGTTTTGTGTGTATTACCGCCAGCTAAACAAAGTTAGGAAGAAAGACGTCTAGCCCCTGCCACGTGTCGACGATACTCTGCATCATTTCTGCTCAGCGAAATATTTCTCTTCAATCGACCTGAAATCCTGGTACTGACAAATAGAGGTAGATGAGAGTGACCGAGAGAAAACGGCATTTATTACTCTGGGTGGGCTCTGCGAGTTTAAGGCTATGCCCTTTGGTCTCTGCTCCGCTCCGGCTACTTTCCAACGGCTTATGGACGCCGTACTTGCAGATCTCAAGTGGCAGACATGTCTCGTTTACCTTGATGACGTTGCTGTTTTCGCTTCAACGTTCCAGGAGCACCTTCGGTGCCTTGAAACGTTTGTGCAAGAAAAAACATCCTGTGACATTACTTTAATCAACGAGAAGTGTCATTTTGCTTACACCGAGCTCAAGTTCTTAGGGAACGTCGTCAGTCAGGCTGGTGTCCTGCCGGATCCCGAGAAAACGACCGCTATAGCCAACTTCCCTCCGCCCCAAGACCAGAAAGCTGTTCGACAATTTCTTGGCTTATGTGCTTACTACCGACGCTACGTCAAAGATTTCGCACGACTCGCCAAGCCGCTAACACGCCTGACGAAGCCAGACACGCCTTTCACTTGGGAAACAGAACAGATACAAGCATTCCAAGAGCTTCAACGCTGCCTACAAGCACCTCCCATATTGGCTCACTTCGACGAAAACGCCGATATGGCGCTTTACACCGATGCAAGCAACGTAGGCCTGGGTGCTGTTCTAGTTCAAATCCTGGACGGCCAAGAACGTGTGATCGCTTACGCCATTCGCTGTCTATCTAAAGCGGAATCGAACTATTCTGCAACAGAAAAAGAATGTCTAACCATTGTGTGGGCGACGTCAAAATTCCGGCCATATTTTTATGGGAAGCCGTTCAAAGTAGTAACTGACCACCATGCCCTATGTTGGCTCGCGAACCTAAAGGACCCGTCAGCCTGCCTTGTAAGATGGAGTCTTCGACTGCCGGAATTCGACGTAACTGTTACGTACAAGTCTGGCCGCCATCATTCGGACGCCGACTGCCTCTCGCGTGCCCCTGCAGATCCCCCCACAGATAAAATTCCTGATGACGCCATACTGTTAAATTCTATCAGCGCAGAGTGCCTCGCTGAAAGACAATCTGCTGTCCCGAACTTCGTCAGATCATGGACTATCTAAATAGTACAGGTACAACTACTCCGATAGCTTTCAAGCGTGCTCTGTCATCGTTATGTGTTCGCGATAGTGTTCTGATGAAGAAATATTTTTCTGCCAGCCAAACGCCATACCGGATTGTCGTACCTATGTGTCTACGTGGTGAACGTTTACAAGCTTGCCATGATGAACGAACTTCTGGTCATTTGGGAGTCACCCGCACACTTGCACGGCTCAAGCAAAGGTACTACTGGCCTCGTCTAAATTCAGAAGTTTCCCACTATGTCAAAACGTGTCGCAGTTGTCGGCGTCGCAAGGTGCCGCCCACCAAACCCACCAGATACTTGAAGCAAATAGACCCACCATCGAGACCCTTCCAGCAGATTGGCATGGACATACTGGGACCATTTCTCCGCTCACACTCCAGTAACCGGTGGGTCATCATTGCTACGGATTATCTCACACGATACGCAGAAACCTCCGCTCTACGCAACGGTACTGCCCTATAGGTTACAAAGGTTTTAATCCATTGCATTGTCCTGCGTCATGGCGCACCGGAGGTTTTGATCACTGACAGATGTGCCGCATTCACAGCCGAATTACTGCAGCAGATTTTGATTCAAAGTCATACAGAACACAGGCAGACGACACCATACCATCCTCAAACGAACGGCTTGACCAAACGGCTTAACAAGACAATCGCTGATATGTTCTCACTGTACGTCGACGCGGAGCACGAAACATGGGATGAAGTGCTACCGTACGTCACTTTCGCTCACATTACGGCGGTCCAGGAAACAACGAACATGTCCCCTTTCCAACTAGTTTACGGCCGCGTGGTGACCATAATGCTTGACGCCATGTTGCCACATCTGGACGACGACAATCAGCACGATGATGTTTATACCTTACTACACCTCGCCGAAGAGGCCAGTCAGCTAGCCAGGCTGCGAATTCAAAACCAGCAACGCCGAGATGCCCAACGATACAACCTCCGACGGCGGGATTGCTCGGAATACAACTGGAGACCGTGTATGAGTCCGGTTTCCGATACGCCGACGGGCCTCAGCGAAAACCTTCTCTGCCGATACTTCGGACCGGACAAGGTGCTACGACCATTTGGGAACCTAAATTACTAAGTCGTTCCGTGTTTTCCAAACGTCTCGACGCTCCGCGCTCCCTCAGGTGGCCCACGTGGTCCGCCTGGAACCCTATTACGACCGAAACAGTTGATATTTGTGTTTTTGTGTGTGCACGTACGTGAGCCAAGCGACTGCCTTCCATGATGCTTTTGTTTTTGTTTTTTCTCTCTCAAGTTCAACCTCTCAGCATCGGGACGATGTCGCTTTGGGCTTTCGCCAGCGCTTGGGCTCCTCGAGACGAAGAAGCCGAAGTTTTGGTGTTGAGCCGCTGGCCTGACCTTGCTCGCGGCCGCTGTTTACCTTCTGCTCGGGGACTTCTGCCAAGACCTGGTCCCGTGACAATATGACTACATCGTTTTGCTTCGAGGTTTAAAGTTGAGCTTAGGGTTCACAATGATTGTTCAATAAAGTAAAGAAATGAAAACTTCGCTGTCTCCATTTTGAAAAATGGGCACTAAATTGAGCCCATGTTCCATAAGATGGCAAGAACACTTCCTTTAATCTCGCATATATGCCTTATAAGTTGCAGCTGATGCGTTCGAGTCATTTCTGTGGAATTGCGTATTCTTATCAATGTTGACGAAACAGCCTAGCATCACGAAAAAAATCCCTTTACAGGAAAACAAATTAAAACAAGAACAAAATATTTATCTGCCTTCTGCAGCCTCCGAAGTCTGTATCGCTTGCTCCCGTTAGCAATGATACGGACTTCCTAGCCAAGGCCGCTCATTTGAGCTGCACTCGGTGCGTATTCACCAAGCGACAGTGTCCAGGCTGAAGATCGCACGTCACCATAAAGAACTGCAAGTTTTTTTTTTTTGTTACGAAGGCTACGTTCCTTATGTTCGTTGCACATACATTCTTTTACTGCAATCAATCAATCAATCAATCAATCAGCCTTTTATTTTCTCTAAATTAGAGAAGGAGACAGGACTAAAAGCTCCCAAGCTTGACGGAGGCTCTGTCCTCTTTTTTCACATTTGAATTGCATCAGATAAGCAGCATTTTTCATCAAAACAATTTGAGGCAATAATTAGTTCGCTATTTATTAAAGCCAAAAAGATGATAACACATTGTGGAAAAAGAAACGTGCCATTATTATTTTTACTGTTTTGTACAACATTTAAAGAGCGACAATTGATGTGCTAGAGTGAAAAGAAATGAACAAAGATCCACGTTGACAGTGTTATATAAACCTGAATAGGATTATGCGGCACTTTGAAGGAAAGAAGAACGATGACTAGCACTAGCGATTGTTTCATATGAACATACTAGAAATTCAGAATGAACATTTTATTTTGTTTCTATGCTTTTAGGCGCAACAGATTTGCTGTCTGTTTCTTCCATGCAGGTGTCATTTGTGTTGCTATGTGTGCTAACCAAAATATGATAGGTTCGGTCATAACCTAAAAGAGATGAGAAGAAATGGCTCGTTTTATGATTCTGAGTTCGGCATCGTAAAGAAATGCCGTCTTAATTGACACTCGATTTCCGTTTCAATATAAAGAATCACTTCAATATACGCCTCAGTGCGTAGGCTTATTTTCTCGACTTCGCAAGTTGAGAAAAAATTACACGTGCCAAAATTCTCAGTGCTCAACTGATGCTATTTTTCGAAGCAGCTACTCTACGTGCTTGTCATCAGTGCACATTCAAAATATCTGGCTTTTAAGCCTCTCCGGTGGTTCTCGTGATAAAGTGCGCTGATTAATTAGAAATCCCTGGCTCAAAGAGGCACTATTGACTTCCCTTGGTCTTATGTGTTACTCTTTAAGCGCTTGGGCTGTTCAATTTTTCCTCAGACGACAGCTGCGCAGCAATTGCTTGTAATACAGCTAAAAAAAAGAAAATTCTCGTTAGGCTTAGACGGTGTGACTTATGGATTTCGCACAAATAAATTAATCTCTGGCGAAGCAAGCACACGGTTTACGGATTAATACAGCGTAGCGAAGGACACCAAACAGGAGAGTGAAAATGCTGCGCAATATGCAGATTGTGCACTCCTTTTGGAGTAGGCAGGAGCAACTGTACACGGAAGACGGTGGACAAAGCGGGGCCCTTCGCCCTCTTTGCGTGCCTTGTTCCAATATACTTTGGCGGTCCTATTGAGCGGGTACCCTACTTACTTTAATGAAACATATTTTGCGTTAATTGTGATCAGCTGCACATAGCCTCCGAAATAAGAAGCTAGCGAGGCAGTCTACCTAGTGCACCTCCTTTCATTAAGTGTCCGCAATGCTCTTAGCAGTTACGGCGCACAATCGCGCCGTCTCTCGTTAACCTTTTCTTCCCATGGATTCTCCATACTGGGATCGCGCAGACCTGGTACCCGGGCGAGAAACTAGCTCGCGAAAGTGCGCTCGGAAGACGGCCCTATTATTTTATTGTCTTTGCTCATTACCCTAGAGCGGCACGGAATAATCTAGACCGAAGGCAATTGAAGTCAAAAGGCGTAACGGCATGGGAGTGCGCGCCCATGCTCCCACCGGCAAGTCCCGCGAATTTTCCTTACTTTCGGTGGCCGTGCTATAAAAGACACTCATGTTAAAAGTTTGCGCGCAGAAGCGATAACTTCGTTCTCCTCCGTCATGCCAAAAAAAAAAAAAAAACAAAAAAACGTACTGCTCCTCACTGGCTTACGTCTGGCCATTTGAGCGACACGTACGGGGTCTATCCACGCGTGTTTTTGTTTATTGTCTCCGTTATAGAAACTTTCGGAACTCCTGGTGGGAGCACAGTTTGGTCGTACAGTTGTGGTTGTGGGAGGATAGCAATACAAGCGAGAACATCTTAAACGGCTGTAAGACCAAAACAATATCTCAAGATCGATAAGGCTTCATCAAGTGTGCCTACTCCGGGCCCGTTCATCAAAATATATCTGAGGAAATTTAATCAAGGAGGCATGGCTGACTTAGATATTAGAGAAAGCGATGAGCACATAGATTAGACTAAAAGGGGATGCCGCCAGACATGGTGAGAGTTGGAAAGACAACTTTAAATTAAAAAATCGCAAGACTCTTCCTTGTGGGAGCTCATACGTGGACCTTAGTCTCAACCCATTACGTGCGAAAATATCAAGAACATTTGACACAAATTCAAGATTCACGAACCTAGCTAGCACCGGAAAATCGTCCATGTAACGGAAAATGCGTATGCAGCAGCTGGGTAAATAATTGTCAACTTTCATATCAACTCGGCTTAGATAAATGTTGCTGAGAATGAAAGATGCCTTGGCTAGACTTTTGCATAAGGCGACCATTCCACTCAACAAACGTGTCACTCAGGTAGTAAGATAGCAGTTTTAAAAAGGATCTGGTTGTGATTCCTACTCACTTTGGATCCCACATTCCTCATTGCGCTTTTGAATTACAAGTCCTTTCATTCCAAGCTCGTAAAAAGGGACATTGTTACGGAATGCTTATTCATGGCAGTGAAGAAATCTTGTCATCATAAAATGATGTCCCGTCTCTTAGCTCAGGCATACAGATGCAGAGAGGCTGGTTTCCCGGACTCAGTTTTCGTCTCGAGTGCAAACAAGGTGTCCTCCGTGAGGTAAATTTGCCTGCAAGCACCTCACGGCGGTGAATAGGTTCGAGGAAGGAAGAGGAAAGGTAGTGGTTGTGCCATTTGTGAAGATGCTGTCGCACCAAATTAAGAGGGTGGGGGAGCAAACATAGGATAAAGGTCCTGTTTTCTGCCCCGAACAAGCTAGAAAGAGTAGGAGCGGCGGCTCAAAGAATGCATGAGGGGTGCAGAAGAAATGCGTGCAACATTGATCATGAAAATAGATATGTTCTCTGCAAGACTTGCGTAGTATATCAAATTCCTCTGTCCTGTAGCCTTACTTAAATACATCAAACTGGCCGCTGCAATAATATGCGGCTCATGGAGCATGCTAATTCATTGAAAAAGAAAGGAACTAACCTAGCGAAGCATTGTTCCACAGGCGAATGCATGCTTTGTTTTTATGACACTGATATGCTGTTCGTTCATTCTGACCAGCGCACTAGAGAAGTAGGCTAAGTGATTCACATTATCAGAAAAATTAAAGGGTGCTTGAGTACGCCTTCTGTCACATATCTCTTCGATAAATGAATATGCTGCGTAGTGAGTAGCAGTTTTGCAGTGCACTCGTGATTTTTAAAACTTTTTCTTTTTTACCAACCATTGAGCTCGTTGACGTTGCGCATATGCGCTGTTTCTTCGTTTGCGTATTTATGACGTGATTCTTCTCCCCAAAAAATAAGTTGTAAGTTCAGCGCTTGTTCGTGACTCTCATTTGTTTCTTGGTCTGTGTCTGTTTCACGCTGTTAAACCACCATTATAAAAATCACATTTGTCGTCTGCGGGCGAAGTAATTACCTACTAGATGTGAACTAATTTGAGGCATTGTATCGATATCGTTCGGCATTTAACATACACCGGTAGCTTATGATTGTGTACTATGCGTGTAAGCATGTATCGTAACAGGGGTGCAATCAAGAAATTAGTGATTTATCGAGTAGCGAAACAAAGTACTCAGAAGTCAATTTGCAAGGTGCGCTAGTCATAGTAACCAATACAGCTGCTGTGTCAAAAGCATAAGGTCGGAGCTAAAGTGGCTCCAATTAGTTTGCCTTGGTTTTATCTGGTTTGATTTTGTGTGCTTTGTCTTCTGTGGCGCAAGCCAGGCAATTATATTACCTTCATTTTTGGGGGGCACGTCAAGGCCGGTCGCTAATAATAAAATGTAATTTCTGTCATAAAAAATGAGAAACATTATGTGAGCGGCTATGCCACCAAAGGAGTCGAATAAGAAAGCATTGGAATAAATTTAACATGCCGACGTAAGAACGTTTTTCCTTTTCGATCGAGATAAGTGTTGTTGAATGTGGCTCCATTCAAACTGATCTGTAGTGCTATCTGGACACCCATTTGCTGATTATCTCTTCAGTCGAACCTGACGTGAATGGATGTCTCGACACGTCTGCTGACTTTATTCACACCTGATGTGAAGTGCTGTCAGAATACATCAGCTGATTATGCCTCCATTTTATCCTTGTGTAGTGCTGTCGGGACACTTCGGCTGATTCTCTCTTCATTTAAACCTGATGTGAAGGAAAGTCTGGACATGTCCGCTGATTCTGGCTCCATTCAAACTCGATGTTAAGTGCTGTCCACGCCCATCTGCTGATTCTGGCTCAGTATAATATTGATTTGAAATACTGTCCGGACACATCAGCTGATTATGCCTCCATTCCAGCCTGATGTGTGCTGTTGTCTAGACATATCTGCTAATTCTCTCTTCATATAACCCTGATGTGAAGAAATGTTTGGACATGTTTGCTGATCCTGGCTCCATTCGGACCTGATGTTAAGTGCTGTCTGGACGCATCTGTTGGTATGCCTCCATTCTATCATTGTATAGTGCTATCTGGACACTTCGGCTGATCCTCTCTTTACTTAAACCTGATGTGAAGGAATGTCTGTACATGTCCGCTGATTCTAGCTCCATTCAGTATATATACATAATGGATCCCTAACTAGCCCGCGCTCTTACCCTACTCAAAAGACATCCACGCCAGCACGCAACATAGCGGAGCTGAAAACTCCCGCGGTGCCTGACATCGCTTAGTAATGTTTCCAGCGCACCTGCCAGCCGCCAGCGCACTTGAATAGAGGAACTCAAGCTCAAGTTCCGGCGTGCGACGCCAGCACCACATTTCTCGCGTCGTGGAAAAATGTGAAAAATCGGGAAGTCGCCGGAGCAGATGCTCCGCTTGCTTCCTGCGCACGCGTTGTGAACGCGTTGCACCGGGCGTTCCTTTCGCAACAAGAAACGCTTCAGCCGGTAAAAAACAAATATTCAAAGTGTTGTTTCGTGGACAGCGACGAAAGCTCACGGATCAAGGAAGAGACCCACGTGTGAAATTCTAACGATGCCTTTCCGCTAGCGACCTGCTTCTAGTAGTGTGAGAGAGGTGGATTACAGTGCACAGATAGGCAGCATTACAAGCAACGAGAAAGAGCTTGAAGATCCATGAAGAAACCAGAAGCTACACTCCCATCTCTCCTAACTTAATAATTACCCTAACAGCAGCCGAGAGCCATCCCTTCATTCAAATAAACGCTTCATTCATTCATTCATTCATTCATTCATTCATTCATTCATTCATTCATTCATTCATTCATTCATTCTCCGCAAGCCCTGTTATCGGACCAAGGGGTTTCGATTTCAGATATCTTGCATTTTTTGTACAAAAGAAAACAGCTAAGTTCACACTAATGCATAAATGTACAAATGTAGCCAGTTGACCCTGACGACTTGCAGAGGTAACGAAAGAGTACTATGGTTTGATGCGTAAGGCGCCTAGAAAACAAAGGGGATGGAGTATACTCCAGTGTTTCGCATCCCACGTGTGACGTGTATTGCAGATTTTCAAAGATATCTCTCCCCGCATTGTGATCGCACTAAAACCGATCTAACCAACAGGTATCCATTTTATATGCATACCAGCGCGACACAGAAAGACACGATGAAAAAAGAGGATACATAAGCGTTCCACAGTTTTTCAGCAGTTGTGTGTCCTCGCTCTTCATTGTGTGCCTTGCTGTGGCGCACTGGTATACATATATAATGTATCACTAACGAGCCCGCGCTCTTACCCTACTCAAATAACATCCACCGAATGACGTCCGCGAGTCGAATGCATGGATGGTCCATAAAAAAACACCAGCGTTTGGATTTCCCCAAAGACCGAGAAAATATTGTTACGGACGAGTAAGAAGCAGACAGTGGCGCGGGCAGGAGCGCTCGCACTAGGCCCGCAGCAATTTATTAAAAGTTATCTAATGGCCATCGAAAACCTTCTCTCTGTCCTCTGTTCTCCTGTTTTCATCGGCTTGCCACCCCTAACATTTTGTGGAGGCGCGGGGTGTGCCATCATCACCCCTCGTCCTATCCCTTGAGCTTCAGCGACTTGCGTCTTCTTGCGCCGCCGGCAGAAGGTTAGGCAGCATCGCATGGCTGGTCCCCAGCCTGCCGGACCCAGCAAGACCTCGCCGTTCCTCCGCCCCGTCCCCTCGTCCCGACCACAAGACATGACGAAGGAGAGGTTGACCCGATACCCCACATATGACAAGACACAACGAGAGAATCGAACGACCATATGTGACCCGACTGACCAGACGTGCCGACCAAACACTCCACGACCCAAGACGCCGCAACACTTGAAGACATCCTCCCCTGCCTATGCCATGCGGTGGGTGCCTTGGCCTCCGCCATCGAGTATTGGCGACCTGTGGTCCGAAAGCCTCCTAGCCCAAGCTTCATCGTGAAGCATCATGCCGGCAAGCCGGCCTCTTCTCCCTCTTTCCTCTTCTTCTTCAGCCATCCAGACACGCCCCTCGTCATGCCATGGACTCATCAACATCGCCAAACTTCCTCGTCCACGATAGGGACGAATGCTCGATGGCCCCGGGTAATGTTACGGATCGGGAGGAAGCGGGCAGTAGCGCAGGCAGAAACGCTCACACTGGCCCGCAGTAATTCAATAAATGTCATCACACGGTTATCGAACATCTCTCTCACCTCTGCTCTTCTGTTTTCAGCCGCTTGCCGCCCCGTCACAAAAGGAATGAGGTCTTTTATTTAGAAACCATTACATGCTAAGAATAAATTTTTACTATTTGGCCAATAATGAAAATAAGTCGCAAGGGCAAAATAGCCTATGGCGTGGCACCACTTCCAGCCACGGGTTTCATTAGTGTACCTAATATCAACTGAGTTGAATCTCAGTTATTTCATATCAACGGAGATATATGACGTGTACTTCCACAGCTGTGTTTACTGAGCTTAGATTTCACTTGCCTATCGAGCTAGCAAGTTGGTTGTGTCCCCTGAAGCACACGGAGCACGCATGTCTCGTACAGTACCGTCTTTTTAAGCCTACTAGCATCCTTATCCTTGAAGAAACACTTTTTTTCAGTCTTTTGACAGCAAGATTTGTGTTTGTAACGTCGTAGTATAAAAACACAAACATATAAACTTCGCTCAAGAGGCCAAAAAGATGGTCAACGATTGTGCCGCTTATTCTTATAATGGTGATATCGATTTTACATACTTTAAATATTATTATATGCTACAATATAATTACATTCTTACATGGTGCTGTCGCTGATATGGGAAAAGCATTTCGCGGTGAACATTGATTCATCGCCGTCAGTCGTGTGCTCTACAATGAAGACTTGAGGAAGAAGTTTCTCGCCTTTTTGCTTCCTGAAAATTCAGTGGCAGTCTGGCCAACTATCGATGCAGAATGTACTCGGTACATCGTGATGCGTCCTGCACGAGTGCGTACACGAGCAAAATAAAACGCGCGGCGCATAATGTAGAAAATCGTATATCAATTAAATCAGGAGAGCGGCGAGCGGAGCCGCCTGCGTAACACTGTAATTTCCTGTCACAGATGTCGTCTTACATTAGGAGCTGCAGAGCCACTTAGCGATGCTTTGGGAGGCTATGCACGGCCTCACCATGGCGGAAATAAACTGGTGGCGAAGGCTGGGCCCAAACACGGTTTAGCCCGACTGTGGCACAGCCATAAGTCGAGGGGTGGGGTGGGGCAATTACTCAAATAAAGGAAATATAAAACTACAAATTAGAAAGGTAGGCACCAACGTAAAAATAATAAATATGTTTTATCTTGTTTTATGGAACAAGCAAGCAATTTAAAAAAAAAAAACATTTTGTTTTCTTAATAATTTAGCAACGCAGTGGTTGCGTCCACATTTATTGTTGCATCAGTATTGGGGAGATTGCAGGCTTTGCTGGATGATGGCAAAGGAGGCAACGTAGCAGTTTCTTATCTCTACTGTAACGCTGTCTGCAGTGGCTCTCCCTTGAATATTGCGACGTTAGTTCGCTTATCTAAAACGTTGCTGGGTGCAAAGATTTCGTCTTGCATGCAAGTTGCTTCTCACTCATTGCGGTTAGGTGGGATGCTTCGAAGATTTTAAGCCCGTCGTTATCTCGTTATCCGCGCGGCTGGCGTTAGGTTTGTTTGCATTACTGTGACACGTTTTTCGCTTCTTTCAAGCGCTACGCTTATAAAACTGAGCTCGCGGCATGCCAACGACTGACGCACTGTGCAACAAGGAGGCCTCTATACCTCCATTGTCACACTACTTTGTCTCCTGGAGGACGTTCACACGTGAGCTTCCGTCTGGACGTGCAGTCTGCCTCATTACATGTGCGCATTGGTGACTTACATATGCTGGTCAGTGCTGGCTATGTTGTACAACCTGATGGTATGCTTTATCACTGTATTTGTGTCCCGCATTTAACAGAGCACGAATAATTTTGAGCTGTACTTTTTGGACAACGCCAGCGCTTTACAAATCATGCTGTACATGTATGCCTGCCTGGACCCCTCGAGTGCCGTCTTCCAATTGCTGGGTTTGATTGCTAACTGCACTAAAACAGCAGGATTTAAGCTCAATAGAATGACAAAGGTTAGCGAGCGCTGATAGCATCCTTTAAAAGGGCCGTCTCGAAAAGACGAAAGGGTACATCCCGAAAAATGACAAATTATAAATCGATCCAATAATATGCATAGTCCTGAAATCATTCCACGTCATCAACTTTAGTTAGCCCCCAATTTTCGTGGGCCGCCATGTTTTGAACGCATGGGTATGTATAGAACCTTCGCTACCAGTGTTCATATACCATGGCCATAGCGGTTGGGCTTATGACGTCGCCTGGGTGGCACCATCAGCGCTATAAGCCTTGTCACTTGCCAACTGGCACCTGTCAACTGGTCAATATCATACGCTCTCGTGACCACATGAAACAAGCCGAACAAACAGTGCTCGGTAATGCTACACGAATTTAAAGTGTTTTCTATTTTTTGTCGAGTCAGGCACTGGTCCTACCATGTGGTCGTGCTGATATTGACTTTAAACTTGCTGCACGATTATATGAAATAAGGTACAATTGTAGCGGCATCGCAGTACCAGCCATGCGAAAATGCAAATCCCTCAAATCAGAAACATTAAATGCCATAAATTTCAACCTTGTTTTGAATTTCTCCTGACCGCACCTTATTGCTCCGTTTTAGTGAACTCACCTTACACATAAGCAAGTTGAATTAGGTAATACTAATAATATTACTTGCGCATGTGATGCAGCATGAGGTGGTATGTTATCAATTATTTGCAATAAATTTCGCCGCAGGAGGCTGACTACCTTCAATGAATAAATTTTAGCCTTCTTATATGACTGCATATTATCCGAATTCCTTTTTAAAGAAGGCTTGGTGGAACTATCGATATTGTTTTGACTGTGATTACTGCTTCTTTGTAAAGGCAGCAAGAATAAATGTAGTGATAAAACTCAGCATCCTCCTAGAGCTAGCGTTCCTGTTTCTCTGGCAAGAGTTTCTAAGTCCACTGGGCACAAATTTCGCCTCTCAGTCACGAACTTCTTCAAGACACATCATCTTTGCTGCTCAAGTATTCGGCCTTAGGAGTGAGACTGCTAGCGTTTCTTGATTGTCCTTGGAGAGAATGGCCCTTAAAATCAGGTTGACCTAGCAATAAATGCGAAAACAAGGAAACTATACTCCTTCAAGCCGGCAAACTTGTTCACTTTGCTGCCTGATCCTTGTTTTCGCCATCTGTTTGTATGCGGGATGCACATAAGATGCAAGCCTGAGGCTGGTGCTTAAAAAGCTATAGACTGACACAGCACTACCGGCACAATGTGCACCAAGCCGCGTAGGCGATGAGAAACAATGGGCGAAAAGAATAAATAAAAGAAATTCAATAAACGTTCGCTGATGTGAACTCTCTATTTTTTTTTTTTGTCTACAATACCCATGGTAGTACTGTTGTTCTTGAAACTATGGGGACGGAAAACAAATTTTCTGTGAGGACGAATGAGATGCGAAGTCAATGAGGCTAGACAGTGCCGACGTGGTAACCAAAAACGTAGAGCGATGCATTTCAACGTTGCGTATAATGCATACAGCTAGTAGTCCTCCAAGAGCACACGTTGCACTCCCACCGATGGAAAAACGTATATACTTATTTTCTCATGGATTCAGCCCTGCCTGGCACGGTACCAAGAAGTATGCATGCGGCAGAGGCATATTGTTCGGCGGTTGCCGCACTGGCTCTAAGCAATAACAGCTGCGACAATCCAAAGAAGACGCGTCCAACACTGAAGCCCCGGTGGAGAGGAGTATTCTAGACCGAGAAAAGAGAACTCGCAGGTTATAATCGACCGCTGCATTATGCGGAGCTCAGCAACAAGAGATAAAAATGTAGGGATTGGGGAAAGGCTTTCCGGTCTGGAATGATCTTTACCTTTGCGCTTGCTTCTATCGGCGGTACGGGACGTGCTCATGCATACGAGCACCATAACGCATTACTTGAGGGGATGGTGGCGGCGTATATTCCTTTTTCGTCTGTTTCGGGCCCCAGGAAGACCCCAGAGACGCAGCGATTCCATTCACCAGCAAAAGTAAGCGCTGAACCATAGTTGTTACGCTTTTACTTCTCCGACCTGTCCCTATATTCTCAGTTCTACAACTTTGAGCCTGGACAACCAGCACAAATAGCACATCAAGATGCACGTGCAGCCATGTAAGGATGAGCAAATTTAGTGACGGAAAATTCTGCCAGTGTAACTCAGACCGTAGTAGGCTAGAAAGGCTATGCAGGGTCTTTCGTATGGCGTCCACACAAGACACTTTACTTCCGCCTTTCCGCTCACTCCTGTTGACGCGTTTCACGCGCTATTTCTAAAGCGTTATGTTTTCTAATCATACCTCAAGCAACTCGCTCTGAGTAGAGAAGAAAAGTGTGCTTGTGTTTTTTTTTCAGTGGGATCGTTATTCCCTCTTCAAGTAAATATGCAGCATAGCTGATACGAAATCAGGTAATAGTTAAAGAAAATCAAGCCACAAAGTGGCCTCAGAAAGCGAAACCTCCTCTCGTCCTTAGGGCGAAATAGAAGATATTTTGTCATATAGTCATTATTGAACGTAATTTACAAAAAATTTAAATGACGCAAAACAAACTGGTTGAGAGAAGCACGGTAGCTCTTACACTGACCAACAACGGCATTACTGCACTCTGAAAAAGCTAAGCTGGCGTGGCATGTGGACGAGACCATACAGAACAACCTACACCACTGTGCATGACACTCCTGCCTCAACAAGTAAAAACCATATTCTGCCATTCTTAGATCTAAGATGACCACAGTGTTGGTCGTAGCGAGTGCTTAGCAAAGATAACGTTACTTATCCATTTCACAATTTATCAAGCGCCGAGTTCGCAAATAATATGTGCGAAGGGTATTTGTACTTGAACGGTGAAGCGGACATTTACGGAATGACGAAAAAGTTGACAGCACTGCAGAACCCGGACTGGAGGAATGTTAAAGTGCCAGCATTGTTGCTGCACTTGTTGCGGCGCTAGAAGCATGGTATTTAATATGCCTATTTCATTATTGTCACTTTCATTTATTATTATTTTTCTCATTATAAGATGATTCTACAGATTTCCCACCCGCAACTGTGGTCCAGTGGCTAGGGGGCTCGACTTCTGTACCTAAGCATGCGGGATACAATCTCGGCCACGGCGGCCGCTTTTCGATGGACGCTGAAGGCGAGGCGTCCATTTGCTGTGCGATGTCGGCGCACGTTAAAGGACCCCAGGCGGTCGAACTTTCCGGAGTCCTCCACTACGGCGTCTCTCATAGCCAGAGTCCTTTGCGATGTTAAACCCCACGAACCAAACCAATGTATTTGCCTCGACGCCCTCCAAGGTAATAATGGTAGATGGCGAAATTTATTTGCACTGCCGCAGGAAAGCGGCGTATAGACTCACTAGCCAACTCGTCTGGGACACAGAAGGATTTTGGTTCGTTTCCTGGGATAGACCTTTTTTTTAGAAGTCAGCTCATAAGGGCAGGCTTTGATGGCAGGCACAGATCAACCACTTTAGCGGCACGCCATGATGACACCTACTGATGACACCAATCATGTGCAGGAACGCTTTGCCATTAAAAGATACCATATATACCTGCATTCTCCTAATCCAAAAAGTGAGATCCTAATAGCAGAGCTCCTGCCCGGCATGCGCGATTGGCTGTGTTTGTTTCTACAGCATCAACGCGGACAGCCGGCCTCCAATCAGGACAACCTTGCTTCCGGATTGGTGCCAGGCTTTCCGCGGCATTCAGTACTTTAAAAAGAGTATTCGTCCGTCCACGTTCTGGACTTCATAGGCCGCTAATCCTGCGAGGACAGAACGAAGCCTTGTGATAAAAAGCCGGTTATTCTTTTTTTCTCTTCCTAGTAGAGTAGTGACGTATTGCTTGCTTACTTGCAAATTACCTCTTGTTTCTCAAATTTCTAAGAATTAAAATGCAGAAATATTAATTTCGATAGAATCTATAAAATGCTAGCTGATTTAGCCTCATTCAGAAAGGCTCTAATTTGGAGGTCCTCCATGTTGCGCGATGACCTCGGGTGAGTATGCCTGACAGCTTTTGCAAAGACAGCAGTAGATGCGAAGTATTGACACTGTGGCTTCACATTCTCAAAAAATGAGCATATATGAATGTTTCCTTTCAAGGCATTTTTACGAAATACAGTAACTTGTCCGTTAGCTTCTAAGAACATGTCAACAGTAAATCTTTGCACTATGGAATGAGTTCCAGTCGCAAACATGGTGTGCCTCAAAGTCACAACTCAGAAAATCAAAGTGTAAACGCCCGATAAAGACGGGAAGTTTCTTCAACGGGTCGAAAAACTCAAATAAATTAAGATAACTCATTCAAAGAAAAAAGCATGCGCTATTTATGATTTATGACTGAAACCCTTAAGTTCTGTATCCGATTTAATAGGGCCATGTACAA
Source organism: Amblyomma maculatum (assembly GCF_055883805.1). Classification (NCBI taxonomy): domain Eukaryota; kingdom Metazoa; phylum Arthropoda; class Arachnida; order Ixodida; family Ixodidae; genus Amblyomma; species Amblyomma maculatum. The sequence continues at coordinate 106,343,541 of NC_139347.1, read as the reverse complement.
CACAAAATTTTCCTTAATTGTGCAATATTATTTTTCGCAGCAATCCATGCCCACAAAATGTCATCTATATGTAGAAGGCCTGGAAACAGAGCCAGTCTCCGCACCAGTGATTGCTAGATATTAGCACGTAGAGGGTCCGGAACTAGGCACGAACTGGGTTCAGGTTTCACCGGCATGATGTGAGATTCAGCGATCAAACCGGTGTAGGTGCGGAGGAAGTAAATTTACAATAAAAAAATATGTGGGTCTAGGTACTAGAGATATAGCCACTATATATATCTAAAGTTATCTATACTGGCTGCACAGCAACGGTAGCTCTACATAAAGAAAATACTAAAATTTCAATAAAGAGAGCTTTTAGGTAATGAGACACGATCTCGCCTGTATTATTTATAGCTTCCATAGAGGAAGTATTCAGAAGCTTGGTATTGAAGCTGTGAGGAATAAACATGCATACAAAATCTGCAACTCATTCATGACATTGCCTTTCTAAGTAAAAAAACAAATTAATAGAAATTGTTAGGAGCTCGCGTAACAAAACATCTTCCACAGGCTAAACACATAACTTAAGCTTCAGATAATGCTTCCCGGTCATCAAGATTTCTCTGTCGAAACCTACATAGTGCTCCTTTTAATGAGCGTAAACAAGCCAAGTGGACAGTTTTTCGATCTGACATAGAATACGCCTCTTCCATTGGGACTCAAGATTTAAATTCTTTCTTTATATGTTGGAATAAATCCAAAATCATTCCAGTAATTTCTTATTGCTAAATTATTGCTATCATTTAAGAATAAGCTGGAACTCTCTCCCCCCGTCAAGATAGTGTTCAGACCTTCACCTTCTGTCCTGATTTAACAAATGAACTCCTTTACCGCACATGCAACAACCCTCTTATTTGTACTCAACATCACACACTAACTTCAATTATACACGCATTTATGGACGCACTGAGGCCTGTATTTTTCGGGCTCCCACGTATCATACGGCTGTGACTTTGCAGGCTCCCTCACCTTGCAGCACAATCATGAAAATTTTCTTATATCATCTAGTCAAACATTTTATCGACAATTATTCTAACTACGCTCCCATCTAATTTTTGGTGTCATGAATTTTTGAATCTTTTTTCTTTTCGTATTACTGTCGCCATGCACGTGTTTTATCCCCTGACAACTTTTATGTATGTCTTCTTGTCTTGAATATATTTTCCATGTTGCTCTCCGTCTAGTACTTTGTTCTTGTAACATTTTGCTGCACATTGAGAGTGTTTGTTAGCACATATTTTTTTTGCTTTACCTGGCACTGTTATGAATTTTCTCCCATTTTACAGTGCTACCCTGGAGGCTTTTAAGGTATTGTAAATAAATCAATAATAAACCCTGAAAGCGAATAATAATAAATGATTATTGAGCACACAAGAAGAGCAGAGCAGTAGGCTTAAATTTAATATACGGACTACTAAGGCAATGTTCAGCACCCAGGCAAATGAAAAGCAGTTTCCAATAAATTGCAAAGTACGGGAAGTAGTTTGCAAATATGTCTATTTAGAACAGTTACTAATCGCATATCCGGATCACGGAAGGGAACTAACCAGAAGAACACGATTTTGATAGATGGCGTTTCGCAAGCGTTCATCGTTAAGGACGAGCAGCTTACCGGTATCACGCAATAGGAAAGTTTAAACAGTTGGATCTTATCGGTACTCGCATATGGGGCTGAAATATGGAGGCTAACGAAGAGGGTTCTACGCAAGCTCAGCACCACCCAGAGAGCTACGGAACGGGAAACGGTAGGTGCAAATTTAAAAAATTTGATATTCGTTTGTATTTCCGGCCAAGCTAATTGAAGTAGAGATAAGCATCTAGCTGAGGGATTTGTGAATAAACATTCTTACGGCACTTTCCTGCATATAACCACATGTGATTAGTTTTAGGCTACCTAAATGAAATGAGAGTGACATAGCGGACCAATGCACGTACCTGCCAGCACGGAGGATCCGTTAGCGTCGAAGAAGGTTCGAAATCCTCCTTATTTTAAGCAGATTTCAAATATTTATTTGCTGCTTCATTCTGCGACACAAGCAGCAAAAAATAGATCTGGCTGATTTACTCATCGCATAAAACACAGGAATCCTCTGGGACTGCTGGTGGTGATGCTGATATGTTGAGTTTTAGTTTTTTGTTAATAATGTGTTCGCATTAAGTAGGTATGTCGGCACTTTTTTGTCGCCAGAATTGCCACCACGATTACTTTAGAACGAAATGAGTTAAAAGAAAAGAATGCTTGTATTATATAGAGGACCAATCTCATTGCGTAAATATTTTGTTTGAAGTTGGGTTAATTATTTAATCAATTAGAGCACATTATTTCACTGAGACGTCAAAATAGAGTGGAGGGATAATGGCGACATCCAAATGGGGCCACATGGTTACTCGACTTTCAGTAACGTAGGTCTAACCTCAGGTGGTGAGAAATTTGAAATGCTTGAACGTGAGCGAGTGAAAAAGGGCGCGGTTCGCCCGCACAAACGGTGGGAATGGTTAGAAAGTATATTAATAGAGGTAATCGACCAACTACAGCCTGAAAAATTCCCATAGCGCTGCAGAATCTGCAGTGAAGAAATTCGAAAGTCTGAGCGTTGCTGCTGCAGACGGCACAACGCGCGACTATTGTCCAACAAAACCAGCGTTCTGTTGAACGCATCAAAGTTCCCCGGTATTCTATATTTGGTTACAGAAAAGAACAGGCGAAGTTTTTGGCTCTTCTGGCATCCCGCTGGCCCATAGGGAACAACACAGCAACACTCAGGCTTATGGGTTTCTCTAGTGCAGATGCTGCAGTGCTCTCATCACTTTTTTGTACCGACGTCATCAAATGTATGGCCATGGAGCATTAACCAAGGTTAGGAGTCCCCGGTCAACAAGCGGAGACTCAAGCTTCGCCATTTATGTTCGGCAACGTAGCGTCGCCGCAAGAGAGGTTGCTGCTTTGGACAGGGTCCCGAATGCAATCAAGACGCATCTCGCCACGCCAGGGTATATTAAAGTTACAAGCGATGGAAAAAGAGAGCATCGCACACTGTTTCAGTATTCCCAAATATCATCGAAGCAGAAAATAATAATAAAATCACTACGCGTGCGTATGAAACTCCATTAGGCACGCTACCGTCGAGACGCTAAGACAAGCCTATCAGACGCCCGACCGGGCATTCGCCTGAGAATTTCCGTAACAACGCTGCCAATCCAGACCTCACTTCAAATAATGGCGTGTTGTGAATTAAAAGCAGCTGTTTTCGAATAATACAATATACAGTTAAGAGAGCTTTGTAATTTTGCTATTGAAATCACGTTAGCAAGTATTTAAGAATTAAGGCTAAAAATTCTCCGCAGTAATTAAACTCATCGAATCTTTACGTGAATAAAAATTCTATTTAAGGCTGTGAGGCACATTTTGAGCCAGTATATAAATTCATTTATTAGCTAGATTGTCCTCTATGAATAGCTGACCCAAACGAGTTTCCTTTAAACGCAGTAATGGAAGCACAAATGCGCTGAGTTGTTCGCAAATCTTTCTAGGCTTAATTTTTGAACTCGCGACCTTATTTGTTTCAGATGTCTGCTTAATCTGGTAACGAAATCGCTATTTTTTAGATTGGAGCTGTGCAAGAAATTAATAATATTAATTTTGTTTTACAAGTGAAGCAGCTGCCATTGTCGTAGTCTGTGAGCCGAGTCGCGCGGAAATTTCAGGATGTTTCGGCGCTCAGATAGATCTCATGCGTTTTTTGCAGCCAAGCACTTGTGTACGAGGCACGCTGGAGGGGTCACTGGGAAATGTTTTGGATCACTGAGATAGGCAATATGCACAAGAACTCTCGTAATCCGCCTTTTGCGCGAGTTTTCTGCGCATGCGCTAAGACGTAGCGGCGACCGATGGGAACACATTGGACGGCGTCGACGGCGTTTCTCGGCGCCGCCAGTGCACGGGGGCTGGCGGCGCCGGGCGACACGGTGACCGTCACAGGCTTAGCAAAGCGATGCCAACCACACCTTCCGCGTACGGTTGCCACTCTCTAAGCGTGCCGAGATGCAAGACGCGGTTTTTCAGGTTTCCTTCGGCGAGCCGCGCCCAACAACGACGTGAAGCTTGAATTAGGGCCACCGCTAGCGTCAAGATGTGAATGGCCGACCTTAGCAACCGACTGGGTACGCTCGACTGTGTGAAAAACACTTCGTTACAGGTATGTATGCATCTAAAGGAAATGTGCATGATGAAAAGTATCTACCGGAGTTTGCACCAAGCCTGTAACCCACTTGTGATAGCCGCAATGAGCATTTGTTCGGCGCGTCTGATGGCGATGTATTTTGTAGTTTGTTTTCTGTATGTGCGAAGGGGCCGGGTAGCGCAGATATCACAGGTGGCTGTGTGCGCCATACCGTAATATTTAGCATGTTTTCTTGTTAGTCAGGTGGCAGTCACGATAAAACATGCTAAATGTTACAGCCTAGCGCACACAGCTGCCTATGATATCTAAGCTACCTAGCCCTTTCGCACATAAAGAAAAGAAACGACAAAATACATCGCCTTCAGGCCCCGGCGCAACTAAAGCAATCACGCACCGAAAAAATCCTTATTGCAGCTATCACTGGTGCGTTACAGGCTGGGTGCAAACTCCAGTAGGTACTTTTCATCATGCTTGTTTCCTTTAGATGCATACATACCTGTAGTATCTGTGTTTTTGCCGCTCGGAGCATATGATATGCACTTGACACTCTTGCCCGACGCAAAGTATTTTTTTTTTATCTTAAAGGCTCGCCTTCGTGCACGCCAAAGCATTCGGATTTTGTTCCTTTGGTGTACGCAATCAGATGCGCTTCGTTAGGAAGCTATCGTCGTCTTCGTCCAACTGTTTGCAACGGCAAGGAAATCGTCCGGCACAAATGAGTCTCCTGGAGGGTTCATGCTCGTTCACTTCAGAGTGGATCGCTCTGGACGTAGAACAGGGTTGGTTCCTGACCGAGATGCGCATCCGATATGTAGGAGATGCACGTATGTGTCACCAAGTCGTTGATTCCGCAGAAATTGCGGCGGAGGCAGAAAGGTTGTGGATCCTTTCACAACAGAATGACCATTCGCTGTGCACTGAGAACCTTTTCACCACTGCGACCACATCCGTTCTGACTCCTGAGGGCAGAAACCAGCTACAGCGCTGAATCATCCATTGCCAGAAAAATGCTGCGCGTTTCCTGCAGGTGTGCATTCCGGCCGGGACAATGCCCTTTTCAGGAGGTGTGTATAAGTGCCTCTCTGCCGAGCTTCGTAGATGAAATCCTATAGCTGCACGATTGTAGATGACGCGAGGAGGAAGCGGCGCCCAATGCACCACTCCGGCGCCGCGGTGACCGCATTGTGCTCGGTAACTCAAGACACCCCGCGTATATGCTCCGCCCGAAGTCACAGGAGACGATTCCACCTAGCTGTGCAGCATCAACAAACCCCTGGCTGCTTTGCCCTTTGAGATCTCTCTGTCTCTCTGTCTCTCTGCTTCCGCGCTCTCCTGTCTGCCGAAAACCTGCACGCTGAGAGCGTCTCATTCTGTTGATTCTGTCACGTCGAACACGGCCCGCGCTACACGCTCTTACAATACGAAGATAGTATATGCGTGCGTTATGAGTGGATTGTGAAAACGCTGTACATTCCCCAATACTGGGTGAACATGATATACTTCAATCGCTGTCGCTACTTTCTGCCCCGAGGCCAAAAAAAGGGGGAAGCTTTCGCTTTCTACCTGCGTTGGCGTGGCCTTTTCGTACGGTGCGCTTTTGCGTCGTCTGCTACACTGCCGTCCAATGTGTTTCTCGCCCGCTCCCGCATGATGGCGCCACATCCTCCCGCAAAAAGCGGATTATGACGATTTTGAAGGATTCTTGCATACGAAAATTAATATGTTTTTTTAATTATTTATTCTCGACGATTCTAACAATTGTTCTTTTCGCAGATATTACGCAATTTATCTTGCCAAATATGCCTCCCTTAGTAGCCTAGTTAGAGGAAAATGATTTGAGTGACGATCTAAACAATGAACATTCTGTCTACTCCCCTTTACGCCCATTCATGGCCATGAGCCTTCCCATTCAATAAAAGACATCCAATCAATCAATCGCGAGGGAATCAGTCCGCTTCATTCAGTTCTAGAGATGTTACTGGCTGAAAGAAAAAAAAACGTTTTAAACGCTTCTCAAGGAAAACAGTACTGAATGGGCAGAAGATGTCTGCCAAGCTTTGGAAAGGTTGACACAGCTCTTCCAAAAGCAAGTAAAAATTTCATTTCAGATATTACTGTTAGTGGCCTAATTCTTTCAGCTTTCAGAAATGTTATCAAGCTGTACTTCATGCCTTAAAAAAAGGCGGCGGATATATTTATGCACATTAGTATAATCAACTACGCAAGCCCGATATAAAGCCCTGATCTAACCAAGCCGCACAAACCGGCTCGAATGGCCTAGCAGTTGCTACCTTAATGCGGACCCAAGGGTCCAGGTCGGTCTGGCTTCTATTACAAGTGCTGCCTAGGTTGGCAGCTGCTACCAATTCGATCACGACACGTGGGCTTGTTATGTCACAAAAAAACAACCATAGAGCAGTGGTTGGTCATGTCTCCTGTCAGTTATCACCTCGCACGAGGCATACTTGTCAGAAAGACTTAAAAAACATTTTAAAAATGTGGAAGTGCAGTTTTAGCCCGAATGCACTAAAATTCCTGCAGTATGCTTCCCTTAAATGACTAGCATATGCCAAGATCACTGCGTACAACGGAAATGAAGGAAAGTAACAGCTGATGTTATAGAGGAAGCGAATGGTTGCGAATAAAAAATCAGAAGAAAAATTGGGCTGCAGCAGAGACATACAACTCAGATCTCTGATCTCAGAGATAGAGTTCAGTACTTAATTTCGCAATGTTAGAATACACGTAATGCTTATTATGCGCTGAGAGTGTGCTTGGTAACCTGCGAATTCTCTGGTTTCAGCTCGCCTGTAAATAGAGTCAGAATGAGTTAGAACGAAAAGAGGTGCCGCGGTAATGAACGAATCTGTGTCTTCACCTCCAAGTCCCTGTTCCCTGACGGTCTGAAGTCGGTGTCTTCGACTATTTTGAGCAGTTGCATATCGTGTGTGATGAAGTACATCGTGATATACCTTGAAATATTCGGCATAGATAAGGCGATGGCGATTAAATTATTTGAACATAATCTGTTCACCAAATTCTCATTTTTATATTTTGTGTAACAGGTTGCAACAACAACTAGAAACATCACCCCGACACATTGTGGTATAGCGCACAAAATTTGGGAAAACATGAAGGACGTTAAAGCTACGCATCACAAATTGCAGAAAGATATTTCGTAATAACTCTCCAGCGCTATAAAATCCCGCCAATCCCGACTTCCTATAATTTTACGCTCAATGTTGTCGCCCAAGTGGCGACTAAAACATTATTTCTTACCCTGACACGGTTCAAATGCAGCTACGTAAAATTGTTTGACCATATTTCGGGAGGATCACGATACTGATTACTGCATGGCAGTATGAATCCGTCAGACATGGAACAAATATGCATCGTAGTGAGCGAAGTAAATTGTAGCCATAAAAGGATAAATTGTCTGAAGCTTTACACTGATCTCTAGATTTTTTTTCATCAATTAAGATCTAGAAGCAGACATGCTAATTGACGGAAATTAGGGAATTGAAGTTTATAATTTTATTGATTTCTGGAAACTTTCTTCTTCCATCTGAATTACGCCCCTAACCTCGGCTTATATACATATTTTATTACAAATGTTGCTTACAACTGAGCTTCGATTATAAGCCGGAGAAAGTGACAATCTCTTGGTACGAGTTTAATAAAACGCAATATTAATATGATTAGCAAAAGTAAGGAGCGAAAAAAATATTTTGCATAGAATCACAAACATTGGTGGCAAAAGGCGGGAGCTACTGTTCCCGTATTTTCGCACCAGTGAAGGCACATATCTCATAAAGATAACTAATGTCTAGAGCTAGTTGGTAGTAAAATTTGTTAATTTTAGGAATTAAGTAAATCTGCAAGAATAGCCTATTTAATGCGAAACATGTCAAGCAAAAGCATGTACAAACATTATGGTTTGCTTGATGATGTATTCGGAATAAAATGAAAACAAATTCTGCAGCAGTAAGGTATTTGACAAGCTCATATTCGACAGATACGCTACACCGACAGATACGCTACACCGTGAAAAAAAATAAGTAGGTCACATTGATATGCAAAGCGCTTTTTACTCATGCAAGCTATTTTGACTTATCTAAATCAAAAAAGGGACACCACAAAAAAATAAGATTTTGCTGAATCATCGAGTTTTAGTGTAACGGAACTAGATGACATAATTAAAACCCTTAAAAGAGGCAGAAAAGAGTAGACTGAGACCTAAAATATTTTCAGCAGACAACCTAAGGCGGAATTATTCACTATGTGCACGAGTATATTTTCAAAGCAAGACACGCTCTGAGGGAGGGGAAGAAGAAAGTACCGTTGGGTGCACTTCAAGGAAACGAAACATTCTGCAGACCATAAGGTGAGATATAGTAGGTCGTAATGATAGGCTGCAGCGACTGATTAGAAGGAATGATTCCAGTAGAACAAATGGAGATAGATATTATTTATAATTTAGGATGGCATAAGGCGTAGGAGTGCACGCGCACACGCAAAGAATGAACACCAATGTAAAATTAAGAAATTAGCAATTAAAAGTTAGTGAAGGCCTGGCGCGCCTAATATTCGAATTTTGAATGCCCACTATCAACGAGTTGGCGACATGTGACAGATTCATCCGGCTGTGGAATCGGAACTGGTGCTCGATTTGATCACAGTTTTGTTTTTGTTTTTTTTTTAGCAAAGAGCCGCTCTTTTCACTCCTTTAGTGGTATGTAGTTTAGTAGGACTTCTAAACATTCATCGCTTTGATTATATTGCTTACGAATTAGCGCGAACACTCAAGTTAAAAGAAAAAGCGAAAGAAGGCCATCAAGGGAGACATCTAGCCGCGATATATTCTGGGTACCGAAATATTGCACCGCGAATATGCAAGTAGTGATCCAGGCTCCGCCCTGAAGGACAGAGAAAAGTGCTTGTCTATGTAATGATTCAGATTGAGAATTGCCGAAAGAAATACATTTAGGAATAGATAGGATAGGGAGAAAAGAGGATTATTTAATTTAGCCGCTAATCCCGATATTCTCGAAGTTTCATTCTTACCGCACCCAATAGTTTAAATTTAAAAGCCCGACTAGGCAGCTCCAGCTACATTACGTGGTTTCGTGACGTCAGACAACTCACCAACCGATCCGTTCCTGCTGAAAAAGTCTCACTGTCCCGATAAAATTAAATTCGATAGCCGTAATTTTTCAGGCTAAAAGAAGGCCTCAAGAATGCTGCCACTCTTTAATAACAGTTATAAGCATATGCTACTTCGACTTCCTAAGAAATTGGGGTATAAAAAATGTAAGCACTGCGGCTGTCAGGTTCGTTATAAGATGGAAAGAGGAAAGAGCGCTGGTAGACACGGCGGGAGAGAAGAGATAGACACGCATTCTTCAATTCCAACCCGACCAACCAGCCCTAAGTAACCTTTTCCTAATAAGAATGCGGCTTGTTTATTACAACCATCTGCTGCTTTGTCAGAAAATTATCAATTGTTGCTTTGTGTTGTGTTTACTGGGACATAAGCGTCTGAGACTATCCAGCGCCAAAATGGAATAAAAAAAAAATTCTATTCCCCAAGGTTGGTATAGAAAAATGCGTTTGTCTTAGTTTTGTAGTATGCCGGTTACAGGGAAAAATATATGCGATTTGAAGTTATACCACGCTTGTGAAACTACACGTCAGCCTTTCAGCTGCTAACCTTTACTTGGGCCTCTTTAGCAATATTTAAATTGAATTCTCTGTCCGTCAAAACATTTCTGTGAAGCAAGTAACACCTTATGCAGTAAAATATTGAACGTCAAATGCATAAACCCACCTGCGAAGAAAGTTGAACCAAATGAGGCAAGCCCGTAGGACGCTGTGCTTTATTTGTTTTTGCTGCAAAGTGACCGCTAATTTCATAGCGTCTAAACGGCGAGAAAATAACTGGAAACTAAATATATAATGTGCTAGTCAAAAACGAGAAATCGAAGTTAAGGGCATAGTAAAATCTCTGGTTCCTTGTTTTCTCTTTGAGTTCTTCTGCACCTCTTCAAGGTGCTTGTCGATTTGGCTGGCATCCTGTACTTCACACACGGATTGAGACGAAGGACGACGCACTTGACGTAAAACGACAAAGCGTAGCTTTATATGACACAAACACAAGATACAAAAAAATTATTTACAAAAGTCAGAGGGGCTACACTTGACAAAAAAGTCTTAAAGAAAACGAAGCGCAGCTACACGGGCTGACAGGGTAACAGCAACATGAGCGCATAGCTCTTTTTACTACTTCTATGTCGGGGCATGTCTGCTACCACTAGCTTCGTCGATGACCAGAACTGGTCAGCTAATAGCCGCGCGGTGCGCTCTTAAGTAACCAGCGCAGAAGCATCTAGGAGCGGAAATAGCTTAGCGCTGCCAAAGCTATCCCTCCCCCCCCCCCCCCCCCCCCCCCACCTCAGCTCGCTAGAAAGACCTGGAAGCTTGTAGAAGCCATTGTCAGCGTGCGCGGCCTTGTTAATGACGCGAAGTGAGGGAGGGCCGGGTCCGTACTGGGGGATGCTCCGTTGAGTAAGCCCATGCGACGAGCAATCAACCGCGTCGTCATCTGGAAGCTGCTCGAACTTTCCCTCGCCACTTTCTGCGGCGCGCGCACCGAAACATACGAAAATATGCAACCGCGGCCTTACAGGCGTCATGCTGCTTCCCCTCAGAAACACTGCTTCAGCAGCGAAGTACCCTTTAAAGGGAAAGAACCTTAAAATTCTTGCGAAATATCAAAGTAATCAGAAATATATAGTCGTGAAACAAAATAGGCATAAAATGTTTTGCTTCATTTCTTACTAAAACGTTTATCGCACAAACCAACATTTTCATCAATTATATGCATAGCAGGTGATCTCACGTATTGAAAATAGTGTGGTGTCCTATATTCCCCATTTTTATTGACTAGTATTCACACACTGAACATGATTGTAAGGAGGGAACCAAGTTTTATTTCGTTAAGCAATTGTTAGTTACGTCTTCACCGCCTCAGTATATGTTAGTCGGTGTGTATTGCTACTGCAAAGCTAGCGAAAATAAAATCCGTGGTAAATAGCACAGGATAAGGTTGGATTCGCGCTCAAGCCACTAGAGTGAGCCAACTCCGCTTATGAACTGAAGGCTGTAGACGTTCAGGTGTACGTTATATTAGAAATTTGTGTTTAATTAAAAATCAGCGGCCTGCCAGATGCTACTAACTTTATAAAACATTGTTTAAGGCATCACGTTATGATTTGCACGCTATGTTATTTTCCCTTCAATGCTCAAAAGCAGCAGTCGTTTTAGTTTTGAAAAATTAAAGCAATAGGACATAGGTTCTGAAGGGGACACGGCAGTGTAAGCGTTGCGCCTTGACCTGTAGCATTGATTGTTTCGGTTTGCATTTCCCAGCAGTCCGCGATTCCCAACTTGATTAAATATCTGCCCTTTTGGTGTTCTTTTAAGCGGCAGTTAATTTCGAAAACAGTTCTGGTCGTGTCGCGCCAGTGGTGATGCCCACTCAACTGAACAATTAGCCGGGGAGCAGAAATTTCAGATTCTTCTTAACATGATTTGCCGCTTTCTAATACGCTTCCTGTTCTCTCCAATAAATCTTCTAAGGTATACACAAATAAAGCTCATATTGTCCTCAGGTAGACGGGGTTGCTTTATGCTACCTTGTAGTTGCACATTAGGCATCAGCTCAAAAAATATTAGAAAGAGGCAAAATACTCCGGCCAGAAAAGAATGCGAAATTCGTTTTTATGCAACTTAAAAGAAAAGGTGCTTTAACTCTTGGTGGATCCCTACTGTGCCGTGAGGGGTAGGATGCAGAAGGTACTTAAGAAAGAAACAATGACAAGACAGCAATTTTCGGCAATAGCTGTAAAACTGAATAATTAGTCGCATTGACATTGTTCTCTGTGCCTTATAGGCACAGAAAGAATATATTGTTACGACGTTTATTTACACAGATGGTAGGATACGCTGGAGATTAGCACACCACAGCGGAAAGACCCAGCTTCCTCGTCCTCTTCTCCTTATTCCGCCAAACCTCATCTTCCTTCAATAAGGACCGCGGGAAGTGCGTGACACTGCCCCCTTCGCAGACGATGCCCGCCGGGCGAGTCAAGGTTCGTCACGTTGATAGAAGGGCTTCATGCGGGCCACGTGGACTACTTGAGTCTTCCGAGAACGACGTCCTTGGGTGGTCACGCGAGAGACTACAAAGTTTACTGCGCTGAGGCGTTCCAATACAACGAAAGGGCCAGTATAGTGGTGCAACAGTTTCTGGCACAAGCCGCGCTTACGCAACGGCGTCCAAAGCCACACCAAGTCACCAGAGACATAATTAACATCTTGATGACGCTTGTCGTAGCGTTGCTTGTAGCGTTCCTGGGAGGCTAGAGTGCGAAGTCTAGCGAGTCGACGAGCTTCTTCAGCCAAAGAGAGAGTATGCGCTAGTGAAGTTTCAGCAGGGAGTGAGAAAGGCAGAAACGTGTCCAAAGTGCTTCGTGGAGGTCGTGCATAGAGAAGAAAAAACGGACTGTAGCCTGTCGTTTCGTGCTTAGCAGTGTTAAATGCATATGTTATAAACGGAAGGACTTCATCCCAGTTTTTGTGGCGGGAGTCGACATACATTGCGAGCATGTTGCTAAGCGTCCGATTGGTGCGTTCGGTAAGACCGTTTGTTTGTGGGTGGTAAGGAGTTGAATGGCGAAAATGGGATGAGCAGAGGCGAAGAAGTTCTTCTACAACTTCTGCCGTAAACTGTCGGCCACGATCGCTTATTAACACAAGAGGAGGCCCATGTCGAAGAATGATGGACCGTAGGAGGAACGCCGAGACATCAGAAGCAGTGGCTGACGGTATAGCAGCAGTTTCACAGTACCGCGTAAGATAGTCTACGCACACTATGACCCAGCGGTTTCCGTTGGAGGAACGGGGAAACGGTCCTAGAAGATCAATTCCCGCCTGTTCGAATGGGGTTCGTGGTGGCGTTATAGGCTGAAGATGACCCGGCGGTGAGCAGGTTGGGTGCTTGAAACGCTGGCATTGGAGGCAGCTGGCCAAAACCCGTTGAGTAGTTTGACGCATCTTCGGCCAATAAAAACGTTCCTTAGTCCTGTGCAATGTTCTTGCGAAACCCAAGTGTCCAGCTGTGGCATCGTCGTGCATTACCCGAAGAACCTGACACCTAAGACTTGTAGGAACTACCAGAAGAAGCCGCGCACCTACTGACGAGTAGTTCTTCCTGTATAGTACACCGTCACGAATGCAGAATGAGGTCGTAGGGTTCCGGGAACTTGCTGCCTCAAAAAGCGGCGCCAACTCGTTGTCGTGCCGCTGCGCAATCTTGAATTCACCAACATCAGGGAAACTTGTAGAGATAGCAGCTATATATTCATCCAAGACCTCATTGTCGCAATCAGTAGTTTCAAGTGGCAACCGTGACAAGCAGTCAGCATCACCGTGCTTACGACCACTCTTAAAAGACACAGTAAAATTGAATTCTTGAAGGCGCAAAGCCCACCGCGCAAGGCGTCCACAGGGGTCACGAAGGTTTACAAGCCAACATAAGGAATGATGGTCCGTCACAATTTTAAATGCACATCCACAAAGATATGGCCTAAACCGTTGCACACCGAATACAACAGCTAAGCATTCCTGTTCAGTTACAGTGTAATTACGCTCAGCCTTGCTCAAAGAACGGCTTGCATACGCAACGACATGTTCATCGCCATTGTGGCGCTGTATGAGCACAGCACCAATTTCAACTGCGCTGGCGTCAGTGTGAAGTTCTGTTGGAGCTGATGGACAGAAGTGGCGTAGTACTGGTCCTGATGTCAAAATAAACTTTAACTGACGAAAGGCGGAGTCACAATCGGCAGTCCACTTGAAAGGCACATCTTTTTGCAGAAGACAAGTAAGGGGATATGCTAGATCAGCAAACTTTGAAACAAAACGCCGAAAATAGGAGCAAAGCCCCAAAAATCTCCTGAGCTGTTTTAACGATTTCGGCGGTTTAAAACAAGTGACAGCTTCGATCTTTTTCGGATCAGGCCTGATTCCATCCTTGTCTATAAGATGTCCAAGTACCACAGTCTGGCGTTCTCCAAAACGACATTTCTTGGAATTTAGTACCAGACCAGCTTTCTCGATACACTCCAAGACAATCTCTAATCGACTGTTGTGTTCATGAAAAGTTGTCCCGAATATCACTACATCGTCCAAATAACATACAAATGTGCCACTTCAGCCCGCGCAAAACTGTATCCATGAATCTTTCGAACGTGGCTGGAGCGTTACATAATCCAAACGGCATCACATTAAATTCATACAGCCCGTCTGGGGTGATAAATGCCGTCTTTTCTTTATCTTCCGGGTGCATGGGGATCTGCCAATAGCCTGATCGCAGGTCAAGTGAGGAAAAATAGGAGGCGGAATGTAAGCAATCAATGGCGTCATCAATACGTGGCAGGGGATACACGTCCTTCTTGGTAACAGTATTCAAACGTCGATAATCAACACAAAATCGCCATGTGCCATCTTTCTTTTTGACTAGAATCACAGGGGCAGCCCACGGACTAGACGATTCCTGAATGATGCCCTTATGCAGCATGTCACAAACTTGTTCTTCGATTGTTTGGCGCTCTGATGGGGATACACGATAAGGCTTCTGGCGGATTGGATCAGCATTTCCTGTATTGATTCGGTGCTGAGTACGGGACATGGGAATCCGTGGTGGCGAGTCCCGAGAGAAATCGAAAGCCGCAGTATGTTTCGCCAGAACTTCCACTAAACTGTGACGGTCACTAGTTGGCAGGGATTTGTTAATCATGGGAAGAAATTTTGTCTCATCTTCTTCTGAGAATGCGGTAGGCTGGGAATTGTCTGTGCTGAGCACGGCCACTGATTTAAAAGTGTCTTCGTCAAAGTTGGCAAGTTTTAGACCACGTGGTAATACAACAGGTTCGTTAGAGCAGTTAGTCGTCCACAAAGAAGAATGGCCATTCATGACTGAGATGATGCAGCGGGGAATCAGAATACTTTTCTTCGCGCAGTTGAGGGTGAGGGGTTCAACCACAGCGTCGAACGCATCACTGGCACAGCTGGAACTAACAACTCGTATAAACTCTGCTGACATTGCAGGAATGACTATGTCTTCCAAAACCGAAAGCGTGCTAGGATGGGTCCGCGAATTTTCACGCAAAGCAGATTCAATTCGAGTGCTCACAGAAATGTCTCCATTACGAAAGTCGAGAGTGGCTCCACATTGCTCCAGAAAATCGAGTTCAAGAATTACGTCATGCGTTGATCGAGTAAGTACTGCGAATTCAGTTCGGAATGTGTGGCCGGCGATAACAAGATTCACGGAACAGACTCCAAGTGGGTTAAGCGGTTCGCCACCAACACCACGTAATGTTGTCGTACTATCCCAAGCAAACATAATTTTACGACCAAGGCAGTTTTTAAAAGCGAGACTTATAATTGAAATAGTTGCACCTGTGTCCAACAATGCCATAACACGTACACCGTCGAAAAACACTTCAATTCGGTTCTTTAACATCGAAACGGGCAGAGGTATGGGTAAGCTAGAATCATTTGCGACCTCACCTCCATCGGCCGCACTCACTAGTTTCCCGGAGGTGGCGAACGTCGTCGGGGAGAAGGGGATTGTCGTAGGCGCCGAGATGGTGGTGTCAGGCTACGGTCAGAGGCCGGTGATTCGTTTCGGTTCAGCACCATTCTGCGTTCTTGTCGGCTAGCTGTTGATCTGTACTCATTCCGGCCAGGTGTTCTTCTATATGAATCATCATTTTCAGCAGGAAGCCTTGTACGGGAGTTCACCCACTGTCGGCGATACTGCTGGTACGGACGACGGTTGCGGCAAAAGCGGGAAATGTGGCCGATCATCCCACAGGCATAACACACTGGCGGCTCACGTTCTTCGATGAATAAGGTTCGTCGTCGTTTGTATTAAACGTTTCATGCTCTGGATGTGGTTGACGAGCAGGACGATAGTGCTCGCTGTTGTAGGCGTTGATGTTGCTGGGTGTTCGGGCGATGAGCAGCAGAGCATCGGGTATCCGAAGGAGACGTAGCAGAGGGATCATAACAGGTAGAAGATGGGCTGTCTGACGAAGAGGTATTTCTGTAGACGGGTCTGACGTGGCCCCCAATATCTTGATGCCTCCGAAGCTCTTCGCGGACGATCTGGCGAATTGTATCTGCCAGGCTTGTCGTTTCAGACACATCCTCACTAGCGACAGTTGTCACATTAGGCAGCCGACCAAACTTCGGAATGATACGGCGTCGCTTCAAAGATTCAAACGTGCGGCAGTGTCGTCTTACATCAGCGGTGGTATTCAAATCGTCCTTGCAGATAAGAAAGTTGTACACGTCTTGCGCTATTCCTTTCAGGAGATGACCCACTCTGTCTTCCTCAGTCATCCGAACATCAACTATTCTGCACAGCTTGAGGACTTCTTCTATGTAAGTTGTGCAGGTCTCCCCCGGTACTTGCGCTCGTTGAGCCAAAGTCTGTTCGGCGCTTTTTTTTTCGAGCATCGGCATCACCAAATCCCGCTCTCATTTCTTCCATGAAGCAATCCCAGGTGGTAAGAGATGCTTCATGATTGTCAAACCACGTTAGCGCAGTTTCTTCAAGAAAAAATACCGCATACGCCAACTTGGTAGTCGCATCCCAGTGGTTGTATTTGCTCACCCGATTGTAGTGGGTGAGCCAGTCATCCACGTCTTCCCCGGGCTTGCCATAGAAGTGCCGGGGTTCCCGATAAGGCTGTGCGGTGGTCGGATGAGCTGCTGGCGTGTGCTGCGTTGAACCATCTGCTTGCGCCATCTCCGTCAGAAGGGGGGGGGGGGGTAGCCCAGCAATTCTTCTGCTCCGGCGAAGTAGGAGAGGTTCCGTGGTGATCTGTAGCCCGCAAACTCCACCACACTTGTTACGACGTTTATTTACACAGATGGTAGGATACGCTGGAGATTAGCACACCACAGCGGAAAGACCCAGCTTCCTCGTCCTCTTCTCCTTATTCCGCCGAACCTCATCTTCCTTCAATAAGGACCGCTGGAAGTGCGTGACAATATTTGAAGCAAATGACATGAAAGAAGAGTAGTGTGGTAACGATAAAGTCAAGTGCATCAAACAGAAGCGCAGGTTTTGTGCTGCATCCAAATTTTTATTTCGCTTAGATGCATCAGTCAGTTCAAATGTGCAGTGGTGCATGGCCGCCAAATTGAAGGTGCGGTGAAAAAGTGAAACAAATTTGAGCACTGAGCAAGAACGGCTTCACGGCTGAAATGTAGCGGTCCTAAGCGACAAACAAAGCTAACGCAATCGTAGGGCAGTGAAAGGCGGGTGAAAGACAATGCGTGACCAGTAGGTTATGCAGCGGTGCTTTCAAAATTTAGGGCAAGCAGAGCTTTACGACTCCCTTCGACACTCGACCCCATAGAATACATGAAAGGTGGACAACTTTTCACTTGAAGCAAACTAACTTTTCGATCTCAGTCTAGAGGAGGGCACAAAAGATGAGCGCAAAGAAAAGAGTGAATACAAATCTGTGTGCTTACAAAGAATGGTCTCTACGCAAATCAAATAAAACACGGTGCAATCAAAATACATTACTGCTGTGTGGTAGACTCGGTGCCGCGAGGAATAGAGACATGGTTCCCTTTCACGCGTATTAAAGCGTCATGGTGCTACCTCATAAGTGCTCTCAAGAGCATTGACAAGAAATAAAACATGACGGCTTGCAAGCGCTGGTTTGTACAGAGCGCCCAAAATTTTGCTGACACGAATAATTGCGCAGCTTCTCAAAGATAGCTCGAGAGATAGGTGTTCCTTTTCTATTCACTTCAGCTACCTTCCCTAACAAAACATGTATAGGAGATTTAAAATGACGCTTCGTCTCTCTTCCTACTACTTAAAGCTCCGTGACGCCAGAAAATATTTCGAGGCGCGCACTTAATTATGCCTAATTGTAATAATGACGAGACCCGTTGCTACAAGTGTTGCGAACTTGTCCACTTTTGTGATGCTGCTGAGAGCATACTTTTGACAGACATTCTCTTTGATTAGCAACACGCCCTAAAAACAACTGATGCTGTCAAGATGATGGCAGTGGAATTTCCCACTGTTGCTGCACCATCGGCTGTTTTCATTTGTGTTGTAAAAGCTGTGCTGGTCTTGAAACGTTATCTAAAGCAGAAGTGAAGTGCGCGATGATAAAGCGGACCAGCCCGTGGGATTTTCGAATTCGTTCGCCAACGCGTGCCTTCAGCCCACAGATACTGCCACGTTATTGGCGGCGTGAGCCGAGATAGCCAAGCGCAGACGCTCACGCAGCACACGCGCAGATGACTTCCGCGTCTGCCGTAAGCGTGTACGTGACATCGTTACCGTCGGCGGCTCACGGCTGCAGCAAATGGTAGCAAAAACTGCTCTTGGAGAGGTAAGCAAAAATGTATAATTAGTATTCAGAAATGTGGCGCAACAAACACAAACACGGTATTGGTATTTTTGATGAGGAGGAGAAGACATTTATTTACACTGAAATATTCTCGAAGAACCAACCGCCGTGCCTATTAGTAAGAAAATTTCCAAAGGGTGTTATTTTAAATGGGATATAGTATTTTTCGCATTTTAGCCTTTTAGGTGCTTCCCACAGCCACACGTCGGCTTTGTACAACGAAACACAACAACATTTGTTCCGATAAGAAAGTGAAATAAGTAAAATTACTGTTTTAAACACACACGTCCTGAATAATAAATAAGGAAGCCTTCAAAGAGTTTTACTATTTAACCGGAAGAAATTATTGTTGAAATTTTAATCGATTAGAGCACTTCCCACAAATTCCTTTGTTTGGCTGTGAAAACCGCTCTTGGTATACTCTTAATCTGGTTCCAAATAGGTCCCAGTTATAAGTGGAACTTTCAAAAATGTTCCGCTTATAAGTGGAACATTTTTAAAAGTTTCACTTGGTATGTGGAAGCAGATTAAGGGTGTACTAACAGAGAAGTAAAAGACGAATGTTTTCTCGCAATCAAGAATGAAGCTTTTAAAAAGCTTTTTCTATTTTTTTAGGTTGGGCTTAAGGTTTATGAAGGTCCCTATTTCGCATTTCTGTCTTGGGCCGGCAAAAACGAAGGCTAGCTTTTTTTGCTTAAATCCGACATATGTGCTGCAGAATGCGCTCCAAATAAAAATGTCAAAATATTTTCTGGTGCGTCTGTTGTGCGACTCTTCTTGTGTGTTTCGTATTTTTCGCGCTGTTCCACCCACTATGCAATGGTATAATCAACTTTTTTTTTTCAAAATTTCAGTTATTTGTTAAGGAGGGCCTATTTGCTTTAAAACTCTTTATTTGGTGTTTCTTCTGTTGCCAGCAAGGGTAGAGTTTTGCTGCTCAAAAAAGACAAGTGTGCTATAAGAGCTCCAAGAGACAAAAATATTAAAAGATTATTTCTCTCACTTGAAAAATAATACTCTTGCAAACTTGCCCTCTTTTTGAGGAGAACAGAAGGTTTTTTAAAGTGTTTATTTCACACGTTTCATGATGAGAGAGGGGGTAATATTTTGTTGTTCAAAAAAAAATCATGTGACTTCGGAAATGCTTCAGTTAGGAAATTTAAAATACATTATCAGACAATTAAAGATTACGTCCATTTGAAGCTTTCTTTATTTATTATACAGGGTCTAACTGCGTAAAGCTATATTTCTTACATTCTTGCTTAGTTTAACATTAGTGATTTCTGTTTAACATACGCCGTTTGAAATTTTTTCCTCTTGAACGTGTTGGTTATTTGTGACCAAAAAAATTCTTTAGTCACCTCTCTCATAGTATACCATGTGTTGAAAAACGATTTCTCTTATTTCGAGCTTATTCAGAAAAAATTTTCAACTCTCAAATTTTTAATGCTTTTCTGTGTACAATTTTTACATGCTACGATAAAATAGGAAATAAGCTGTTTTGTGACTACCTCCACAGAGTTTTGGTCTTCCATTGTGTTTATTAGGATAATTCAGCAAATGAAATTTCTTCTACAAAAAAAATAACATGGCCATCAGGAGGTCAAATAGTTTTCAAACAACACATACGACGGTAAGTATCATCTTTAGGTATAAGTAACATGGGAGAGCTTTCAAGCGCCAAGTGTAATTGTCGAAAAAACGCTGGATCACATGGCATCGAATGAGTCTTCAACTACTTCTTATTTTATTCACAGTCGGGCTGTGCCTTTGTAGACAATTTCAATATATAGCAGATGCTGGCCAAAATTAACCACCTGCAGATGAAGAGGGATATGACTTCTGTTACAGTCACCTCTTGGTGGAGGTGACACCATTCTATTCCTGTCACAATAAGCTGGATTTCCGCCGCGGCCGCCACGTCTATACCACCACAATGCCTAGAAACGCCGCTCCCTCTATGGCAACCGCACCTGCTGTTCTCATGGCCCTAACCCATGACCCAAAACCTTCTGCGGAAGTAACGACGTTGATTCACACAACTGGTTTACCCTAAAGGAACCCGTGAGCAAGCACAACAGGTTGGATCCTACGCTTGTGATCACGAACATCATCTCCTATTTGACTAGGACTTCGCGGGTTTGATTTCGGACTCACAAAGATGACCGGTCATCTTGAGATATCTGTAAGCAGAATCTACACGACCATTTCGGAAAGCCTATTGACCGCCACCTCACTGCCAAGATAGAACTCGCCTAGAGCTCGCCTCTCGCATTCAAATGTCTACAGTCTTATCTCACATCCAGGACGCCCTATCTTTGTGCAGCAAGGTCAACCAAGCCATGTCTGAGTCCGATATATTCGGCAACATAATAAAGGTATTTAAGATGATGCCTTCAACCTCCTCTTGTTTAAGGAATGTTCCACCGTGGACTTTGTGCTAAAGGTGTGCCGACATTTCCAGCAAGCAAAACAGAGACACACATTTAACCGTTTCCAGCGGCTCCCAAACACGGCTGCTAGGTCTTCCTGTGTCGAACTTCTGACTCTCCGCCAGTCTACCAACGACCGTATCTTGGCCCGCCTATCGTTTGCCAAGAATTTGAGGCAATGACTCCCGCAGCCTCGCTATCGCATACGCTGCGCAACACCCTGTCTACATCATCACTCATTCATGCTGTTGTTCACCAGGAGGTTGGGAATATGGGCAGATCTTCCGGGTCATGTCGCCCACCTCTTGAATTCTGGACCTTCCTCTCCAGTGATCGCTGCTGCCTTCATCATAAGCTACTCGCCTCGATATCGGTACCGCAGTCCAAATGAATGACGTACCCCGGACGATTGCCCATCTGCTTTACTTCACCCGTTGGCCGCATCTCCTGTCACTGCCGCAGCCGTTAGTATGCGCCATTACGTTCGTTCACCTACTTCGACCACTGCGGACACTATGCCCCTCTTCATTCCTAACCTCGCCGCGGACAAGGCTCGTGTTGACTTCGGTGTCACTGCTTATGCTTTCAACAATTCATCATCCCCGCAAGCCCGATGCTCCCATACTTCTTTTCCTCGCCGCCATTTTTCATCATCCCTTCCCACCCGCTTACCGGAGAACTAGCCAATGTAGCTCCCGGAGGTGACGCTGCATTTGTGACCTGATCTGAAAAATCCTCTGTTGGCCCCTGCACTACAAAATAAACGCATCGATGTTGATGTTCCAGTTTCTGCTTTTATTGGTGCCGGCGCCCGACGGTCAGTTCTCAGTTCCTCATTTCGTCTTCGTCTAAAGAAAGTACCCACGCCAGTCGTCTCAATCAGAGCTCTGGTCGGCAACGGCAGCCCTGCTACCGTGGTCGGCATGTGTACTGCGCGAGTCACCACTGCTGGCCATCACACCCCAGTGTTGTTCAACATCCTCCACGAATGCGCCCAGTACGTAATGTTTGGTATTTACTTCTTAATAGCCCACTCTGGCCCTTATTGACTGCTCCATCGGCCTATTTCGCTTGGAGCCTCTGCTCTGCTCTGAAGACCCCGCCTCCTCCCC
The DNA here is from genome assembly GCF_055883805.1 of Amblyomma maculatum. Classification (NCBI taxonomy): domain Eukaryota; kingdom Metazoa; phylum Arthropoda; class Arachnida; order Ixodida; family Ixodidae; genus Amblyomma; species Amblyomma maculatum. The sequence goes on along the minus strand of NC_139347.1, from coordinate 106,321,261 downwards.
TCGCCTTCCATCAGCACAGCTCTTCCACCTTCCTTTTCAAGCTGCCATTTATATCCCTACGTGACTTTTTCCACACGTCCCAGACGGCTACTGCCTCACGTGTCCTGTTACTGATGTCATCCTGCAGTGGCATGTCACCCTTACTTTTTTAATTGTACATATCTCCCAGAAACACAGTACTCTCCCTGTCCTTAACATTAGATCAACCCCAGTTCTGTCTGAATAAGTTTCACTAGCTGCGTTGTCCCCGCTCATCGATTGCGCCGTTTTAACTCTGACGACAGATCATCTATCTGAAGTTTCAGATAGATGATCTGAAACTTCTTCCCTGAAGTTTCATAATGCTCCCACGTCCGGACACCTGGGTGTCTCCCACACATACGACAGCCTGCACCGTGCCACGCCTCCACCAAGTGACCTCAGGGAGATGATTCACCAACGATAGTCTTCCGCTCAAATAGGGCTGATGCCATTTTCAGCGTCGTCGTTCTTAGGCAGTGTGCACCATTTCACTGCCCTATGACAACGAGCAATGCCAACCGCTAAGTAACAATATTATGAAAAACTTGGAGACAAATAATTTTCAGAAATCAGTAATACACTCGGTAATTCAAATACCTGAAATGCAAATGCGTTATGTATATATTAAATTTGAGTAACTTCACTTACATTTTAATTTCAAAGATGGAGTGTACCACAAGTTGCTATTTTCACTGGCGACTCAGGATAAGAACAGAATGCGATCAGCAGTAGAATTCTGCCCAGAATTTTAGAATTATTCGTTTAACCTAGGAAAGACATTACTGACGCATATCAAAGTGATGCGACAGAAACTGCCAATAAACAGACGAGAAAATCTAAGGAGGTCCTAAGGCTAAAAAAATCTAAGAAGCTAGCTAAGACGCTCTGCAATATTAGGAAAGAATTTGTGACTCCCACTGAAAAATAGGGGTGAGGAGCGTCGTAAAACCTAAACGCTAAAATTAAAACCAGAGTATGCAGGGCCTTCAGATTTTAGCTAGATCTGCGCGTGTACAGCTATTTGGCAGCAGTTATCTGTTTCAAGTTCATGAGTTCATAAAATGCTGTGTCGGGTGCTTTGGGAGACTGCTGAGAACATACGAGGCTACCTGAGTAATATCCTTATTCAGTGATTCAGGAACAGTGCAGAAAATGATTTTCAGAAAATAATCGAGAATCATAGTAGGTCCTATACAAAAGTGAGGTAATGATACCTACGCACCGAAAAAATAATGCCGAGCGCGTCGGAACATCACCTTTTTCGCGGATTGTTCATAGAGCCGCGAACTGTTTAAATCTTTATTTGCTCTTGTTCGACAGCCACCGGCATGCGGTCTTATCCTCTGATTCTGGATCGCGTATACTCGATGTTGCGGGATGCACCTTTATCAGTTTCGTTGTCGCGCAAGATACGCCGAGATCTGTCTCGACGATTTCAATCCCTCGCGTATGTTTCTACAATGTTCCGGGTTTTGCTAATAGCAGTTTGCAACGTTATCAAGATGGTTAATAGCAGACTTTAAATTGAGCGTTGACGAGTGCGACGGGCATTCTTTGTTCGACGATCGACGAGCACGTTTGTTGCTATCGCCGCCGAGTTGCTTAGTTCTTTTGCGGGCGAAAGTCAGTCCAATAAACAGTTCCTTCAGTACAATCCCCGACTCTTCATTTGTGTCGTCGACCATGTCACCATCACGTGACATCTGGTGGAGGGCCTGCCCTTGATCCTTCAAGCAAAACCCTCAACCTTGTTCCTGTCGCCCTGGGGGACCAGCCTACGGGTGACCGAGCCAGCCGCCGACTCCAAGGCCTACAACCCGAACACGGTCTCCTACATGACAAAGTTCGACTACGGAAGGCATCAACGTTGGGAATGGCCCAGTCAACAGTAACAGTCGTCTTCGTGCAGCCCCGGGAGCCCCCCATCTTCCAAGGACTGCCCAGTGAAGATACGGAAGACAGGATGAACGTTTTCGACCATGTGGCAGAATTCAACGGCTGGAACGAAGTTGAGAAACTCAGGCAAGCCTACTTTGTTTTCAAGATCATGCCCGAGTTTGGCTCGAAAATCACGAGACTTCTTTAAACGATTGGGATACATTAAAATCTAAGTTTTTGATGGCCTTTCAAATTCTGTCTAAAAAGAAAGAGCTCCGGCCCTCCTCTAATCAAGACTTTAACTCCCAACGGAGCCTGTCCTGGTCTACACAGAGGAAATGATGGGCCTCTTTCACCGCGCCGACCCTAACATGACGAAAGGAGAGCAAGTGCAATTTTTATAGCGATGTGTTAAAGAGTCGCTTTTTGCAGGGCTAGTCAGAAATCCGCCAAAAATTATTACAGTATTTCTAAGTGAAGTGTCGACGATCGAGAGGGCGATGGACACCCGGATGCGCCACTACGAACGACCACTCTAGCCGGTCTACGCAAGCTCCTACATCAGCGCATCTGCGAGCGAAAAAAGCCTTCGGGTCCTCATCCGGGAGACCGTGCGAGAAGAATTCCGCCCGTTGCTGCCGCATTCCCAACAATCACAGGTGGCGACTCTCGAGGATGTCATCCGAGAAGTCAAGCATGCACTGGGTGTTCCTCATGTGACGGCTCCGACTGCTCCCGTGCAAGAAGCAGCAGCCATAAACTATGCTGCCGCATTCATTACGTCGTCCTGCACCCCGACATGACCTTCCTGGCTTTTGTCGCTACCGCCCTGTTCTCGAAAGCCGCCCCTTGACCCCCGCCCATCAAGCCTACCAACGACCCCCAAGCCCGAGGAAGTGCGACGCTTGGAGGACTGCAAACAACAGGTCATTATGTTTCCAATGTGGTGAGGCCGGTCCCATCCTAGGCAACTGCCCTTACAGACGCATCGGCCTGCGCAGCTTCGCCATGCCCCACGATCCCGTCCTGTCGAGCGACCGCCAGAAATCGATGACTTCCTTCGGAGAGGCGAGAGCGCGTCGTCAATTCGTCTGTCACGCTCACCCTCGCCGTACAGGGCCCGCATTGCGTCGCCAGGCCGTACCTACGAAGACAGTGTGCGCGGAAGGTTCCCGAGCCGTGCAATGAAAATAAATAGAGCCTCCTCTGGAGGTGAGGTTGTTTCAAGGCGAAAACACGAAGATACTCCATCGACGACATCGACGACGACGGGTCACGACGACGCAGCCACTATAACGCCGATGCACAAGACAACGTCGACGAGATCACGACCAGACTTCAAGCTGACATCGCTGCCAAGCGACGTGATGACGGTGCGCCCCGGCCGCGATTTCAGCACGAGACCAAACAGAGTTCAAACACCGAAGCCAACGTGCAATACTAGGATGTGAACAAGGGACCTTGAGGTTGCTGTCGACGGACGCGCGTTATCCACCCTAGTGGATAACGGAACAGACTACTTTGTCATCAATGGAGCTTTCGCCGCCCAGCTAAAGAAAGCGATGAACTCTTGGGACGGCTCGCAAATCCGCACTGCTGGTGCCAACCTTATTGCTCCATCGGAGCCATGCACCCCAAGAGTTACAGTAAATGGACGTACCTGCCCTACCAGCTTCGACGTCCTACAGCACTGTTCCCGAGACGTGATTGTGGGCATGAATTATCTGAACGAACATCGAGCGATCATCTACCTTCAATCTAAACTCATCAAGCTCTCGACCGACAAAGCCATACTTCCTACGAGAACTTCGACGCATCACGTCGCTCTCAATGTCCTCGACGAAGAATTGATCGTACCGCCCCGATCAAGCGTCATCGTCCCTGGGGTTACAAAAGAAGACGAAATCCCGGATTGGGTTGTCAATAGAAATACTCAGTTGTTACTGGATATAGGACCTGTCATCGCAAGAAGCGTCTTCCTTTTACGTCCTGGACAAGCTCATGTGCTCACCACGAACTTAACCGACGAATGCCGACACATGAACATGGGCATGACGATTGCTTTCCATGACGAGCTAGTGGACACCCGAAAATTCTTCACCCTCTCCAGCCAACGTGAAGACGATGCACCCAACCGAGTCAAGCAGCCCAATTTCGACATTAACCCAGCGCTCCCCCGAGACAGACAAGACCGGATTCGCACTCTTCTTGAAAAGTAGAGCGAGTGCTTTTCTTCAGCGTATAAGGTTCGGCAAGCTCCGTTGTCAAAGCATCGCATCATAACGGACGAAAGCACTCAACCACTACGTCAAAGACTCTACCATGTATCGCCACGAGAACGCCAGGCCATGTGCAATCAAGTTGAGGAAATTGTGAGTGAAGACGTGATCCAGCCATCCAACAGCCCTGGGCGGCAGCAGTCGTTTTGGTGAAGAAGGAAGAAAGCACACTTCGCTTCTGCGTTGATTACCGCCGCTTGATCCCTGCTTTCCGCCCTCCTTTTCTCCTCCTCCTCCTACCGCCACTTGAATACCTTAACTAAGAAGGATGTCTACTCGCTTTCCTGCATTGACGACGCACTGAACAGGCTCTATAATGCTGAGTACTTCTCATCTATGCACCTGAAGAGCAGGTACTGGAAAATTGAGGTCCACGAAAAAGACCGCGAGAAGACGGTGTTCATAGCACCGGACGGCCTATTCGAATTCAAGGTAATGCCATTTGGCCCATGCTCCGCACCAGCAATGTTTCAACGGGTAATGGGCACTGTCCTAGCGGGCTTAAAGTGGCCGATTTGTTTGGTATATTTGGACGACGTCATTGTGTTCTCGTCAAACTTTGTAGGCCATCTGAGAAGACTTCGAACAGTACTTAACGCAATCAAGTCCTCAGTTTTAACGTTGAAAGCAGGGAAGTGTCACTTCGCCTACAAAGAGATGTTGTTTCTTGGTCATGTCGTAAGCAAGGAGGGAGTTCGCCCCGACTCACAGAAAACAGCTGCGATCGCACCGTTTCCACAGCCCGGTGACAAGAAAGCTGTGCACCCATTCTTCGGGCTGCGCGCATATTACCGACGATTCGTCAAGAATGTTGCGCGCCTCGCCGAATTTTTGATGCAGCTTATAAAGGCACACGCGCCATTTCAATGGGAAGCACCGCAAGCGGAAGCCTTCGAGTAACTTAATCGCCGTCTACAGTCCTCTCCTGTGCTAGGCCACTTTGATGAGAACGCCGAGACTGAGATACATACCGACGCGACCAGTCTGGGCCTAGGTGCCGTTCTCATTCAGAAGAATGCCAGACAGGAGAAAGTAATCGCTTACGTTAGCAGGTCCCTCTCGAAAGTCGAAGCCAATTACTCAATCACCGAGAAGGAGTGCCTTGCGATCATGTGGACCACTTCAAATCTCCGCCTGTTCTTATGCGGCCGAACATTCAAGGTGGTAAGCGATCACCATGCACTTTGCTGGCTGGCAAATTTGAAAGACCCCTCCGGCCGCCTTGACCGATGAAGCCTACGTTATCAATAATTCGACATCACAGTCGTCTACAAGTCACGCCGCAAACACTCCGATGCAAACTGTTTATCACGAGCCCCCGTTGATGCCCCGGCGAATGAAGACGACGAAGACACCTTTTCGGGACCGGTCAGCGCCAGCAGTTTCGTAGAACAACAGCGATCAGACCCTGAGCTGGAAGCGCTAGCCGATTACTTAGGAGGAAAGACCGCTTCCCCTCCTGGTGTGTTCGTGTGTTAAGCGACGTTTATCCTTGTTCGTGTTAAGCAATGGCATTTTTGTGAAGAACTTCGCACCCAAAAGGACCGCGCAGCTCCATGTTGTGCCTAAAAACCTCCGGAAGGAAATTCTGCCGAAGTACTACTGGCGGCGACTGCCTGCCGAAGTTTCCCACTACGTGAGTGCGTGTCGTGAGTGCCAAGGACGCAAGACGCCGCCGATCAGACCACCAGGGCTATTAACCCGATTCTGCTCCCAACCCTGCCCTTTCAAAAAAATTTGATGGGTCTCTTCGGCCCCTTGCCATCTTCATCTATGGGTAACAAGTGGATAACAGTGGCCACTGACTACCTTACCCGTTACGCCGAAGCAAAAGCCCTGCCCAAAAGCACCGCAGCAGAGGTTGCTCAATTTTTTGTCGAACAAATTCTCTTGTAACACGGTGTTCCAGAAGTGCTCATCATGGACAGGAGAACGGCGTTTACTACAGAGTTGACGCAAGCCATACTGGAATACAGTCATCAATCCATCGACGAACAACAGCGTACCATCCCCAAACCAATGGCCTTACGGAGCGCCTGAACAAAACATTCGCGGACATGATCGCCACGTACGTCGACACTGAACACAAGACTTGGAACGCCATCTTGCCATACGTGATCTTCGCGTATAACACGGCAGTCCAGGAGGCGACCACCCAGGTAGCAGAGAATGTGGGATCTTTGTAGGTCATATGTAGGCAAGTGCGGCTGGGGCTACCATCATAAAACCTGCGTCGGTCCCCGATGGGGCAAAAGTGGGCAAGCCCCATTTGGGCTTGCCCCTGTTACTCCTGCATGGGTCCCTTAGCGGGGTTGCTCGGGATAATGCAGAGCATATTCCTGCATCCAAACCACAAGGGTCCCTTGTGAAATATTTGAGGAAATCCAACCTAAATGCGGGCTCTCTATGGGAAAGCCCTCAGGGATCCGAAATGAGGCCGCCCCCATTAAATCTCTGTGGGACCTACATTGGCCGTAGCGGGGCAAGAAAACGGACATGCCCACATGCTGCCCTAATCGGCCCCTTGTAGATTACTTGAGGGCAGGTGAAATATGAATAAGAACTCAATGTGGGCAAGCCCTCGTGAAGTCCAAATGAGGCAGCCTTAGCTAAACCGCTTTAGGTCCCACATCAGCCGTAATGGTACTGGAAGGTGCCTTGTGGGGAATTCGAACGCGCGTGCAACAGCAAGTGGGCTTTATGTTCAAAAACAACACCGAGCCCAATTGGGGCTGCCTATATAAAACCGCTGTAGGTCCCACATCGGCTTTAATGGGGCTAGAAGGCATGCGTGCAATTGCGCAATAATTATTTCCATCCTTTATTTGTATTGGACGTTGCCCTAAATTATTATTATAGATGATTTATATAACAGTTGTTGCCATTGTCAGTCGGCTAGAAATATTACATGGCTTTAGTACTCGCGCTCAAGAAAGATACTATAATATACTGATTGCTAACTGTTGCTTGTAATGTCGTTGCCGTAGACAGCCTGCAACTGTGAGCACAATATTATTGTTTAGAACACAAATCTCCATAACCTGAACAAGATGTAAATGAAGTCATTTAGGCTAGAATAATGTTATGAATTATTGTAAAATTTAATATTCTGGCTGTTTAGAAAGGGCAGACATGTATAAAATAATTACTTAATTATAGGCATAAATATTGAAATGGATATATTGGACTGGGGCTTCCCATCAATTATCTGCGTCGGACCCCTATAGGAATAATGTGGTCAAGCCCAAATGCGGCTCGCGCTATAGAGCCCGCTTCAGTCCTATGTCATTATCTGTGGGGCTAACCGAAATAAAAAATATATGTTTATCCAGAGCGGCTGCCCGAATCTGTCCAAAGTACGACCATCGTGGGGAGTTAGCGGGATGTGCCTTTTTGGCAATGCGGGAAAAATGTGGACAGACCCGCAAGGTGGCTTGCATCGGTCCCTAGTGGGGCTCATCAGGACTTTGTCTACAGCCCCATTCAGGCCTACGTCGGCCCCTCTTGCAGCACCCACACTGAGCCCACCCAGGCTGTCCTGCGTTGTCAAAATCGGACCCACCGGCGCCCCGCCTTCATAGACAGATAGAGAGATGGATTTATTGAAAAGAAAAGGCAGAGAGGTTGGCCGGAATAATTCAAATCTGGCTTGCTACTCTGCACTGGGGAAGGGGAAGGAGAGAAGAAGCAAGATTATGATGGCTGACGATGTGGGAGAAGGAATATGAAATACATATCTACAGGCACAGTGGTGTGCTTTACAAGCACGAATCAAGTCCGCTGGCGTACAAAAAACGGCAAAAAGCACGCACTGCTTGGACACCCTTCCCCTTGTCCTGGCACGCGCCCAGCAGCAGTTCCTCAGACAGAGGTCTCTTGTCCAAACGCTTCAAGGAAGCGGCTAGCACACTTCTTTCGGACGCATACTCTGGGCACACCAATAATATATGGTCTACAGTCTCTGGGATGCCACAAGTTGAACATTCCTGCGAGTCCACCTTTCCAATTAAAGGTAAATACTTGCTCGTGAAAGCCACATTTAAACGAAGTCTATGTAGCAAGCATGCCTGATGACGCGGAATATTACGCAAAACATAAAATTTCAATGTTCAATCGAGCCTTCTTAGACGAATGTGTCGGGCATCTGGCTGGGCCCAGTAAGCTGCTGTAGCATTCTTCATACAACTCGTAAGACGGCACGTCGTATTCGCTCTTGAAAAAGGTACACAGCTGTTTGCAGACCATTTATGAGTGCGCTTGTCACTTCAACATCAGCCTGTTCATTCCCATGGAGCCCGCAGTGGGCAGGGATCCATTGAAACATTATCATGTGGCCTTGCAGCTGGGCAGATGTGAGGAGCTCCATAATGTTTAGTGCCAGAGACTGGTAGGCAGTGTGGCGTAAGAAGGTTTCGAAAATTTGCAATGCAGTCTTTGAGTCCGTGAATATACACCATATTTGAGGTGTGCTAGCTGGGCAGAGCGACCTCGTTCTAGCTTGTGTACGGCAGGGAGCCCACGACGACACTTGACGCTATGCTGCCGCTCGTAACCAACGAGGACAACTTTGACTTCGCCGTCTACCTGCAGCGTGCGGATGAAGCCAGATGACTCGCACGGCTGCGTATTAAAGACCAACAGCGCACCGACAGCCGACAATACAACTTACGACGACGGCACGCAGAGTACAATCCAGGAGACCAAGTATGGGTTTGGACTCCAATTCGCCGCCGTGTACTAAGTAAAAAGTTGCTGAGCCGATACTTCAGGCCATACAAAATCCTTCGCCGCGTCGGACAACTCGACTAGAAAGTCATTCCCGACGGTGCGACAGCATCACAACGGCTACGCGCGCGCCCAGATTTTGTTCATGTTGTACGCCCTAAGCTATATTACGGGAGCTAAAGGCTATTCATATTTGCTTCGCAATGTTTATACTAATTCATGTCTGTTTATTTTGAAACATCGAGGCGATGTGTTTTAAGGGTGGAGTAAAGCAGTGAACTGTTTAAATCTTTATTTGTTAGTGTTCGACAGTCGCGTGCATGCGGCCTTATCATTCTGATTCTGGATCACGTATCAGTTCTGCATTCTTTGTTAATGCTCGAAGCCGCGAGATATACCTTTATAAGTTTCGTTGTTGCGCAAGATGCGCCGAGATCTCTCGAAAATTCCGATCACTCGCGTATGTTTCTACAATGTTGCAGGTTGTGCTAGTAGATGTTTGCGACGTTATCTAGATTATTCTGACCAGCCTTTAAATTGAGGGTTGCCAAGTGCGACGGACATTCTTTGTTCGACGATCGACGAGCATGTTTGTTGCTGTCGCCGCCGAGTTGCTTAGTTCTTTTGCGGGCGCAAGTGAGCCCAATAAAGGGTTTGTTCAGTGCGATCACCGACTCTTCATTTATGTCATCGACCTTGTCACCACCACGCGGCAATAGCCAGAGGCGTAGATTCACCTAGAAAGATGAGATTAAATTCATTGATTTGAAATCATTTGAAGAACTGGGTAAACTTAATGTTCTTTACAGCTATTGCTTGTGCTACGCAAAGCCAATCCCTTGCTTTAGAGCAGAAACAGCATCCCCGTAAAGTTGTAAAAGAAAACGAGCGTTATAACGTAGAATTGCGCTGCGAAATAGAAAAAGGACAGCACCAGGCAGAAGTAAAGGAATCGCAACCCCTAACGTCACTCAGTTATTCGAACCTAACACCGAGGGAACGCTTTTTATGTACATGGCAATGGACACGGAGTAGGTTCCGTCGCGCATGGAAGTCTCTATTGCTCCTTTCGCAAATGCTATCACTGCAAAACAAAAGACGCTTGTAAGGGAACGCAGATGGATATTTGGTCGGCGCTCTTTTCCAGCCTATTACGCACGCCCATGCCTACAACACTGAAGAGCGTAGTGTGGTATCCACCCTATATAGTAAGGTCTATATAGAGGCCATAGAGCCGAGGAGCACAGGCTTGGCTAGAGGCAATTTTTGAATGAAGGCTGAGACAACTTGTAACGGAAGGCGGCATTCTTAAAAAGTTCATGTAGAGAAATGAGGCATGCTAGAAAGACGAAATGAGCTATTCCGGCAGAAACATCTATAGGAACTGCAAGCACCATTGAACCCTGCTTTCCGCCGCAGACTCAATTTACTCTATTTTTTTCTGCCCTTTTTTTTTTTGCTTAGCAGTCTAACCGGACGTGTACAAGCGGCATGAATCCCAACAATAGTGGTGAAACGACTGCCTTATGAAACTTGAAAAAAAAAGGCAACACGTTTTGCATACCACAGCACTCAGTACGTGCTTATCAAAACCCTCTTAGCTGAATTGCACTACGGTGCATTTCTTGTCTACCACTACATAAAGCCAGGTGTTACAGACCTCTTATTTGGCGGCCTTAAGAACTAGCCTAATTATCTCTTGCACCATGACAGCTAAAGCTAAGTATTGACGTAGTTCAGTGTTTCTAAACTGAAGCTTTGCTGCGCTTTGAGCTAAGACAGCCCTTCCAGGAGGTGAGCTCCTAGAAGGAGTATGCTTGTTTCTTATTGTCCGGTAAACGCTATCTCAACGAATGATTGCTATACAATAATAATGGCTGAATAGTCATCCTGCTTCGAATGCCACTCCTGTGTATATCGTTGGCCTGTATTACGCTGAAAGCAGCTACAATTCTTCGCATATTTTCGAAAAAAAAGTTTCTTCGCGTGTAGGCTGCCCACATTACCTGTAGTGTCTCGCGACTCACTTAGGGAGTTCCGATTTTATACCTGTACAAGTTGACATCAACAAAAAGAAGCGCATGAACCAAATTAGGACTGACGGCTAACTGGGTGGACGCCCTACACAAGAAAATGCAGTTCGAAAGTTTGCGGCCCGACAAGGTCTCCCTACATCGGTCGCAAATGACACCGTTCAGGGCGTTTAATGGCAGCCTGCTCTTTGCCGACAGAGGTCCGCGTTCCAAATACCATATTGGTTCTTCAGATTCTCACAGTGGTAGCTAACATTATATGAATAGTTTGGGAGGCACTTCAAGACGAACTCTGTGCCGCATTGGAGTTACTAGTGGGTCGCTTTGCGAGATTCTCAGCAATCCTCCAAATCCTTACGTTATTTTTTCTGTCTGTTGGCGGCTGGCTAAAATAAGTTGTTCTTACGACGTATTGGTTATTTGATTTTGAAAAATATAGATGGCTGCTTGTATTGTGTTGCCAGGAAAAGTTAGGTACCGAGGGGCCAGGATCACCATCACTTCCCAGTTTATCTTCAATTTTTCACATCTTGCTTACATTCCGCAGCTGCTATGCAGCGCATATACTCAAAATACTCATGGCTGTGGTACTCGCGCTGTGACGCAGCACACGAATATTTTGCTTTGCAAAATCAGGGAATGGTAGAGATTAACATACCGGGCCTTGTTCGAGAGAGGTGCACACCGAAGCAGAGAGCTTGATCAGTGTTTTGTTTTCATCTTCAGCTGGAAAATACACAATTGGGCGCAGTGTGCAGGCGATTCATGGTGTCATACCTCCTGGCGCGTTGTTTAGCACCACTTTTACACAGTATTTTGATTACCATCAACAACGATTTCCAAGAATGCTTTGAGGCGTTGGGGGAGTGAATCTCCGAGGTAGGTCCACTGTCTTGCGGCGCTCCAGAGTCATATGCCAATGGCTGTTGCCGAAAATAAAGGCGTATTGTCCGAGAGGGGTGCTATATTGACAAAGTATTTGCATAGCCGTTTTGGTGGCGACATGAAATGTCCCCCAAGAAAGCTGTGGGCCACGCTAACCCTAAAACATGTAAGAAACACCCCCTCATTATTGCTAGGTAATGAGAGAGGGGAGTAAGCGCATGGGGGTATCAGGGCACAGGCATTTTTCCCTTACAACAGATTCCAATAATGGGAGAGTAGAGCGGGGATCAAATGGGAGGCTTGTGAGTGAGGCATTTCCGTTGGGGCTTGGTGTGTAAGGATGCTTTTTGTTTAAGATCAATGTCCTTAGCGTCTTCTTGTATGCAACGTGTCGGATTGCGGTTTGTAATTTTCTTATGTAAAGCATGCCTCTCATGAGTAATGCTTAGGGTTTTGTAACTTTTTTGAGTAGTTTAATAGCAACTAGAGAGACGGGGTAAATGTGAGCTTCGCTAAGAGGTGGTATGGCTTTTATCACCTCCTTCACATTCCGGACAGCATACAGGTCTATTACAAGTGAGCCCGTTACGTACTCAATATGTGCAAATAACTTTGCATGTATGAAGCTGGTAGGTGCCGTTTTTCAACCACTCTGAAAAACAGGCGCGTCTGTAAAGCTATACATGTTCAGGGCGCTATATGAACCACTGGACGTGTTATTGGCTGGGCTTTACGATGGAGGTTAGTAGTCTTGTTAGTCGTCATTGTTGTCTAGGCCTGTCTGTGGTATCACCACATTGTGTACGGCTGAAACAGGCGCAACATACTTCCTCTTTAAGTTTCTTGTATCTTCTCTCTGTTAAATAATTTCCGTGAGAGTGTTCAAGTATGCGTATTCCTGAATTTTAGAATTTTTGTAGGTTTCGGCAAATTCGAGGTTCTGAGCATTGCGTTTCTGTGTTTATAGCTCCGCCCAATGCCGTTTCGTCAGTCTACGTTAGTGACTTTGGTGCACTATTCTAGGTTCAAATTCTGAGCATGCGAGACGTCTAGCTATGTCTGTTCAGCCTCCTCTTCATCTACACAAGATTAGCTTGATGAAACGTAGCGTAGTGGCTACTGCCTTTTTGTACTATGGAGCCATTGAATTCCTTTGCCCGACTTGTATACGTCTAGCTAAAGGACGGTCATCTCGTCCACTTCCTGTAATTAGTGAGAACCAGTTTTCAAAGTGAAGTTATTATCCTACAAATTCTTTATTCCGTTCTTGTTTCCCATATAATGCATAGATGGACTTTTGAGACTACATTTGCCTACTTCTCGTACGTACCCGTCCTTACTGCTTAAAGTTTCTTGTAAATGAAGGTACTGCGTTTTAGATGTTTATCATAATCATCATCATCATCAGCCTGACAATACCCACTGCAGGGCGAAGGCCTCTCCCATTTTTCTCCAATTAACCCGCTTCTGTGCTAGCTACATCCACTTGGCCCCTGCGAACTTCTTAAGCTAATCCGCCCATCTAACTATCTGCCGCCTCCTGCTACGGTTTCCTTTGTTAAAGAACGGGGGGATATCACGCTCGAAAAACTGGCAACCCGGTATACGCAGTCCTGGTGCCATCGACGGTACCGGAACCATGGAAGAATGCAAAAATTGTCCTCATTTATAAGAAAGAGGACTCTAAGGACCTTAAAAATTAAGGACCAATCAGCTTACTGTCTACTACGCATAGGGTATTTACTAAGGTAATCGCTAATAGAATCAGGACAACCTTAGATTGCAATCAAGCAGAGGATCAAGCTGGTTTTTTGAAACGGTACTCTACTATTGATCATATCCATACCATCAACCAGGTGATAAAAAAATGCTCGGAATATAACCAGCCCTTATACATAGCATTCATTGATTACGAAAAACCATTTGACTCAGTTGAAACCTCGGCGGTGATGCAGGCATTGCGAAATCAGAGGGTAGACGAGCCGTACGTGAAAGTGCTGGAAGATATATATAGTGGCTGCACAGCAACCATAGTTCTACATAAAGAAAGTAACAAAATTCCCATAAAGAAAGGTGTTAGGCAAGGAGACACAATCTCCCCAGTACTATTCACAGCTTGTTTAGAGGAAGTATTCAGAGACTTGGAATGGGAGCAGATAGGGATAAGGGTAGATGGAGAATACCCCTGTAATCAGCGATTTGCTGATGACATTGCCTTGCTAAGCAACTCGGGGGATGAACTGCAAATAATGATTGATGACCTAGACAGAAAAAGTAGGCAGGTAGGCTTAAAAATCAATATGCAGAAGACTAAGGTAATGTTCAAAAGCCTCGGGAAGGAACAGCAGTTTACGTTAGGTAGCGAAGCACTGGAAGTAGTAGGCTAATATGTCTACTTAGGACAGGTAAGATGTTTATAAGTTGACCTTATTCTTACGTCATCAGCATAAATCAGGAACCCTATATTTCATATTTCACCCAGCTTCAAAGCCAACGGAATGAAAGCTATATCAAACAAAAAAGGAGCTGAGACTGAACCTACTGGAACTCCACGTTTTGATGTGTAATTAACAATTTTTCTCCACTCAGCATAATAGAGAATGTCGTTCTTGAAGCAAGATATATACAACTATTGTAATCTGCAAAGGAATTCCCAAATCTTACATGTTCTTATTTATCTCAGCATGTGACACGATGTCAAATTCTCTTTTCTCGTCTGTGGACACCACTGTGTGCCGAAGGTGGCCATGGGGTTCCCCTGCAGAACCTCTTTACGCAGTACTGCCAGTCCTGTTTCGGTGTGAAGGTCTGATCTAAATACAGTTTGTCGTTGATGATATTTTTGTTCTATTTCAAGCTACCACGATAAGCGTGGGGCCTTTGAAATCAGGACGACGACCGAATGTTTCTAATTTTCGGAATTTCTCCTTTCACTATGGGTCATTTATCACAACCAAAAAAAAACAACAAGAGCTTCTCCTTGTAAGTTTTTAAACCATCGTGTACGGCAGACGTCATCTCAAATGTAGGAAACAAAGACGTTAATCCTGAATTATCTACCATGTCCTTAATCGGCGGTAGGGCGGAAGGCTACGCATTATTTCGAAAAAAGAGCACTGCCACCTGATCGGTAAACTCCTTCGGAGTTACAGACTGTGGGCAAAGTCGGATACTTTCAGCATCTTCCTCTCTTTTCTCATTGCTCTGAATGTCCTTCAGGGCGCTCTGACGTCCTTTTTGCGGAAAAACTGCTGCACTAGCCAGTCCATCATTTGTGGGTGGGTTAATTTTCATGGCGGTGTGCTTGAGCTGTCAGTCGATTGACAGCTGCTTTTCTTGGGATCTCCTGAGGGTGCCGGTAATCCTCTATCTCCGCTCGTTATCTACATGCCCATAGTTTCAGAAGATGAAGGTCGAGGTTTGGCTAATCTTCGTCTTTTGTTGTAGTGATAATGTGTTCCTGAGAACAGCTTAAACACTGATACCAACATAACTGGGGTGACAGCGTTAATCCGAGTATCCTTGCGAACCCCATCACAGTGCGTATTTTATATATTTCTTCTGATATTACTTTTATTTGCCGGATTAAAAGATATGTTTATTGGCGTGTGGTCATTACTCCATGTATCTAATTCTGCCTAGCATTCCGGTGTACCAGAGACCTTCCATCACGTAAAATCTGCAGTTTGTGTTCAAGTTGATGGCATCGTTGCGACACCGAGGTAATTAAGCAAAGTGAAATGTGCGTCTATCAAAACAGTGTGAATTCTATTCTTTCGTATTGAATTCTGGTCAGATACCATCGCCGTGTGTGGGTAGGCCTGGGTGCGTTATACGAATATCTTTTAGCCATTCGAAGCTCATTAGTTTGTTTCCTTGTCGCGCGTATACTGAAACTAGTATTAGTGATGTTTTATTTGGACGCGTTAGTACAGCATTCCTAGCAAAGGCTAGGAATGAAACCTGCCATATAAAACGTTGTTCTAATCCCCTGACATTATTCGAGAGCCCTCGACAGTTCCATTGTGTCGTTATTTAGAGTCTTGTCTAGCGATTGTTGATGCAGATTTGAATATGTTGTATTAGATTCGCAAAAATAAAATTAGTATCACCTTTCACAAAGGAGTATTAGCAGTCGGTTTGCTGTTTGTTATATCTGCCAACCTGACTTGTGAGCTGCATTTGGACTTTTCTATCTCGGTAAGTAATCTTTCCTTGCGGCGCTCTGCCATCCGCTTTTTCCTCTGGCGCTGTGTTTGAAGTTCTGCTGCCAGCATTGCAATTTTTTGGTCTATGTCATCTTTTATATATACGCTGTCCTCAAGCTCGGGGAATTCATCAGCTGAGCACCCCGCCACAGTGTTTTATTTCTTACAATTTTTGTCTTTGTAGCATAAGACTAATTGCGCAGCATGTATTCGGAGGATGGCTCTACTTATTCATTACTATTATGTGATATTTTGTGCGACAGCACAGCGAGTCTGTTCCGAACTACCAACAGTATCGTTCTATTCGGACGCCCATCCCTACAACTGATTTTTGTTGTTTTGTCGGATGCTGAAACGAAGTGGGTATATTCATCTTGCTTGAGTAGTCCTCATCTGTATTTCGGTTTCCTAGTTTCTGCTATGCACTCTGGGTTTAGTATATGCGGACAAAATTATTGGTGATATCCCTCCCTGTAGCATTTGTAGCAGTAAACTAGTCTGTGTGTATAATATTTTGAACCTACTATGTTCTCGTTATAGTAAAACTTCTCTGGCAGCGTATCTGGGCCATGCAAAGTAAGGAGAAAGGTAGCACTGTTACCCATACGACGTACAGCCAACTCGTATGTATTACTGATATCAGATCTCCAACCAGCGTCACCACGGAAACATTTTGGTCCAAGCCGAATACGACAAACCGCTGGGTGTTGGCACCTGACTAAAAGTAGGTTTAGACCGGTAGATACTCTTCATGTGCAATCAGAATCTGCGTTAATGTACGCAGCTTACTAGTGTCCTCCAGGGTAGCTAAGCATACAGTGATGCTGTTTGATGACCTGCGACTTGTGAAACGCTGGTATCCGGGCCTTTAGTGCCAAGTATGGCGACAATGACTCGTTATAGGATTTTCTTAGTGCGTTCAGTGATATCAAACCGCACAGTTGGTCTGATGTGTACTCGGAAGGAGTGCTTAGGAGGAGGAGTTGAATAAGGAGTAACTGACATCTCTGGGGTGGCCCTTATCTTATTTGCTGGCGTGGCTTCGACTGGCTGTCCTGGAACTTTGATCGGCATTAGTATCCGTTGGGAGGAACCTGCAGAAGCTTGGTGCACATCCATTACCTGTGGCGTATCTGTGTTCTATAGGTTGGCCCTACGCTGGTACGGGGTCCCACGTCGTTTTGTGGCCACGTTCTGTGTCCAGGGATTGGCTCATGACCAGATGCAGCGCTGATCACGGGCGAACCTTACCCGGCACTCATCGTCGGATTTGCCGAAGATGTAGCAATGACTTAGAGGTCCATTAGCTTCTCCAGTCTTGGTGCCTATCAGTAAGAACTCTCAGCGTGGCTCCAGTAGGATTAACATCACTGCCGCGTCGATTTCTAGTAAATCCTACCGGTAGGTTATGTTCTTGGTTGGCTTCTTGCCGCGGGCATCTGGGCTGGCCTTAACGGTCTTCTTAAGCCACTTTATAGCCGTTTCAAGCAAAGGTAGCAATGAAAATTCGAATGCTCACACAGCACGCAGAAGCCACACAGCACAACGACAATTTTTACTTTATTTAGATTAGTTTTATATTTTACTTAAGCTGAAAATATTTTGTTTTATTAGGTGTCCATCTCATTTCTTTACTCAATCTACTCTACAGTTTAAATGTTTCTCGATGAAAGGTAACCTCTTAGAATATTATCTTTCGTGATAAGAGCATGTCTATTTGCCACTTTTGTAATATAGTAAAGCCATAAGATCGGAATTTCTTAATTGTAACTTATGAAAATGCGTAACCTTATTATTTTTTCATCAATTCTATTCGTCCGCGTACGTAGACGTGAAAAGTAGTATGTTCCTGAAATGTTTATTGCACGGTCGTGCAAACCATGCCGAGGATAGAGAACAGACATTTATGCTGATAGAAATGGTAACTAGAGGAACACAATATTGGTCCTATATTATTATAAAGATTTTTATACTAAAATACAGGCACATTCTCTACGTCAGCGGGAAACAACAGCTTTCGCAAATATAATGCCACGCTGTATTGTTTCCAGCGATTCACATTTAGTGGTTAAAACAACAGTGGAGAAAACCGAAAGCGAAATGCTAAAACAAATTTGGAACATCATCTGGGTTCTTCCCTCAATACATAAGACATGGGTTTCAGAAGCCCCCTTTACCTAATAAGCAAACCGTGGACAATGCATTCTGGATTTTATTGCCGCCAAAAGAAATGTTTGGCAAACCGTATATATAAACTATAAAGACGACGACACTGAGATCACACTTCACAAGGAATGTGCGCACGCAGGTAATAAAGCACGCCGAGACAGTAAATATGCCAAGAAATGTTCTTCTTCAGCTGCTCGCGGCAACCTCAAGAGAACCTCGGCTCCCATGCGTAAACGCTTGAGCGGCGAATTCTTACTTATGCTTTATTTTATTAAAGCCGCTCTCCTCTGTTCTTTTCCTCGTGTTTCAGTAGATGGCTTGCTTTCAAAAGTACTCACTTGAACGGAATGTGTTCCTTCTGCGCTTCAGGTTGTGTGTACAGGACGCATAAGCTAAACAACCAGCGCCAGCGGATCATTTTTGCTGGCTGCGGAGCCATCTGTGCTCTTTTTCGCCTTTCGCGTGTTTACGCAGCCTGCATTCTGGACCGACCTCAGAGCGGATCGAAACGCTGCTGTTGCCGGAGTAGCGATCAGCGGAGAGACAAATGCGAAACACGGTGGAGGTATTACCAGTGTTCAGAGTTCACGTGTGGGCAAACTTGCGAAAAGCGCAACCATGCAGCAGAGAGAAAAAGATTGGGGCCCCATTAAGGAAGTGTGTGGTGCAGTCGTTCCTGTGTCAAGCTAGTCAGAGTAAAGAAAAAAATCAGGCTCAAAGCTCACGGGGAAAGACATCTGTTCAAACGATCTTAAGAAAGAAACACTGAGAAATTTGCGAGGGGAACTGCAATGTGGGATATACCCCTTCTCTGCAGCAGGCGCCGAAGTCATTTGGTCATGTGCTTACAAATGTTATCTATATTTACTAGCCTTCGGTCTTCTGTTTCTTTGTTATGCAGTTCCTATTTGTTCTTCATCCTGCATACGCCCTAGAAAAATGTTGCTGGAAGTAAGTAGGGGCGCGGGACTTCTCTGCGCCAGCTGCGTGAAATAAACGAGGGAACACGGAATTTCTCTTTGAATGTGTTTTCATTCTAATGGGGTGAGACCACAGTAAACGAGCTTCCAACGGCAAAGACACACAAAAATCCCCTTCCCTTCATATTAGCTTTCATGCAGTGTTTGTAGGAGATACAGCACAGCATACGAAGTTTAGAGTGCAACAGCTTGCTCCGCATTTTGAGGTCACGGAGCTTAAAGGGCGATCTCGAGCTGGTCATGGCAGCACCTGCGAACGCGGATTTTTCTTACTCAGCGCAATAAAATCAAAATTGGATTTTACATGCATTAAGCTTAGCCAAAACATTTCCCCAAGCCACCCACAAGATTGTTAAGGTGAAAGCCTTACTAGGTGATGTTCTGTCCGCAACACCTGTGATCAAAATGTGCCGCCGTCTTCATTGCCTGGTGATTATGTAGAGTCATTGGCCAATACTGTAGTGATTATTGACAATAAATATACAATGATAAAATTAGTTTATTATAGTTTATGGGATTTCTAACCTCCCAAATATGTGGGATGCCGCAGTGGAGGGATCCGGAGATTTCGGCCACTTGGGGTTCTTTAAAGTGCAGTGACATCGCACAGCACACGGGTGTCTTGCTTTTCTTCTGCATCGAATAACGCCGCCGCAGTCGGGATTCCACCCCGCGTTGCTGGGTACAGCAGACAGACCTAACTACAGCACCATCGTGGCATGGCAGCATAACGATAAAAATCATAGAAAAATGATTATTACTAGGGATAATAAAAATGATGAAAAATGTTCATAAAAAGACGAAGACAAGTCTACTTGTCGAAACATTGGCTCATCTGCGAACTGAGGTGCACCCCATTTGCCCTTGTTCAGTTCTTCTTCATACTAGACAAAGAATAAATATTTATAGGCAGTCAATACAGTAATAAGATCATTGGAAGATAATAAGGTATATTAAAATCAGGGATAAGCAATTTGTAATGTAGAAATTATCAAAAGGAGTTATTAAAATCATCACTGCACCGCTAATGCTGTCATTGTCTCGCAATGCAGTTTTTACACTAACCTTTAAATTTTTCATATTCTTACTGGAATACATGTTTCTTTCCTACTTTTACACACCACTCCTTAAATTATGAGTACACTAAAAGCATTTAAAATATATTTGCTCTCGATCACGTTAGGCTTATTATTAATTTAGGGGCTATGTGTAATTATAGTAATTTTTTATCGCAATCCCCTCGTGGGTCACTTATCTTTTGAATCAATGCGGAAGGAAAGGAGTACATGAATTAGTAGGAGGCCATGGGCTCCAACCAATTCATGCAGTGATCTCCACTAGGTAGCAAATGGCGCAATCCCTGTTTCCGTGCTATATGTTTACGTGAAGACAACGGAAGTTTTGCGGCTTATGAAGGAAGTATACTTTCTGTTGTATATTTCAATGTATGATGCCATGTTTAGCGTAGTTTTCCTAGTAGTTTTGCGCTTTGTTTTTCTTTAACAATGCGTGATATATCAAAGAAATAGAAAAGCTGAAAACAAATATCTTGTTGTTTTTGACGAACTGAATGCGTGTATTATAAAATGAACCTTTTACTTCCGAGTGTAAAGGAGCACTAGCAGAATAACGGTAAGGTTAAGGGCATCTGACAACTGAAGTTGCGAGAAGCAGGAAACAAAAAAAAAACGACTTCTGAAGTCAGGAGACCAATTTCTCGAACACAGATCGATTTATTTATACATTAGCAATTTTGTTTCTAGCCGAAACAACATCATTTTGGTCACCTTGATGATCAATGAATAGATTCACTCATTTATAACAATATTTACGGACAATGCATACTTTTGACCGGCCTATAAAGGTCATAAATAATGGTGTCGCGACATTCACATAGTCAATAAGTGATGCAAAAAAATGTTTCGGCCGAGTGAAGACTTAGCTACAAACAGAGAGCAAATTGATGAAACAAAAACATATCTCTGTTAGACAGGCTAATCCATTCGTTGTTACCCTACCGGACACTTGCCATCTCAATTTGCTTAGTTTTAGAACGATGTGTAGTCACACTCTACAGTTGAGCATGACTGTTTTATCTATGAATAATGTGTCTCTATTAGCACCCATGTACAAGAGCAATTAAAACCAATCTGGACATCGGAGCGCAAGGGTGCTGCTCAGGTTCGCTTTCATCGAAAATAGTGCATAGGATTCTGGTTACACAACAACCTGCAAAAAAGTACATTTCACGCCGCAACTCCGTTTTCTAATCATGCAGCTGTAGATACGTTTTTTGTGGTCTAACAAATGTTAGGGATTAGATTATGCTTTTGACTCAACAGATATAATGAAGTTCAGAATTTTTTGGTGGGCTGCCGGTGCATGTCTGTTATTAACTAATGTTTGCGCATAGATTGAAATCAATCACAAAAAAGTGCAACACAAGAAAACACAAAGACGGAATATTAGTCTTCGTTCTTTTTTTTACACTGTCTTTCATCTGTGCGCAACTGCTCATTAACAAAAGATATGGATAAAATGTGTACTGAGTTAAGATATGGTTACATTTAAAATTCACTTGAAGAAAAAGCAATAACTTTAGGCGCACAGAAAACCTGCAGTAGACATGGACGACGGCCTCAGCGGCTTCGGTGTAGTGGGCAAAATACTACACGCATGACTATGAAAGGTCGCAGCGGGCAGTTAACATTGCAGGCAGTGAATTGTCATAGGTGTGTGCAATGTCACGTGCAAATTCAACATGAGCAAATTAACGGCAACATATAGCTGCAGTTTTTAATTTCAGAAGGGTGGGAAGAGAGGAATCGCAACTTCGAAGAACGATGCATTACTTGTCAGGCCTTCAGACCTGCTACCTCTAGGCCACGCAAACCCGTCCGGAAGTTTCATTTAAGCGGGTTTATTTGTAAGTAGGATGATCGTTCAACTAGTATGATAGCTTACGACTGTGTGCTAAGGTATGTTTTAAGATAACTGGGGTACAAATTAAGAGATTGGTGATTAAGCGAGGGGCAGAGTGGACTTCCCAGAGCGAGGATCTGCAGCGGGAGCACCTTAATAGAGACAGATAGCTTCTCCTCCTGAAACAACTTCCGCCAATATTCTAGTGGAAGAAATCTATATCGTGGTCTTTGTGAGTATTTCAGCCAACCTTAAAATATTTGCGTGCAGCCGATAATCTACAAATAATTTTTAAAAATTGCTCCTGACTACCTCTCGCAACTGCTTAGGGCGACACGTTATTCTTCCTGCGCAAACCTTCAATATGACGCGAACGTCCCATGTGACATCAGCGGAGCTTGCTGGATCCGCCCACTTATTCAAGGCTTCCCAACTAACGCGGGCGGAACGAAGCGTAGTGGGGAGCCGACGCGGATTGTTTTCTACATCTTTTTCTTCTGCGCTGGCATGCATTGAATTGAGGGAGGAAAGGAAGAGCGTCACCAATGTTTTCGGTGTTAGTCAAGCTAGCTTAAAATCGTTTTTTTTTTTTTTTGCCGTTAAAGAGAGTACTGATTGGATACCCCCTACTCGTGTGCTTTTTTTTATTTTCAGTAAATAGCTTTCCATGAACCTAAGCGCACGACACCTCCCTCCCACCCCCAATTTGTAATGGAGATTACGCTGCAAAAACCGATTTTTTTTTTCTAGAGATACTGCGGAGTAAATTTGCTCCAAGCGGGGGTAACCAAATATACAAGTCAAAAAGGATCAAGACAACATTGACATACTTCATGTAATGTTGAATTCCAATGGCGGATCTGGATCACGTTTTCCTGCTCCATTTGGGGCAGTTGTGTTTCAATGGCAGAATAGGAGTGAGAGCTTTCTGTTCAAATGGCAGATTGGGATCAGGTGTGGATCCCGGATCGCTTTGTGGAGCAATGATATTTTCCCCGCCGAAAACGGGGGATTTAGTAAGCCCCGTCTCATGTTTCTGATTCTGCTCCCTGTCGCTGCACCGTAGTCCGAGCAGCTGTGCATGACATGAAAGCTGCGCCTGCTTGCCGACCTCCAAGGAGTCAACTTTCACTGCGAAATCCTCTAGAGTGAAAAACCTTGCGCGGCGGGCTGCATCTAAATCGAGCAAGGAGCGGACGTTACCTGCAAGCGCCGGCATCAGGACTATCGTAGTGGTATAAGCTTCTATCTGTCGTAAGCCTTTCTGTCGTAAGCTTTTGTTTTATGTTCCGCTTACAAACGCCTAATGCTAGCTGTATGCATGATCCTCAACGTTATTCCTGCACACTTCGGCGGCAGCAAAACGACGAATTCTTGCAGCCAGCCACGAAAACGTCGGCATTCAGAGCATTTTTTTTTTCGCATTCTGATCGCGTAAATGGTTCCGTATCCCAATCGAAGCAAAAGACAATGCTTCTAAGCATTCTTTAAGTTATGTTTATTATAACGTGCAAGCCCCTGAATTACTGCTGGTAGGAAACATTTTCGTTCCCTTCGCTTCAGATGCCGTGGCGCTGCACTCGGCGTAGGCAGCTTTCTCAAACGGCACCTCTGCCGCTTCAAAGACATGTGTTAGTTTCGATCCAAGGTTTCATTATGCGCTTTATCAGAAACTAAAGATTTACGCCTTTAGATACGCTTGTTTGTCAAAGGATGCAAAAATATGCCCGCAAGCGATTGCGGCCATTGCAAAGGGTGGAGCCACGAGAACCAGTGTGTGCGCTGATTGGTTTACGTCCACCTGGGAGCCTGCTTCGGCCGGAGCGAACGCATTCTAATGGCAAATATGGCGGAAGCGACCTACGCCGAAGCGAAGCGCTCGGTTTGTGATCCGGCCAAGCGCTCGCGATATGCCATTGGAATTCAACATAAGAGCAAACAGATGACGCAGGAAAGAGATACGTTTTTGACATTCCAAAGGCTCTTAAGTTATCAATAAACATTTCTACATTCGTGCTGCGCACTATAAATATCAGCAATTCGTTCCACTATCTGATCGTTGCAACAAAGAATGAGTTTTTAACTGTTCTTGAGTATTCTCGAAATTCTTGTAGATAGATAGATAGATGGATTTATTGATAGGAAAAGGCAGAGAGGTTCTAATTTTCTTTTTCTAATTTTCAAACGCGCAATTTCAAATGAATCTGTAGCAATATAGCCATATGTGTTTATTTGCATAAAATTGTTATATAATAGGCACAAAACTTTCAACCGCTCTTCAGGGCGCCTTGCCTGAAGGGAATCTAAACCATAAGAATCAATCATATCTGTTACACAGTCCTTCGTTTGTGTCTGTCGCAAATGAAACGGACTGCGATCATTTGCACTGTTTATAACTTGCGAATATTCCTGGCTGTGAATGGGTCCAATTGGCAAGCATGCATATTCGAGAAGAGGACCCATCAGAACCTTCTACGCTGCTGGGTTCACGTGTCTTGGGGCCTTTGAAAATTTAGGCCTCAAACACTAGAGGGTCTTTAGAGCTGTCCCGCAAACTGTTTTCAAAATGTTTTCATTCCAATTTATGTTATGATTTGACAATTTTGCAGAGACCAGTAAGTTTTGCTTCTTCCACAGGCAGAGAAAATGTGACCGCTCACCGCGATTAAAGCGTGTGACACTTTCATGTCCCAGAAGAGACTGCTGAGCAAGCTAAAGTGGTTATGCTTGCACTGGCTAGGTACAGTAGGAAGCCGGTCAGCAAAAATGAACAGACGGAGCATATATTGAACAATGATATTTTGTTTGAGCAGTTTGAAATATTTGATTTTCTCAAGTGCCGATTTGCTCCGACCAAAGTCAGCAATCAAGGCATGGGGAACAATGTACCCTCTAGGCGGAAAGAGCATTCGGACACAATGAGGTGCAGCCTGCTGATTAGCCACCTTTTCTCTCCTTGATAAGCTTCTCTGTGCAAAAATATCGGCTCACTACAGTGCTTTCCTTCCTTTCTCTGCATATTCAATTCTTTATTGATTTGGTGCAGCTGACGAAGGAAAACAGAGCCAAATCTTTGATAACCGCAGAGAAACAGACTTTGTGTGCTAAAAATTCATCACATTACATCCCTTCACAGCCGTGTTCCCCGCAACTGCCTCAGATTCACTGCCTCGTTTTGCACAAGACATGATTCACATCACCGCTTTCAGTGAGGAGCAGAAAGGAGAGGCTAAAGTGAAGGAAAAGAACACTCTGAAGCATACGGGTAATAACCGTTCTCGAAAGCAGACAACTTAAACGAAATCTATAAAAGGATAGAAACCCAGCGTTAATTTTTTTAACACACGGCAGCTATCGTCCTTGCACATAGGAGCCTCGCGGAATGGACAGTGCTGTACCCCTTCCTCAACCTCTTTATAGTGTTCAAGCGAAAGTTTAAAGTAAGCTTTATATTATTTCCCTAGAATGCACCTTTTTGTCATTTTCGGCATTCACGTCGTCATGCAGCTGCAGACAATCGCAAACGCAGGGCTGAAGCTGAGGTCATCCGTACAGGCAGTTATCAAGCTGGAACGTCAACGTCACTTATTAATTGGCAGTGAAGCAGGTGTGATAGGAGTAGCATCAGCATTGCAACAGGTGAGGCATATGGGTAATAACTGTACACTTTCGCGACTATACTTAACACGAAGCTTAAAGATCCTAATTTTTATTACAGCCATAGAAGAGTAACTACTGCTAACTAGATAAAGTTACGAACAGTAGAATTGACCGGTGATAAATTTTGCAAGAAAATAAAATTCTGCTGCAAAGCTGCGCCCCGCCGTAATGGTGTAGTGGTAAGGCGCCCGACTACTGTGCTGGCGTACCCGGGTTCGATCCCGACCTCGGTGGCTGCGTTTCCATGGAGGAGAAATGAAGAGGCGTCCGTGTGCTGTGCGATGTCAGCGCACGTTAAAAATCCCCAGGTGGTCGAAATAACTCCGTAGCCCTTCACTACGGCTAATCTTTCTCTCTTTCCGCTTTCATTCCCACCTTGCTCCCTTCCCTTACGGCGTGGTTGAGGTGTCCACAAAGACAAGTGTGACAGATACTGAGCCTTTCCCTTCCTCTCAACCAATTATTATTATTATTATTATTATTATTGTTATTATTATTATTATTATTATTATTATTATTATTATTATTATTATTATTATTATTATTATTATTATTATTATTATTATTATTATTATTATTATTATTATTATTATTATTATACTGCAAAGCTGAGTTTTGTACGAAATGTAAACCTACTTGGTTTTTATATCATAATAATCAGCCGGGCTGTACCTATTGCGGGGCGAAGACCTCTCCGACCTTCCTGCTATTAACCCGGTCCTATGCTAGAGGCATCCACTTGACTCCAGTGAATTTATTAGGCTCATCCACCCACGATACTTTCTTTCGCTCCTGGCTAGCTTTCCTGTCTTTAGTATCTAATTTGTTAGGTACTCTTATAGACAATCAATTATCGCGTCTTCGTGGTACATACCCAGCCCATGCCCGTTTGTTTTTTCCTGATTTTCTCTAGAGCATCATTGACTCGAGGCGTCTTGTCTCTTAACGTTACCCCTACCATTTTCCGTTCCACAGGTTTCTGCGTTGTCCTCAAGTAGAACCCCTTTTGTTAGCCTCCGTGTTTCAGCTACAAAGATGAGTAGAGGAAAATTCAACTGTTATATATTTTGTTCTTGAGCATTACCGCTATGCTACTAGCCATAATGTGTGAGTACCATCCAAATTCGCTCCATCCTAATTTTATTCTCCTAGTTATTCCTATTTTGTTATCCAGATTTGCGGTTACTACCGGTCTTAAATAGGTACATTCGCCTATCACTTCCAGTTACTTTTATTTGGCCTCAATCTCATGAGATGTCTCGTAAATTCGAGATTAATTTCAGGAAAATCGTTTTAGCCCACTTGGAGCATCGTATTTCTGTGGTCAGAAATGTGGATACTCAAGTGATACCTTCTAGAGGGATTGTATTAAACGAGACCGACACATTCAGTGGCTGAGGAACGACTGATGTTTATTGGCGCCGTACCAAAAGTGTCCGAGCAAGTTGCCAGACTGGTTGGCGTCCGTCGTACAGTTTTAGCGGATACCGATACATGGACGCTCCCGATTTTTTAGGTGCGAGGCTTACAACAGCAAGAGCAAGGATGGCGGGAGTTCGATTTACATCTCACCTTTTCATATAACAGAATTGCTCCAGTTGGAAACTCATTCTAGATAGACCATTCTATCTCGTGTCATGAATACATTTAAGCCACCGACTAATTACACTTCCAGCTATTCCCGTGAGCGATAGATTAAATCACGTCGGCACGCCACTGCACCTGCGGAATGCCAGAAACATGCTGTTTCTTTTTCGAAGCTGCAAGGCGTTAACACTCGACGCCACCGCCACCGATGCCAGCTAAAATTCTTTTCTGCATATGGGTATAACGTTTTCCTGTTGAGGTAAAAATGCGCAAATGGGGCGACCGCCTTCTTAAGAACGATGTATTTCTCTAGCCATTCTACGCTAGTAGGCTGCTGTCTTATTTCTTAGCCTTTCGCAATTTTTCACCTCCTAACTCCCCAAGAACCCAAACAGCGGCCGAGAGCCATCCCTTCCTTTCAATAAAGGCTTCATTCATTCAAAGGTAACCTGAATGATACAGTAATTATAAGCTAACTCTCAAAACAGGGAAGAACGCGGCGCGAAACGAGACCATCTGATGACGTGAGAGAGTTTAGTTCTTATTGCTTTTTGTTTAAGGAAACTCCTAAGCTTCACTGCGTTAATTATTTCCAAATAATATCAGATTAATATTTTTGTAATGTGGAAGGCACATTCGCTCAACCAAATGCGCAGAACTGTTCGTGTATAAAGCTAACGAGACCAAAAATATACTTTATTCAGAAGCAAACAGAAACTGTGACAAGTAGAAGTGCAAAACACGTAAGAAAGAGCCAGAACTTGTAAGCTGTTCTCTATCAACTGTCTGAACACAATCGGTATTTGCCTTGTCAGGTGGAAGGAAGGATGCACTATGTGCGATCTTCCTGTGAGGGCACAGACCTCAACCTGCGACCATCATCATCCTACGGCTACCGCAGCCAAGGCCTCCCGCACCATAAGGTTTGGGGGGCTTTTTGTTTCAGGGAGCGGGTTTTTCCCAGCCAAGGGGCTCATGCAATCTGGCCTGTTCCCACCGGGGCGGGGTCGCAGTGCATATGCACCACGTCCTCACCACCCCGGTGGGTCGAAGCCTGACGCGAGCCAGTCTTCTAATATCTCACTTCTAGTTCTTCGTTTTCTTTTTTGAAGATCACCATGGGGTGTCCCCATTCTTCAAAAAACTTCTTTCTCCCTAAGTGGCGTCTCTCTCTCTCTCTAGGTGGAACCATAGTTCTTTTCTAATTTTGGCCTTCACTTCATGGAGGCTCAGAGTCTTGTTCGAGTAGGCCGCTTTGCAGCGGGCCAACCACACCTGATAGTTGACCTCTGCCAGTGTCAAGACAAACTGCTTGCGCCCTTCCTTTGGAAGCGGGTTGAAGTAGCGCACGGTGGGGTATGGAATCCCGGGGAGGCCGAACATATCTCTCAGACGCTATAGGAGTGCTGCGGGAATTAGGCAGTCAAGGAAGATGTGCTCCACTGTCTCTCGAGCCAAGCAGAAGGGACACAGGTCAATCATTCCCGATGTCGCAGGGACGAAGGCACGCCTTCTGATTGGTAAGATGCCTCTTGCGAACCTCCACATCAGGGAGGCTCGGCGTGCATCGAGGAAGTGGGCGGTTATGTACTGCCAACTGGGTCTTTCTGCATATAGCATGTAGCTTGATAGGCCGGCGGGCAGCGGAGGGGTGATCATATTGATAATATCTTTCAGGTGCATGGTTCGTGGGTCAACGTCAGACGAGTTTTCTTTCAGGTAGTCTAAGTCTGTGGCTGCGGTTCGGTAAAATGATAAGGGTGACCCTGCATGCGGGGTGTTGTGCTGTAGGGACCTCTCAGTGAATGTTCGCAGCCGTGTCGACAGATAGTACGAAGCCATCGTTTTTGTTAGCGACACGTCGCATTCGACGGCTCTGAATGTCCATTTGATGTGCAGAGCCCTTGCGAGAATATCCAGATCGGACAGCCCTAGGCCACCTTTTAATCTGGGGAGGCAGACAATGGCTCGCTTTACCTTATCGGGGGCTCCCTGCCACAAAAAGCGGTATATATGTTTCTGGAGCTGTTTTTTTCTTGTCTGGGGGGATGTCAAGAATGCTGGCCACAAAGCTGAGGGTAGAAATAAGCATTGTCTTGATGATGGTGGCTTGCGCAGTCAAGGGACATTTTAGAGCACCAAGATTGTGGGTTTTGATGTTTAGTTGCTCTTCAGCCCTATTCCAATTTCTAGGCGCTCGTCCAGCCGAGTCGAAGAAATATCTGAGGATTCGTGTCTCGCGAGTAACAGAGATCGATTGGATAGTGGTAGGGGAGGGGGTCGTGTTCAAGGCCATAACAGTGGACTTCTTGTGATTGAGGCGAGCCCCACTCGCTTGGCAGTACTCCGTAGTTAATTCAAGTAGTCTCTCCACTGATATTGTCTCTGGTACCACCACAGAAACCTCATCTGCGTAGGGAGGGCCCGCTGGCAATGGTGTTTTGCGGATGCCGCCATCTCTAACAATCTTTTGCAGGAGGGGTCAATCGCTATGACATAGAGCAACGGGGTGAGGGGGCAACCTTGTCGGACACCCCTTTCCACGGGGAAGGGCATTGAGATACGCCCCTGTACAATGACTGCTGCTTGTGGTGCGGCATAAAGCGCCTTGCGCGCTTTATGCCGCACCACATGCGCGCGAGCTCAAGTGTCCTAAACAGGTACTAGTGACTCAGGCGGTCGAATGCCTTCTCTTGGTCCAGGGAGCAAAGAATGCCATTGAGGCTGCGCGATTCCATCCATGTCAAAAGGTCTCTCAGAGCCATGCCATGGAGTTCTACCGAGCGGCCTGGGACACAGCAAGCCTGGTGCGGGCCTAATATTGACGATAGAGCAGGCGTCAGGCGTAAGGAGAGAGATTTGGCAATTGCCTTGTAGTCCGTATTTAGAAGGGTTATTGGCCTCCAAGCTTCAAGGTCGATGCTCCTGGAGGTGTCCTTGCACAGGAGTGTGATGAGGACTTCGTTCATACTTGGAGTTAGGTCCCCTCGCTCTAGGGCGTCGTTTGCTAAGTTGGTGAAAGCGGTCTTTAGCGAAGGCCAAAACTTTATGTAAAAGACTGGCGGGAGTCCGTCCATACCCGGGCTTCTGTTTGGCTTCATCTGGTTTAGGGCTGTGTGTAGCTCTTCAGACGACAGCCATGTGTCGTCCAGGTTAGGTGCGTCAGTTGCTGCCTCCAGCTGGAACGAAGTGGGGGTGCAGGGCTCAGGAGCATAAAGTTCGATGTAGAAATCGCGTGCTGAACTCAATACCTGCTCAGGGTTCGTAACAATATGGCCGGTGAGTGGATCTTCGACTGCAGAGAGGGTTTCGTTGTTTCTTGCAAGACGACGGCGTAGCAGATGACTCGAACAGCATGCCTCGGTTTCCCATCGTTCAGCGCGTACTGTTGCGCGAAGTCTGTCCCAGCGCCGATTTAGAAGACGATAGAGCTCCTTACGCAGGGTGGCCAACGCCGCGGGGATGCTTGGTCCCTGAGAAAATGGGGCCGATAGCGCGATGATGGCATCCGAGACTATTCGGATTTCTTCGCTCTCTTCCCTGATTTCTTCCCCAACTCTTGCAGGCAAATCTTGATGGCGGTTTTCATATTATCCCATTTTTCATCATCCACGTTAGAGGAGACGTAACTCTTTATAACTTTGACGACTTCCTGCTGGACACGCTCGTCATCCAGAAGTCTCGTGTTTAATTTCCAGCAACCCTTTTCTCGTGGAGTAATATCAGCCGCACACAGCGCGTGATAAGCAGCGTTTGTTAACTTAGGGCATTGGGGAATACCCACACAGAGTGCAGGGAACCAGCTACGCTAGCAGAGACATAGACGCGGTCAATACGGCGTTCGAGACCACGGCCAGACCAGGTCATGCCGGCGCGACCAGGTTGGAGGGCGCTCCAAGCATCGGTTAAGTCTAACTCCTCCACCAGATCACGCAAGGCCTGTGCGCCATTGTGGTCTCGTCTAAGCCGCCGCGGTGTACCCCGAAGAGAGCGGCGGTCTTGCTTGAAGAGGACACAGTTAAAATCGCCCAATAACACTATTCTGGCTGGGCCAATAAATCTCTCTTCTAGCCCCTAAAAAAATTATCGCTGTCCAAAATGGCATGGAGCATATACATTAATGATGCGCATGCCATTGTTAAGGTCAATCGAGACAAAGCGCCCTACGTTGTCCCGATCATGGCGTAGGACTGACAGGCAGGCGCCTCTTACTAAGATGAGTGCAACTCCCCCTAAACCCTTCCTTCCGAAACTCCAATAGGATTTTGTGCTGAAACTGAGGTCGAAATTTTCAATTTGTTCTTGGCAGTGAATATAAGTTCCTTGAAGTGCGAGGATGTCGATCTTTTTGGCACGGGCTATGTCTATTGTTTCAGCTTGTTTCGCAGCTTTAGTAAAGCCGCGAATGTTTAGCGTTGCAAGAACGAATACAATGGTTACTTTGCCGTCAACCGGTAAATTAGGCCAACATGGAAAATGCAAAGGACTCATTTAACAGAACTCACACGCACCTGCCGCATGCTGAACATGCGCGCGAAAACTTGCGCCATTTTAGTTCTATTTCTCGTTGCCATTCTAGAATGTTCCCTTGCTCCTCCTTTAGATGTATGATAAACGAACGGGAAATATTTCAGTCTCTGTATATAGCCATATTTTCTGCTTTTGCCTTGCATCCCAGATCATTTCATTATTGCAAAATAGTTTCCAGAAAGGTCACATTGCACCCAAGGTTGTTTTCAGGCACAGTACACACCCCATAGCGCTAGATTAGACTTAATCCAGTTATGATGTAAATGCCTTGTTTGATGACAAGAGGCGAACGATATTGATTTTATCGGTTTTAGCTTCGCCGTTATGGTGAATCAAAATGATTTTTATTTTCAAAACTTCTTATATTTCAGTTTTAGTGGTATATTATATAGAAAGGTTGAGTTTTTATGAAGCACATCCGGCGAAGGCCAGAATACCTTACCTATACGCGAGACAGAAACGTCTTTGCACGTCTCCACATGAGATATAACCCACATACTCCGCACATAGAACAAGCGTTCAAAGCTACTTCCTCGAAATTTATGTAATCGGTCTGCTCCCTGCTGCACCATTACATCTGCGCCTTTATGTTCCATAAAGCGGGAAACGCCTTCCACATTTTTTCTTTTCTACTGAAGCCGCAGCCCTCCATTACGGCTCCTCGTTCTGTCTTTCCACTTTCACTCTCATCTTCCTCCCTTCCCTTACTGCGCGGTCAGGTGTCCACAAAAATAAGTGTGACAGATACTGCGCCTTTCTTCTATGAGCAAATTAAAAAAAAATTTAGTCTGGATCATGCCTTTCCTTCAGCCGTATATATTTATAATTGTCTTTTGGCTACTGCTTTTTCTGTCGCTCAATACCACCATGAGGTTTTCTGTTTTATGTTTTACTATTATAAAACATGGCATCATAACGAGATAGTAAATGGCTTCTCGTCCCTCTCTTCCTTTTCCACTATCCGTACTCCGTGTCACATTTAAAACATGGCCTCTTCCTTCCTACTCCTACCTTAAGCCTCTGGGGACAATATGAATTTTGTAATATCAGACGAGAGACGGCTTCCGAGAGAAAGAGCAAATTTTCTGCGCCCTCCAGACACTTTAAAAGCGACCAGAAATTGTGGAGCCCTCGCCGATGGCAATTTTTCTTAGCCACCTAGTTCACTTGTTCATCTATTGGTTCACTTCTGTTGTCGCTTCCGGTACTTACTTTGTTTGGCCATTTCCACGTGGACCGCCCTAATCCGAGTCACCGTCTGATTTACGACCACTCAAGAGCCCCCCTTGTGAACTAACTTGCGCGCAATCTGTAACGAAAAGGCCGGGCCCTGAAAGAGTGCATCAGGCCCCAAAACGATTATGAAAAGCGACGATATGCTGTTGCAATTGTATCGTTTCTCTCGTAGGTAGCATGAACGTGTTTTTCCTTATGCTGTCAAAGAGACTGGCCTGAGACGATCAGGCATCGCCTCCTTAACTAAATGTTTATTGCTGAAAACATATCTGATACTAACAGGCATTTATATTCTTCGCATATCATCTAACACTGGTCGGTAAGTCGCCAGCAAAGGAAAGGTGTCCGTAAATTGATGTCATATATATTCACAGTGATGCCCTTGACTGAACTATTAAATACTGTTTTATTTTTTACATCAGCAGCAATTTCTCTAAATCACCTTCATTTTTATTTAATGGTTGCGAATAGCTAGAAACAGGATTTATTAGGTGCCATTTATGGACACGTGAAAGTAGTTGTCACTTCCCTGTGTTAGATTCAGGCGCCACCTCAAACCTTCATTTCATCGTTTTGTTTCTTTGAATAGCACGTATCTTTCAGATTGTCCCAAAAGCTTCCTAAATATAAAGCATATATACTGAACACCTTCATTACTCTTGTATTATTTTTTTTAGGGTTTAAAGTAAGATGGAGTAGCACTGGTCTCCTCCCAAGTTTCTAACACTGTACGCTCTCCTTTTTTGATCAGCTGGCAAAAGTTACTTTTCCATTCTTTTGCTCATATTTGGATTGCACGGCCTGTTGATTGCCGCCAGGTGGTGGATGCCAAACGTCGATGATCAACTCGTCGAGAAAACTTCTAAGGGTGTTAGCATTCAAGAGACTCAGATAACTTTTTGACACAGGGTCATCCTAGGTGCTGCTTTTCGGTAAGCATCCCAAGAGCCGCTAGCTGAGCACATACATTCGATAGATATACAAGCGCTGATACTCCGCGTATATATATATATATATATATATATATATATTGTGGGGCCCCACAGCCCCTTTTAGCGTTTCGAACCGCGCGCGCTTTTTTCTGTTTGTGTTGGTGTCCGCCCGGGCAGCGCGAGTACGCATGAGCGAGCTGCCCGGAGCGGGGGCGACATGTTATCGGCGCGAGACAGAGGGTAGATAAGCGCGTTGGAAGCAGGGCTCGGGGCTTTTTCGTCGGGCGGCCGGCCAGAGAAGGGGGGCGTGGCAGCGTCCCAAGCCGGCGGGATGTACACGGACGACGGAGCGGAGTCCTGCGAGGCGAAGACGGAAGCGGCGCCTTCAAGGAAGCCTTAGGAGTGTTAGCGTGAGTGCTGCCACGCGAGTAGCAATGTTTTTGTACCGTGATCAACGCTTTGGCCCGATTACTCGCCCTATACGCGCCGCAGTGTGTTTTGTGTTGTCGCGGTGAAGCCCTGACCCATGTTCCGTTTTATTCTGCATAGTCCATTGTCGCGAACTTCGACGGCATGTTTCCAGCGCAGTTTTGACCACTGCTGTTTCTTTTCTATTTTATACTTTTCTGTTGATCCGGAATAAACCGGTGTTTTTAAGAAAGACTTGGTTTTCACTCGTCGGGCGAGACCATTGCTCGCGAACCCGTATTCTAGAAGGCGGAGCCTTCATTTGGCGCCCAACGTGATTTCTACTCGAGCTTTGGCTTGCCCCGCGAGTGTACCAATTTGAGGTTAGGTTCATGCAGTTTCGTGCGCAGCGATGTCGGACTTACCGGGTGCAAGCGCCCAGTTAACGGAGACAGTTCGGCCTCCCACACGGGCGGGTTCCGAGCATGAGCGCTCAGAAGACAGGAAAAGCAAACCGTCGGACATTTGTAGCGGAATTCTTGGCCTCCTGAACGAGCTACTGGAATCAAAGGCACATTTCAGAGAAATGGTAGGAAGCGAGGCAGTTTCGTTAACGCCCACTCCCTTGTATCGCGATAATCAGCTGCGGCTGAATTTGGCCGTGCCAAGGTTTGAAGGATACGCCGATAAGAAATCTGTGTGCGATTTTCTGTATGAAATCGACGATTATCAGATGGCAATGGCAATTTCGGACAGCGCTCTGGTCACGCGTGTGCTTCCCGTAGCTTTGGTAGGTTCCGCAGCAACCTGGAGGCGTAGACAGCGGCCGTTCACAACAAAGCAGGATTTTATAGACCGTTTTCGAGAAGAGTTTTTGCCGCCTGACTATGACATCCGTATGAAAGACGAGCTTTGCACCAGGACGCAAGGCGAAAGCGAGGGTTTGCTAGAGTTTTTGCGCAGTTTTCAAGAGCTGCTTGAGCGGGCAGATCCTGCAGTTCCGGAACCAGAGAAGGTGGCTCATGCTATACATCGGTGCCATCCAAGGTACCAGCCATATCTCCGGCGTCGCCAGTTCGCGGACTTCGATGACATGGCTAGAGAAGCATCCCGCATCGAGGCATCCTTCCTGGCGGAGCTCCAGTACAAACCACCTCCCCCTGCAGAGACTTGCCTTGAGCCGTCCTGTGCGTGGCCGGGATCATCGGCAGCACGCAGCCTGGAGACGCCAGGCTGCCGTACGGGGGCTGGCGACTTGCACGGAGTCACAAGCCCTGATGCGTCTACTCAGGTGACGAGCCGATTTCATGGGGCGACAGGTCAGACGGGGCCCCGTGTCTTCTTGCCATACGCAGGCGCTGGTACCCCTTGTGTGGCAGCAGTTGGGACACCCCACGTCAGAGCGCGCAAATCCCGGCGATCTCCTACAGCGGCTGCCGGCTACCATTCACCTACGGGTGCAGCGTGGGTGTCACCACCGGGTGCAACGTGGACGTCACCTACGGGTGCAACGTGGGTGTCACCACCGGGTGCAACGGGTGCAACGCTTGCACCCGGTGGTGACACCCACGTTGCACTGGTAGAAGACGTCCGCGTTGCACCCGGTGGTGACACCCACGCTGCACCCGTAGGTGACGTCCACGTTGCACCCGGTGGTGACACCCACGTTGCACCCGGTGGTGACACCCACGTTGCACCCGGTGGTGACACCCACGTTGCACCCGGTGGTGACACCCACGTTGCACCCGGTGGTGACACCCACGCTGCACTGGTAGGAGACGTCCGCGTTGCACTGGTAGGAGACGTCCGCGTTGCACCCGGTGGTGACACCCACGCTGCACCCGTAGGTGACGTCCACGTTGCACCCGGTGGTGACACCCACGTTGCACCCGTAGGTGACGTCCACGTTGCACCCGGTGGTGACACCCACGCTGCACCCGTAGGTGAATGGTAGCCGGCAGCCGCTGTAGGAGATCGCCGGGATTTGCGCGCTCTGACGTGGGTGTCACCACCGGGTGCAATGGTGTCGCCATCAGGTGAGAAGCGCGCGTCGCCCCCGGGCACAACTTGTCCTCCGACTCGCAGATCCAGGACAACACAGGGGAGAGTGTTTTGGTCATCGCACCATCCAGCGGCCAGGCCGCACAGACGTGGCCAACCACAGGGAGAGCTGATCCAGCCGCTACCTTTCCTGCCTGAATCGAACCAGGTGCCACCGACCCAGGTGTCTTCGACACAGGTACCATTGTCACCACCTGCTATGCATGAGGCAGACCCCGAGAAGCCCTACAAACACTCGGTGAGTGCAGTCCCGTCAACTTCTTTTGAGGAAAGCCAACCAGACAAGACCCCGCTGGTCTTGGTCAAAATGGCCGGACTGGAGCTTCCAGCCCTTTTAGACACAGGGTCTACAGTGTCAGTCTTCGGCGATCAGGTGAAAAATTCCTGCGAGACAAAATGTGTCCGGTTGCGGAGTGTAAACACTAACCTTCGTATGGCATCGACTCACATAGTACCCGCAACCTCAGCAGCCCGCCTAACAGTTGCTATAAATGGTCGAAAGATTAGACAGCGTTTCTTACACCTTCCCGGACTATCCTGGCCAGTCATACTAGGCCGTAACTTCATAGTGAAGGCAGGAATCGTGATAGATCTCAGTAAGGGAACCTACCGGTATGGCACCGGTACAGAAGCATTTCAGTTCAAGACTAAGGCCGCTGAGCCACAGTCACAGTTGCTTGCCACGAACGGCCATTCGGCCAATATCACAGGCTGTGGTATTCTAACCGTTTTGAATTCCTTCACGGGGTCACCAGCGGAAAAAAGCAGAATCGAGACAATGCTCAGGCCCTTTGCAGCAATGTTCACGGAGGCTCCGGGGAAGGCCAACGTACTAACCCACAGGATTGACACCGGCAATGCTCGTCCTATCAGATTCAATCCAAGGCCCTTGAGTGTCCACAAGCGAGCGCTGCTGGATGGGGCCCTCGACGAAATGGTGGCTACCGGTGCGGTGAGACCATCAAAAAGCCCCTGGGCGTTTCCTGTTGTTCTCGCGCCTAAGAAGGATGGAACAGCACGGTTGTGTGTCGATTATCGACGTCAGAATGCTGTGACAGTGCGAGACTCTTACCCTTTCCCGTCTGTTGACTCTGTCATGTACTCACTTGGGTCAGCAAAATTTTTTACAACTCTTGACTGCAGTAGGGGATTTCTGCAAATCCCGATTGACCACTGCGACATTGAGAAAACGGCTTTCACTTGCCACCGGGGACTGTTCGAATTTGTGCGCTTGCCTTTCGGGTTGTGCAATTCACCTGCTACTTTTCAACGGGTAATGGATATTGTGCTCGGAGATGCTAAATTTAACTACGCTATGGCCTACATGGATGACGTAGTAGTGTTCTCAGAAAGCTTAGAAGAGCACCTCCGTCATCTAACGAATGTCCTTCAACGAATGCAGAAGGCGGGCATCACCATTAACCCCGGCAAGGTTCAGTTGGTGACAAGCACAATCAATCTTCTTGGGTTCATTGTGGAACAGGGCACAGTTCGCCCGGATGAAGAGAAGCTTCAAGCCATTCTGCAGCTCCCCCCACCAAACAACATAAAGAGCCTCCAGCGTTTCTTGGGCATGGTGGGATTCTACCGCCACTTCATCCCGAACTGCGCTGACCTGGCGCGACCCCTCCATCAGCTCCTCCGGAAGGGTGCCCGCTGGTCATGGACAGAAGCCGAGCAGGGATCATTCCGTTCACTGGCTGCAGCCATCGCGGATACTGCACGCCTGCGGCTTCCAGACCTTAACCGGCCATTCACGGTACAAACGGATGCAAGTGAGTACGGAATTGGGGCGGTATTGCTTCAAGAGCATCAAGGAAAGCTTTGCCCATTGGCGTTTGCTAGTCATACACTGACGGCACCGGAAAGGAACTATACTGTGACAGAGAAAGAGTGTCTCGCGATTGTGTTTGCCCTCAAGAAATTTGACATGTATTTGGATGGTGCAGAATTCACTATTCAGACCGACCACCAGGCCCTATCGTGGCTTTCGAGGTTGCAAAATCCAGCTGGCCGTCTGGCCCGCTGGTCACTCGCTCTCCAAAAGTATAATTACAGGGTAGAATACAGAAGAGGCACTTTCAACAAAGTGGCCGATGCCCTGTCACGAGCTCCACTTCCGGGCGAGGGAGAGCGAGCACCCGCGGTCCATGCTGTGACAGCTCCTGCCGACACCTGGGGCACACTGGTGTCCCGTCAACAGCTCCTTGACGCTCAGCTTTCAGACGACCAGTGCAACCAGATACGCCAAAGCCTGAACAGCGCCAGCCCTGCAGGGAGCCGGGCGCTTAACGGAAGCTATGACTGCTACGTGGAAGCAGAAGATGGTTTGATCCTGCGGTATATACCTGCTGCGGACACCGACAGTGGTGAGTCCGCATTTCGTGTGGTCGTTCCTAAGTGCCTACGTAAGCATTTTCTAGAGTACTTCCACGATACACGCCTCGCAGGTCACAGCGATGGCAAGAAAACATATGACAAATTGTGTCGCGTCGCAACATGGCCCCGCATGAGAAGGGATGTCCTGACATTCGTCCGCACTTGTCATACCTGCCAGACCGCGAAGCCAAGGGGAGGAAAACCACCGGGCCTCATGCAACCTGTAGAGAGCCGATACCCATGGGAAATTGTAGCTTGCGACATAATGGGTCCCTATCCCAGATCAGTGAAAGGGAATCGCTACTTGTTAGTAATTACTGATCATTTCTCGAAATGGGTAGAATTGTATCCCCTGAGTAGGCTAGACTCGAAAATAATTTGGGATAAGCTACTAGAAACATTCACTCGCTTTGGTTTCCCAGCTCAGCTTATCACCGATAACGCCACGTATTTCACCGGTAGGATATTCACTGCCACTTGCAAAGTTCTTGGCGTGCAGCACAAAAAGACTACGCCCTACCATCCTCAAGCAAACATTACAGAGCGAGTGAATCGAAATCTCAAGACTATGATGGTGGCATTCACGGAGCGGCACAAGGACTGGGACGCTCGTATCCAGGAGATGGCCTTCGCCACAAGGACCACGGTAAACCGGTCAACAGGTTTTACGCCAGCGGCCATTCTCCTTGGTCGTGAGCTCAGGTTCCCTATTGAGCATGCTCTGAATGGCTCTGATTTACCGGGTCTTAGCCATTCTAAATTTGCTCATGATCTTTCCAGCCGCTTGGCCGAGACTCTGAAGGAGGCAAGGGAAAACCTGGACCTTGCCCGCCTGGAACACTGTAACCAGTACAACAAGGGAAGGCGACCTTTAAAATTCACAGTCGGCGACAAAGTCCTTCGCCGCACGCACCCACTAAGTGATGCAGCAAAAGGGTTTGCTGCTTCTCTCGCTCCACGATGGACTGGCCCTTACGCGATAACAAAGCGCGCGTCTCGGCTTTCTTACTTTATTCGCCATGTGCAGGGTGGTCGAGAAGCCGGACCAGTCAACGTGGCCGATCTCCGAGCTTACCACGGCCGTCCACTAGCCACATAGAACCACTTGACCTACCAGGCACTACGGCTACCCACGCTCGGCGGATACCTCCAAGCATGCGCCCCGCCAGCAGCAGTACCAGTTCCATCCTTATCCCGCGTTGTTGTTGTTTTACACGTCGGGAGGTGTCCCGTCTTGAGAGGGGGGGAGTGTGGGGCCCCACAGCCCCTTTTAGCGTTTCGAACCGCGCGCGCTTTTTTCTGTTTGTGTTGGTGTCCGCCCGGGCAGCGCGAGTACGCATGAGCGAGCTGCCCGGAGCGGGGGCGACATGTTATCGGCGAGAGACAGAGGGTAGATAAGCGCGTTGGAAGCAGGGCTCGGGGCTTTTTCGTCGGGCGGCCGGCCAGAGAAGGGGGGCGTGGCAGCGTCCCAAGCCGGCGGGATGTACACGGACGACGGAGCGGAGTCCTGCGAGGCGAAGACGGAAGCGGCGCCTTCAAGGAAGCCTTAGGAGTGTTAGCGTGAGTGCTGCCACGCGAGTAGCAATGTTTTTGTACCGTGATCAACGCTTTGGCCCGATTACTCGCCCTATCCGCGCCGCAGTGTGTTTTGTGTTGTCGCGGTGAAGCCCTGACCCATGTTCCGTTTTATTCTGCATAGTCCATTGTCGCGAACTTCGACGGCATGTTTCCAGCGCAGTTTTGACCACTGCTGTTTCTTTTCTATTTTATACTTTTCTGTTGATCCGGAATAAACCGGTGTTTTTAAGAAAGACTTGGTTTTCACTCGTCGGGCGAGACCATTGCTCGCGAACCCGTATTCTAGAAGGCGGAGCCTTCAATATATATATATATATATATATATATATATATATATATATATATATATATATATATATATTCTGTCATCGCGGTAAAAGCCAAAGGTTGAGGCGTGATTTGGTTGCAGTTGTGCTCATGATCTGGATTTCGTTTACTTTGTTTTGCAGCATAACCTTTTGATGTAGTAGAGGGAATTTCGAGTTTGCAGAGATGAAAAAAATGTTATTCGTATACGCTCATGACACCTCCAATAAATGACCAATACATCGTCGGCTGCGTTATGGAGCCCAGCTTCAGATAGTTTGCCTAATTGACTGTTCGATTACGTCAATAGGAGAGATCTCTGTTCTTGGTTTTCTTGTTTTAAAATATTTCTATTTAGCCACGTCTCTCAACTACAAGCCCCTCTTTAGCACGTATGATGGCGCTTCAACAAAAAGCAAGCTCTAATACAATCTGCCCGCACTGGCAGCTATTTTGATACAATGCTCCATCAAATTCATTTGCCAGGTTTTATTTTCTGAACGCAAAGCTCTGCCAAACACACTTGAGCTGTATCTTTGTAGCATATAAGGCGTACCCATACTAAAGACATATAGCAGAGCAGGTACCGCTTTGAACGAATGAAACGCCACGAAGCCAGCTCATTGCTTTCGTAAATCCAAAGCCTCAAAAAGGTTAACCGCTTAAGGACACGCAACATAATGCTATGTAAAAGTACTCGTAACAGTCCCGTAGATACTGTTAAATGCAATGCATCTATCACCTGCTTGCATCACAGCGTTTCATTCATTGCGCTCATTACTTTGCCCTCAAAACATGTCAAAATGAGTTGAACTG
Organism: Amblyomma maculatum; assembly: GCF_055883805.1. Lineage (NCBI taxonomy): Eukaryota > Metazoa > Arthropoda > Arachnida > Ixodida > Ixodidae > Amblyomma > Amblyomma maculatum. The sequence continues at coordinate 106,279,668 of NC_139347.1, read as the reverse complement.
AGCATAACAAAATACGCAGCTTTCTAAAACGCAAGTGAACTTGCCCTTTTATTACGTAGTGACCAGTTTATTTTGCTGTGTATGAGTCATCAAGATTGGCAACCAACACCTGATAATTTTTGATGACGTCCCTGTTGCGTCCGGTATTTGTGAGACAAATATCTGCTTATGAACATGAAATCAGATCAATAAGGGGTCGTGTTATGTCCGAAGCAGTTGACAAACACATCCTGTTTTATGTTTGGTTTTTTACATTTTAAAATTTATTAGCCAGAGAGGCAGTGAATTTATTTACTATGATCTCGTGTAACAGTTCCTCCGCACATACAATGCATGTCAATCGAAGTAAATGGCATGGAAAAACGAAAAAATGAGGCGCCGACTAAGTAGAAGATAAAATGAGCCGCAATCGCGACCACCTCCCCTCCTTGGGTACAGAAGCATCGAATTTTTGCGGAAAAAAGATCGCTATCTTCAAAGCGCAATTGCCTCTGAACTGGCGGTGCAGTGAATCTAAGAGCCAGGCTACGCGAAGCACCATCACCAGGTGCCTCTGTGTTTGCCTCATTTTGCTTGAATATGCAGTTTTGTCGGACAGAATGGTGGTTTGTAGACAGTGACCACGTTCCAGCTAAAAGCGGACGACTCTGTACATAGCAAACTCTCTAGATGTGCGACAATCGCGTTGTACCCTACGTGTATAAAACAGGAGAAGAGTAAGGATAGATCAAAACGAAAACATACGTTGTTCTACATTCTAAGGTATGCAGTATTCGTTCAAAGTATAATTTATTGTGCATTTTGAATCAGCGGCCAAGCGAACGTTTTTCGATGGCACTCCGCTACCATCATTAGTAAATACTATCAGTCTGTGCTCTTTCATATCATCCTGTGACGCACCACTGGTGATTATTCAGCCTTCGGGACGTCTGAATGATACCGGTATACTAAAGGACTCCGCGTTACTGCCGGTGGCCTAGATCAACCAAAGTGCTCTGGCGTTCATCTGGTCAAAATGATTCACTGACGTTTTACTCATATAATAATAATCTATTTTAATCAAAGCATAAACATTAACGATGGTGAAACCCGCTCTTCAGACGACTCTTCAATTATTTATGAGGCATACTTCTATATTAACTAGTTTTAAGCCTGTGGCGCCTCGTTAACATTTCGCCAAATGTGTAGGTAACGATCTCAAATGATGTACACAAACAGATTGAAAACCTGCGCTACACATTTTGGAAAGTTAGGGACCCCTCCTACCGATCTCTCACGCTGGACATACTGAGCTCATTTTAGATACTCACTGCCAAGGTCGCAAAAATCTTTTTTAATAAAAACTTGGGCACTGAAGACTCGATGAATATTGAGTTGTATGTGACTGTATTGCACTTTAACGTGAAGCAGCGAAGCGTAAGAAAAGTTACGTCCACAGATCAGAGCTCCTAGTTCCCTATAGAAAGAAAAACAGATATAGATAATTCATGCCATGTATTTCTAAGCGATTTCTTCAATAGTGTTTTTGTAATTTTAATTCAGTACATGTTACAATCAATAGCCCATTATATTGGGAAATGACTTTTTCTTAAAAAAAAATTCTTTGACTTAAGTCGAGCTCAAATATTTCATTTAATTTTATTTGCACCACAGAGATGTGGGCAGGCTCCGGCGAAAACGAACTATTTTCGCTTTAATGATACCCGAGCCCTCCTGTACATGGCCGTACAGCGAATACAACAATTTATACGCTGCTGATTATGGGCCAGTAACAAGAGTAAGATGATACAAATACATCCGCTTGATAACATCACACTTTTGCCAATTGAGATTCATTGAGTTATGACAGGAACATTGATTTCTTAAGACGAACACTACATTTTTCTACCTGAATGTTTCTGGTACATTAGGTATTTAAAAGTCGCGGCAACGTATAAAACATCTGGCACCCAAGCTGAGTTCTAAACCTTGGAACGTGCCAAAATTCTTGCAGTCGAAGTGGGTAAGTGGAACATCTGCCTCTAAATTTGCAACCTGCAAAACCCATACTGATATTTACTGAGAGACTTCTAATACCTAACACTTAAACAGACGTCATATAAGTTATGTACCGAGACAATACTGGAGCGTTGGAATAGTTCTTCAGTATGGGCATCAAAATTCACTTTGGCAACACAACGAATCACCCGTTTTTGCAGAAGGAATATTTTACTAGCATTGTTTTGTGTAGACTTCCCCCACACCAAAAACAGTAATTAAGATACGGAAAAAAAAGAGTGCATTGCAGATCATAAGCTGTATAGAAACGAGCAGAAATAAATCTGGCAATTCCGGATGTTTTGGAAAGTTGTGTTTCGACATATTCTTGTGGGCATCCCATGACATGTTAGCTTTAAAGAGAACACCATGAGTTCTTACTGTATTGACAAGTTCTATTCTGCAGTTACCAAGAAACAGTTCATATTCTCCTGGCTCCACACACTGTCGTGGATGAAAAAGAACCGCTTCAGTTTTTCCAGTATTTATGAGTAGATAGTTAGATGCACTCAAATTATTTAATATTATCATTGTGTCATTCACAGTACGCACCGGAGATTGGATATAGCTTCCTACTAGTATCGTCAGCGTATATGTCGTATTCAGGGTTATTGCTAATAGAAGTAATGTCATTAATATACAAAATGAGAATTAGCGGCCCTAGAATGCTTCCCTGGGGATCATCTGTACAGATCTCTTTAAAGGAGGACGTAGCATTATCAGTAGTAATGCACTGAACACGGCACTGTAGATATGACTGAAGGAGGTAGTAAAGGTCAGGTTCGTTCTTGTCTTCATTTCATTTGCATCTCTCCAAGGTGCTCTCTGATATAGCAGGCGACGAGTAGTTCACAAACACACAAAGACGAAGGACGATGAACTTGAAATAACAAGACGAAAGTTAACGTTATATAACAAAAACACGAAGTACAGAGAACTTCTTTACAAAACGGAGGCGACTACACTACAAGAAAGGCTGACTGAATGAAAACTTCGCGCAGCTCCACGAGCTGACACGCTAACAGCAACATGAGCGCATAGCTCTTTTTACGACTCTAAGTCGGGGCCTGCCTGCTACCGCTAAGATCGTCAACGACCAGAACCAAAACCATCGATGGCCACGCGGCGTGCTCTTAAATAACCAGCGCAGAAACTTCGAGGCTCGGAGGATGAGCGGAAACAGCTTTGCGAAAAGGGCTTCTAAGGTATCTCTAATGATGTGGGATATGATATATACAGGAAGGGAATGACTTCATCTGTTAGCCGGTCGCTCACCATGACGCAATAGGCGTGGTGTATTTCCACTAGTGGACTGGAGTCCACATCGGGCGCCGGGTTGTGCAGTCTCCGGAAGTCAGCCTTTGACAGTCAACAATCAGGCCATCAGCGTTATTTGAGTTTACGATTTGCGCTTCAAAGCTTCTCGATACATTCTTGTCTTTTTCCACGGCAATGCCTACCTGTTACGCAGTCAGGTACTGCGGGCCTGTTACTGCAGGTCTCAGGCTAGGTCGTGTGCGAAGTCTACTCAGGCGCGGTGCATCAAGCTCGGGCCTGTCCCGAGATCGCTAAAAGACTGCGAAAAAGTGCCGCCTTGTCCGCAAAAGCTGAGAGGGAAGAAAAGGCAATCTCATTCTGCTTCCTGTAGACCGTCTGTCATGAAATTGGCGCACATTTCTATTGAGTCAGCGCGGCGTGAAAGAAGCGCGCGCGTTTCGTCACATAGAGAGTCTGAGAATGTTAGAGAAATGTCTCCTTTTCCACGCGAGGAGAGCCTTTCGCCCTACGCGCGTCAGCGTCACCCCCACCTCATCACTCGGCCCCGGCAGTACCTAAGGAGGCGCAGCGCGGCGGCTGTGATTGCGCAGTCGGCCGCGCCTTGGTCCAGAAGCCGCTAGATTTTTTTAGCTGCGTCGCTTCCTCCGGCATGCGCGCCGAAACAATAGAAAACGGACCACCGCGGCCTTACAGAGGTGGAGGGCTGTTCTGCTAATTCCATACAGTTCTAGCTTTTTAACGAGAAAGTTCTGATGTAGAACTGTTTAATTTCAAAGGCTTTAAGAATGATTTATTTCTGAGTCAGCAATGCTCTTTCTGTTAACTTTCCATGAAGAAAACCATGCTGCGACGTGGTCACGAGTTGAGATTCCTAAATGAGACCTGGCAGTCTTTTATAAATAGTTTTTCCCGACATTTGGAAAAAATATGAAAAATTGAAATTGGCCCGTAGTTGCGTAAATGATTTCTATCGTTGTACTTTGAAATACAGCTCTAACTTTGGAAACTTGCATTAGCTTAGGGAAGCATCCGGTCAACAATACAAGATTGTTAATGTGAGCAAGCAACGGGGCATAGCATTAGGTACATATTTTACCGGTTCAATTTGAATGTTGTCAATGTCTCGTGACTTGCTATTGTTTAATGTTGTATACATATATCTCACTTCAAATTCATCTGTATAGGCTCTACATATATGCTCAGGATATTTCTGTTAATTGTGTGTGTCGTAGGCAAAGTGCACTGTGCTTGACTGCCGACTTCCTTAAAGAATGTATTGAATTTTTCAGCCCGATCTATACCATGTATATGACGGCCTTTCCCAATAAGATTCTTAACAACTAAGGCTCTTGCAGACAGTTCAGCCACCCATTGAGCTTCCTGCAAGCATCAGCAGTTCCCTTCAAGCAGTCACTGCGAAATTGATAATGTAAATACGTGCTTTTCTCATTCCTCAGAAATGAGTTGAGCTTTTCGCGATACTGCATGAATGTTTTCAGGTCGTGGACAGACTTTGTCTTAAGGAATTGTTTGTATAATTTGATTTTACGCCTTATTCGCTTCAGCGATTCTTGGTTGATCCATGGTTTGTGACGACATTTGACGTTATTGCTTGTCATGCCTTTTACAGGGAAATGTTCATAATAAATGTGCTTAAATATATGAATAAATGTTTCATAAGCAGCATCTGCGGAGTCTCAGTTTTTGACTATATTCCTTTGCTCGTCCCTGTGGCTAGTAAGGAAGGCTTCTAAGTGTTGGTGCGAAATACTCTGATAGCATATTTCTGAACTTTGACCCACTGGTTTTACGGCAGCTTTCAAGAGGCACCTCTTTGTGAGCGTAAAAATACTACGGCATTATAATGTAGTTTTAAAATTGGTTCTGAAGATCATAAAGAAGCTTTCGTACTTTTTCAAGGTAAGCTTCTCAACCTACTTAACTTCTCTTTATTCGCTTTTTCCTGCTCGTAGAAGAAAATTGTGGATACTGGCAATTTAAGTAACCAATACGCCACTTTGTTTTATGCAAAATACGAAAAACCGACACGCCCGTTTGATGCGAAAGCAAAACTTCACATAATTAGTATGAATTATACATAAGTTCAGGCTGGAGGTAATATTAGATGCGCATAGAATAAAGGAGCATTGCTGTGGACGATTTCACAAATAAATATTGAAAACAGATTGTGGGGTAAAAGCCACATCTATCGGGAGTCCACTTCACAATACATCGATTGTGGGGCAGCAACAGCGCTAGGCAACTTTTAAGGTATTTCTGATGATGCGGTTTCGCTACCTTTATTTATTTATTGCAGTTTGTAGCAAAATACAGCTTTTTGCCATGAGACCGAGGCTAAAGATGACGAACAAGTTACCTGGCTGGGCCTTCGGCACCACAATCGACATGTGCAACACAACGCAGCAGGCACAAAGCAGCACAAAATAGTCAGTCATATGTCAGAATGCAATACAAACACAAACCAGGAGTAAAACACATAAAATAGAATCTTTAACATACATCAAGGTAACAGTGTCAACAGTAATTGGTATTACATAACAAAAATAAGAAATAAATAGTCACGTATGTTCCAAAAGGTACATCTTAATTTTGTTTTTAATGGTAACAAGGATGATGATTGTTCAAGTAGATAAAATATGTCAGGATAACAGTTCAAGAGGTTAGGGATTTGCCAGTGAATTAACTGCATTCCATACCCGGTCCTTACGCAAGGTTTTATAAAGTTCGCATTTATAAAGACGTAATGTGGATCTGTGTTGATAAACGTACGTAAAAACGCATTACTGTGAGTTTTGTGTTGTCGATATATATATTCGGCTAGTCGTCGTTTATAGAGGGCTGTAATACTTAATATATTACTTAGTTTAAAGTATGCAGACGTAGAATCATATCTAGACAGATTTTAAATAAACCAAAGGCCTTTCTTTTGCAAAATATAAATCTTTTTCATGTTGGTCTTTGTATACCCACTCCCCATAGCAGGCAGTTGGTATGGGGAGACCAAAGACATAGATTGATATTTCATATCACAGCCAATTTCTGGAACACAAAACTGGCTTTCAGATCAACAATAATGATACTCCTCCGAAGGTAAATATTTATTCTGATGTTTTGCATATATATTGTGCTGACGATGTTTCCTGTTTTTCGTACTGGTGCTTTGTTCTCCCTTTACAACTCAATGGCGCCTGAAAGATGTTGACGTCATATGCACATATGCCTCCGACAGCCCTTGACTCGCTCCAGCGTCTCCCCGTAGCTTCATTTTAGCTGATATCCGCGTATACCTTCATTAAAAGAGTATATTTATTATGTATTTGGTATCTCATAAGTATATTTATTATATATTTGGCATCTCATATTATATATTTTTCCCTTCTCACCTCGACAAATACTGCAGATGTAGAAAAAAGTAACCATAGGAACAGGTTATACTAGCAACTTCCCTGACAGGATCAGCTTCAACTTTACTGAAGTCTAATTTTCATGCCATTTTTGGATCGGCGACAAATATTGCCCATTAACGGCAGCCTATTCGATGTCAGACTTTCGGACTGAATAAGGCCTGAGACCATATTTGCTGGCTAAAAGTAAAAATATATACGGTAAAAGCACGCGTAGGTAAAAGATATGTAGGAAAACACATTGGCCGGAGTAAGCTGCTGTCAGAGGTAAAAAAAGGATAAAAATGATATAAATCTGCACAAATAAAATAAGAGGAAAGTGAGGCAAAATGAAAGTCTTCACGGTGGCCGTCTTGGGGCCGTGTTTCTGCTTCGCGTTACGCGGAATGGGCGTTCCCGCAACTCATTTTGTTCGAGAACCTCTGAGTGCTTTGGCGCACGGCTCGCTAGCCCCATAGCATTCGGAGGCATGCCAAACCCCTTCGATCCGAAGAGCATAGCGGGGCTGGGACCGCACGACCAATTACTGCCGTCATGTCAGGCGAGTTCCCGACAGACCTTATCGTGTTGTCGACGAGAAACCCCTATTTCGGACTCACGTAGTCGGCAGTGAAGGTTATGTATTGTGGCTGTGAAACGAGATTAAACATTGACAAAGTCGCCTAAATATATTTGGACACTCCAGATGGGGTCAGGAGAGTTGCAAATAAAACGAAAAAAATGCCGCGGAACGAAGGATATGGACCTTGCCCGCGATTATCACATTTTGGACAGGCCGCTTGGAAGGCCTTCAAAATCCAGTATTTTTACACCGCGTTCAGGCACTTGCATTTGCAACAGGGCTCATGGCCACTTTGCGATAATCCGCAATTTCCCTGAAACACCGTTGATTTTCTTTAATAAAAAGCCACTAAACTTTCTTTTTTTTTTTACTTTCGCAACTTCGATATGAACAACCGAAACAATTTTGATGACTGGCTTGATGTTATTATGAGGTTTGACCCCTGTTAAATATCACGAACGCGCATTCCTTCAGACTGGTGTGGGCGATTTATTTTGATTCGCTTCACAATGTATGCAGAGCGATTATCTATCCGTATCTCCCTTATGCACCTCTACCTAGGTAATTTGTATGTCTTAGTAATTTTCTCTCTTATTTGCATTAGGTTAAGAAAAAAAGATGTCCTTGCTACGCACATCACGCATCTTTGTGCATCTCCTTATAGGGTGCGTAGTGTAGGTACTCAGCACAAAAGATGAGTCGCACGCTTTGAGTGACGGCCGTTCATAAAAATTTAAGGTTAAAAAATATTCTGCTGTGATTGGAATGGGTTTAGAATGCATATGCGAACATGTTTTTCGCCAAAAATACGTTCACAGAAAATGTTGGTTTAGACATCGCTACGTTATCATGCAGCGTTAAACAGTGATGAATTGCGGATCATTGAGTAAAAAGCTGGGCTGGGCTTAATATTTTGTAGAAAAAGAATGTTCTCTTTTGAAGTTACAATCAATGTCCATAGGAGAAACAGATGAGCCCAGTCTTAAAGATTTCAAGGATCTCATCCAAAATAATTAAATCATATGAAGAAATCAGTGAAATTAAGACAGAACAGAAATCAGCAGACGTAAACAAAGTAAATCCCTTTAGTTTCGCCCCTTTTATTCGGGTAGCAGAAATCGTAGTTATTACCCATCCTCCCTAAGATGGGCCCATGACACCAAAATTGTGTTCCCCGGGGGGAGTTCATACCCAAGTAGATTTGATACAGTAAGCGATTGTCCTGAAAGCCTTTCTCATAACTGAACTGCAAAGATCAGTCTTGCTCGAGCTCCTGCACTGTGCTTAGAACAGGTGAGTCATGATGACTACATGCTACCATTGTCGAAATGTCCTGAAGCGTAGTTTCAGTTTTGGACTTTCTCCTTCGAACGCAGGTAGATGTCTTACTGGTCTTTTATCTTTCATTTTAGTAGGCAGGTTGCCGTTCTGGGCCATACGCGCTTCATTTGCATACGTCGGCGTATTTCCTCCGCTCTTCCAGTCTGCCTAAAAGACTAGTTTGACATGCATTCTTGCCCATTTTAGCGATGGTGCATTCATAAATGTGATCAGGCTGCTGTTCAGGCTACCGCTCTGCAGAGCGAATGACACCTCGGAAAACTTACCGCCTGGCGGCAGCTTTCTCAAGCCAGTCTAAATTTACAGCGGGTGCCAAAGAAAGCATTTCGCTAAGTTTTGTAGCACCCTTATTCCCCACGATTTTATCCCGAGAACAGCCATTTCCTTTTTGATGACCCAATGAATTGACAATGAAGCGAACATTTTTGTGGTCACAAGTTCCGAATATTGCAAAAGTTCCTCTGCAGCACTGAATTCGAGATTAACATATAATTGCATGTAAGAGTACCCGAATCTCATCTGTGCCCGTATGCTGTGCGATGTCAGTGCACTTTAAAGAACCCCAGGCGGTAGAAATTTCCGTAGTCCTCCACTACGGCGTCTCTCATAGTCTGAGTCGCTTTGGGGCGTTAAACCCCACAAACCATCCAACCAAAGAAAATTATGAAGGTTCTCTAGGAGCATGCATCAAGTTCTTGAAAAAGATATTAGGCTTTGAATGTCACTGCCAATTAAATGGCTGGCACTCATGTAACGTTCAGAGTTTATGAAAAGTATTCTAACATTTTCCTTATGCCTCTTGTTATTACGGCAGCACACACTAGTAGTCCTGACAGAAGCAGCAGTAGCGCATATGACTATAATGTACTATACCTGGTTGCTGTCAATTTATTTGCCCGCTACTGCCAGCACAACAGTCAGATGAAACACTCAGGGCTACTGTAAGCCATTTTTTTACACAGAGGCAGTGTGCTCGGCCTTTCAAACATCTTTCAGAAGGCTGCGGTGAGACTGAATATATATTGATATATTGTGCTCCTAAAGCTTGCGGTTTTGATTTCGGGTTAGTAGGTGCTCTGTCACAAATAGTGCCCGAAAAATGTTTGCAGCATTCTTCATTCCCTGATACCGCTCCCTTCGCTCAAAATATATCAGGAGCGACTGACAACCCGAAGGTCGAAAGTAGTTGAGGCCGATGCAGCGTGGTGCCAAATGCCGGTTCATTTACAAAACACGTATCGATTTCTTCTCTAAGCCATGCAGCATGACGTGGAGGTTTATGAATCAAGCCGGCAGCGTTTGTTTCAAGCCAGTTTGGGCACAACATTAGAACAAGGAAATATTGAGCTTTGACTTGTTGACACTGCCGAAAACTTGACAAGGGTCAATACATCGTCAGCTGCCGAAGGCGTGTGATCCCCTAAATTTTTTGTACCTCCAGCATTATTTTATTTTCAAGTTTTTAGACCACTAGCTCTAGCGCTACTACTCTGCCGGAAAAGCCTTTGTCGGTGAGTGTGTGTGTGCCTCTGGCTATGAAAGAATTGAAATAAACAAGGCCAAGACTGCGGCGCAACTGAACCTGCGCACCATGCTCACGAACACAAATCACATTTCCTGGCCACTGCATTAGTGTTCTGTTCTATTGCCGCAATCGACCGACGCCCGTTTGTCAGTGGCAAACTGTCCCGCTGGGCATGAAATGCTTTTGTACAGTGGTAAATGTGGTTAGATGATGCAATTGCTCTTTGGATCTTGAGATGTTGCCTTAAGCGATACGAACAACGGAGCAGAAGGAAGACCGTGAGCAAGGGGAACAAAAAGTAGGTTTATTCAATGGTCGCTCATATGGCGAAACTGAAAGAGGGCATGCATTTCTTATATTGAAAGCCCCCGTCATATCAGGTATTTTATCAATGCGCGGCTAGTGCCACATTCAGTATTATAAAATAGGAATGTGCTACTGAAAATGGCTTAGAATCTAAATGAACCAACGAGCGAACACAAAAAAAAAACAAAAAAAAATAGAGAGACAAATGAGAAACCGCAGATAGGTTACCACGGGCAATGTGCCAAGTTTGATACCATACAACAAATAAGAACAGTATAAAAAGAGCAGGGAAATGTAATCCAGTTGGTCTACAGCGGCTGTTCTGACGAGCCATCCGAAGACAGAGAAGATCGGCGGCTGAAACTCCACGCGCCAAGAGTGGTGGAAGAGGGGAAAATATATGCTTAAACTCTCTTAGCTTTGGTTTAGGATGGGCAGAGGTTGGCAGGTATCCATCCCTTCTCTGTCACCGCCGCATCTGGTCATGCAGAGCTAATCAAATATGACTCCGCAGAATTGACGTTCGGAGCAATCGCTCCATTCACATGACGCGTAAAGACAGCCAGGGTCACGTGACTAAAGGAGGCGCCATCTACAGCAAATGTTTTTGCTCGAAATAAAAGTACGGCTAACTGACCACATGACCGTAGCGTTTCCTTGCGAACAAAGCACGATGCAATAAATTACAAGTTGTGCTAATGTGCATTCAGTGCACTTTCACAATATAAAGTCACTGTAACGTACCGTGCATCGCGTAATATTTGCGTGCTAGAAATGTTAGGTATACAACTCAGTTGCCAAGTAATATACTCGATGAAATGGTAGAGAATTCAACGAATGCATCAAATGTGTGTGCATGTGAGTCGTACATTGTCGACTGCACAGGAAGCCTACGAAAGGACGCCCAAGTAAAGAAAAACCTATAACGACTCAAAGTTAGGGCAATGAAGCCGCACGGTGGTTCGGCGGTCGAATTCCATTTCTTGATTTGCATCACTTTATCATTTCAAGGTGTCTCTAGAACTTGGGCAGAACGCGACTTCAGCCAAACTCCGAGCGCCTTATGTACAGCCTTTATCAAAAGTTTACAGCACAGAGGGTTTGCTTTTAAGCTGTATAATATGACTTCTGTAATAATTGTGGAACTCCTAGCCATTGGTTAGGGTAGGACTAAAACTTTTCTTGTCTTCAACAAGTATGGAAACCTGGGAATGCATACGAGCCACATAGTATAGCTCACAAGTAGACCCCCTGGGCTGTAAACTTTTGATAGAGGCTGTACATACTGTGTAGCACGTTGGTGCAATATCTTCCTCGTTTCTCTGCTTTTTTAGCCCCTTTCTGTTCTACTTATGAACCAGCCGAGTCGTCGTTGATCGTCGCGCTTCCTAAAGTGTTTTAATATAATCAAAATTTAGCTTGAAGAAAAGTACTGCCTTCGCTGATACGTGACTTGATTTCGAAGGCTCTTCACGCTTTATTCCTTTAAGCTTTGCACCGGCGCTCCGTATATACCGACAACTACATGAGTGGAAGTAGAGCGTGAACAAACTAGCTTCGTAAAACGTGACAAGGTACTATAGTACACATAGATCTCCAGAACATCAGTGAGAGGCCTCTTGAGCCGACAGGCTTCAGGGTATCCTAGGAGTTGTTTTAGCGGCGGCCGCAGCTTCCTCGTACCAAATGAGAGCAAGCAGGAACAAAATATGCAGGCGGAATTCATACTCAGATGTAATGGCAAATACTTCTGTTAGTGGACTGGTGTAGCGGACATTGACCATAAAGTCTTCACGACACTTTGGCGCACTACCATGTTTTGTGGATTCGTTATACATGTTCATTGTAATTCGTAATTCACAGTCTTTACAAAAAGAAGCATGGCGGACCGATATTGCTAAATTTTCTTCAACAAAAGACCACTCAGAAGAACGACGGTTAATCTAAACGAAAAGTATGCTCAAACTGAGTTAAAACCGCCTTAGCACTCCCTCTTACTGATCTGTTATGCACTGCTTATTTTTTAGTTGCGATGGCTGAGTTATTCTTTATTCTGCAAGATGTTAATTCGGCACTGGTGTCACAATTGCTCGAACAATGTTCATTGATAAACGACTTTATTTCCTGGTAATAAATAATATTGTTAAGGTCTATTTACAGAATGGCTCTGAACCTTAGCCTGATGTGCTAACCAACAGATGGTGAGCTTCCTCTTCTTCCACTTCTATCCCGGAGAGCCTCTTTTTGCACTTTGTTCTCTTCTGTTCGCATGCCTGACATTTCCCCCTTCGCAGACGAAGCCCCTGGGCTGTCAGTCAAAGTCCCGAGCGAGAGTGGCAGCGCTTCATTCTTGCGACATGAACTACCTGTATTTTCCGAGAGGGGCGACCTTGGGAACATTGGCGAGACACGACGTAGTTCAACTCATTGATGCGTTTGAGCGCAATGGGCCTGTGTAGTGCGCCAACAGCTTCTGGGACAAACCACGCTTGCGGAGAGGTGTCAAGAGCCACACTAAGACGCCGGGAAGATAGGAGACATCCTGATGCCGACGATCGTAGCGCTGCTTAGAGCGGTCCTGCGAGGCCAGAGTGCGTAATCGGGCGACCCGACGAGCCTCTTCAGCGCGGCAGAGGGTGCTCGAAACAGACGGCTCGGTGTCGAGCGAAAACGGCAAAATGGTGTCAAGAGAACGTCGAGGCGGACGGGCGTAGAGGAGGAAAAATGGACTATAGGAAGTTGTCTCATGCTTAGAGGTGTTATAGGCGTAAGTAATGAAAGGAAGCACGTCATCCCAGTTCTTGTGCCGCGAGTCAACATACATCGCAAGCATGTTCGTCAGTGTCCGGTTTGTACGTTCGACGAGGCCATTTGTCTGGGGATGGTAAGGCGTAGAGTGACGCAACTGGCAAGTACAATAGCGCAGAAGCTGTTCCACAACATCTGCCGTAAACTGGCGGCCTCGGTCACTGATAATTACACGAGGAGGCCCATGACGGAGGACGACAGCATGAAGAAGAAAGAACAAGACGTCAGCGGCGGTGGCGGAAGGGATGGCGGCAGTTTCACAGTAACGCGTGAGATGATCAACGCACACGATGACCCAGCGATTGCCTTTGGACGAGCGGGGGAACGGGCCTATGAGGTCAACACCCACTTGCTCATATGGTGGGGTCGGTGGTGTCACCGGATGTAAGTGGCCCGGCGGAGAAGTGGTGGGGAGCTTGAACCGCTGGCACTGCACGCAGGAGTTCACGTAACGCTGAGTCGTTGGACGCATATGTGGCCAGTAGAAACGTTCCTTAATGCGCGTAAGAGTCCTGGCAAACCCCAAGTGCCCAGCTGTAACGTCATCGTGCATAGAGTGTAGAACAGAGGAGTAGAGGCTAGCCGGAACGACTAGCAGAAAGCGTGCACCGCCAGACAAAGTAATTTTTTCGATACAGCAAACCATCGCGAATGCAGAAAGGGTTCGCAGATGCCGGATCATGAGCTTTTTCAAAACGTGATACCAAGTCTTGATCTTTTCGTTGTTCTCGCTGGAAAGTGGCAAGATCCGGAAATTGTACGGAAACGGCGGCAAGATAGTCGTCAAAGTTGTCATCGCATAGGGTAGTTGCGAGAGGCAGCCGCGAGAGGCAGTCAGCGTCAACGTGTTGGCGGCCACTTTTGTAAGACACTGTAAAGTTGAACTCCTGAAGGCGCAATGTCCAGCGGGCCAGCCGACCGCAGGGGTCGCGTAGATTCACCAGCCAGCAAAGCGAATGATGGTCGGTGATGACTGTAAAGGAACGTCCATAAAGGTACGAGCGAAACCGCTGTACGACAAAAACGACGGCAAGGGACTCTTGCTCCGTCACGGTATAGTTGCGTTCAGACTTGCTAAGGGTGCGACTTGCGTAAGCGACACCGTGTTGGTTTCCGTCATGCCGTTGTATGAGCACAGCACCCACGCCGATGCCACTTGCGTCAGTGTGGAGTTCAGTGGGAGCTGTCGGGCTGAAATGACGCAGTATATGGGCCGCGAGGTAAGAAGAAACGAGCTGGCGAAACACAGAATCACATTCAGGAGTCCATTTGAAAGGAATATCCTTCTGCAAGAGGCATGTGAGGGGGTAGGCTACTTCAGCAAACTTAGGAATGAAGCGTCGAAAGTAAGAGCAAAGTCCCAGGAAGCTCCTGAGTTCTTTCACAGACTTGGGCTCTTTGACGCAACTGACAGCTTTACTCTTCTGTGCGAAAGGCCTAACACCGTCTTTGTCAACCAAATGCCCAAGCACAATGATCTGTCGTTCACCGAAGCGGCACTTCTTAGAGTTCAGCACAAGACCCGCTTCCTCCATGCAGTTAAGGACCACAGCTAAACGGCTGTTATACTCGGCGAAGGTCCTCCCGAAGATCACTACGTCATCTAGGTAACACATGCAAATTTGCCACTTCAGTCCACGCAAAAGAGTGTCCATAAATCTTTCAAAGGTAGGCGGAGCGTTGCATAGGCCGAAAGGCATCACGTTAAATTCATACAACCCATCGGGACTCACGAATGCCGTCTTCTCCTTGTCTTTCGGATGCATCGGTATCTGCCAATATCCGGACCGTAAATCAACAGATGAAAAGTAGGAAGCTGAGTGGAGGCAGTCAATGGCATCATCAACACGCGCGAGCGGGTAAACATCCTTCTTGGTGACAGTATTGAGGCGGCGATAGTCGACACAAAATCGCCAGGTGCCATCTTTCTTTTTCACGAGAATCACAGGGGCGGCCCATGGGCTAGATGATTCCTGAATGATTTCTCTTTGCATCATATCACGGACCTGTTCGTCAATTATCTTACGTTCTAAAGGTGAAACACGGTATGGTGTCTGTCTAATCGGGTGTGCAGATCCAGTGTCGATCATGTGATGGGTGTGGGAAGGCGGAATCGGTGGTGGCTGATCTCGAGCAAAGTCGAACACGTCCGCATGTTTCATAAGAACCTCCATCAATATTCGGCGATCGTTGGTGGGTAGCGATTGATTTATCATGGACTGAAACTGGGAATCAGCATGATCTGGACGTCTAGTTGAACGAGCAACGCCGTCACTGAACGCGGCGATATGCATAGAAAGGCGTTCTTCAAAGTCGACGAGTTTCGAACCACGCGGCAATACGGCCGGTTCATTGGTATGGTTGACAGTCCAAAGCGTGGCACGGCCCTCGTTCACTCGAACAACGCTGCGGGGCACCAACACACTCTTTTTAGCACCGGAAAGGGAAGCGGGTTCCACCAGAGCGTCGAAGGCATTGGGAACCGCGCCCGAAGACACAACTGGGACGAAGATGACGGACATCGCCGGAACGACGGTATCCTCGAAGACAGAAAGAAGCGAGAGGTACTGAGATCGATACCCAGCACCTCCACCACACTGTTAAGGTTTATTTACAGAATGGTTCTGCACCTTAGCCTGATGTGCTAACCAACAGATGGTGAGCTTCCTCTTCTTCCACTTCTATCCCGGAGAGCCTCTTTTTGCACTTTGTTCTCTTCTGTTCGCATGCCTGACAATATGTTGAAAACAAAAGCAGCGTGTTGTGGTGGTTAGCCTCTAAGGCTGGTAAACGATAAGTGTATTGGTAAAATCTTGCCAGCACAAATTTTTTTTTAACGTTCTCTTTTCATTTTTTACAGTAATATATTGTATGCAACAATCGTTAAATACTTTAAATGTTTCATCATAGATTTTTTCCCGCGACCAGTGTGGCACTTGTGAACCGTTCATTGAAAACGAGCATTGAAAACAGTAAAACTTGTATGCGCAAGCGATTACAAACCTATTGATAAGCCCACAGAGCAGCAAATAAGGACCAAAATGGAGGTTCAGCGCGATGGAACGTCCGCGAATTTAGTGGAGCGCCGGTGAAGGCAGCATTTAAATCAACGCGACACTTGCAAAGAAGTTTCCATTACCGGTGAATTAAAGAATGATAACTGCTGCTGCGAGAGGGAGAATTACCGGATGCTGGTAGTGCTTTACTTTCTCTTTTTTCTCGCTTTTCCCGCTTCAAACAGCACTGTTGATGGATTCGAAGTAGTAGTTACTGACCTTTAAAGGCAAATGTCTCCGGCTAACGTATGCTTATCTTGATCAGAAATATATATCCAAATAAGGCATGGGTAGCGTAGGAACAATGTGTCCATAACCATAGCCTTGTATTAACTTCACTGCAAAAATGTGGCTCTTCTTATTGCAACAATATGGAGCGAAAATCAATGGAATGCTTCTTGAGGCAACATTCCGAAATCGAACGCTATACTAAACAGGCAAGCAGCATGGTACCCATCACATGACCAGCGCATCCATCTGACCCAGAAACTTCATATGAGTGTAAAAGGCGAGGATCGTGAGGTACTGACAAATGCGCGAGATTCAATAAACAAAATAATCCAAGGAAAGGCTTTACAAGCAGAAGCCACCGTGTAGATGATGGTGAGATAAGGTAGCGGGGCTATCCACCACATCGCTAGAAACATGCGCTCTTGGTTGAATGTCTTTGCTGAATAATCTCGCAGCGGCTGTCATGAAAAGAGTTGTGTGATTTCTGCTTCTTATATCCCAGTGCCTAAAAATTTAATATTTTAACAGTATTTGCTATTATCAATTCAGAAAAAAATGCTGTGCAAAAAGGCAGTTTTCCAAAATATTACACATGCGCATTAGAAAAGAAGGTATTTAGTTCTCAATACGAAAACAAACAAGAAGAGTACTACTCGTCGGGGAAAACTATTTTTATCAGACAGGAATAAATCAGGGCTTTGACGCTCATCCACTTTTAACTACGCTAGTATTATTCACCGAGGCTTTTCTCCCCGAGATTCGGCTGCCTGCTCATCTACTGCCTCTGTTCCGTCTCTTGTGATCCACCTATCCAGCGCAACGAAGAAGCATCAAAGCACAGCCATCACTGATGCATAAAGTTCATCCACCCATAATGTCGGCTAACAAACGAAGCGACCGCTCACTCGTTTTATCTTTCAGCTGTGTCCGCAAACAACCTTAGTCGATCTGGTTAGCCATCTTAGGTCAGTGAATGTCAACCCTCTTTCCTGCCCGCAGTTGAAAACTAGGTACTGTTCATACTTTTCCTTCCATCTTTCAGTTGAGTAATCATGCAGTAAGCTTGCTTAACCATCGATATGGCTTTATTTTCAAAGAATTACGTTGAAAGCTCCGCGATTATATGTTGCATTCCTCCGAGGTAGTTTTAAATTGCACTGACCACTGATTTGGAATTATATCAAAATGCTCGAGGTATTCGGACAAAGGGAACTGAATATTTTTTCAAGTGTTTTCGGTGTCTTGTTATCCCGCTACTGTAGTCGCTGAAACCAGCTGGCTCTCACGTGATATCCCTTCTGGCGTTTTCTTTCCCAACAATTATTCAGTTTTTTGTAGTAACCACCTTGAAACTAGAAATAAACAAAAAGGGTGTGTGTGTGTGCTCATTCCTATTGCACAGTTTTGTTCAGCAGGTTCGGCATTCTGCCTTGGAAATCATCGATGAATATGCATGGCTTGAGTTCACTTTAAATCAACGAGAAAAAACGTTTTCCGCAGCGTTCTACATTCCTCTTAATCTGCGTCCTCCTACCTACGATGATGCCTTTCATTCTATCGAACATCTTATCGCCTCTCATAGCAAAACGAAAGGGTTCATTTCAGAAGATTTTAATATTCCAGGTATCAACTGAAACATCTTTACTTGTTCTCACTACAATCATATAGCGGAGAGTTCTGGAGAGTTCTGCGGAATATAGCGGAGAGTTCTGGAAGGACATACAAGGAACTAAATGGACTAAGTATGCTTTGCGCCCCCCGTATGCTGTGCCGGCGACCGCCCGCTTTGTTTGTGATCACGAAGTTGGCCTATAGAAGGGAATTTTATCTCCTAGTTACGATTGGGCGTATCTCTATTAGATGACTTATAATGGTTTTTGTACTTGTGTTATATTTGTACAAATTTCATGTAAGGTTTATTAAGTAGGACGTTTCATTTTTGGTCTCCAAGTGGCATTAAACATTTGTGCGTCTTTTTTCGTTTTCGTACGAATGGCTCGTAAACCTTATGATTCCGATTGATATTTCTAGCAACTCAACCCACTATATTTCCAACTACTGACAGAGTAGGCCCGCTCAAACTTATGATCTTTTTTCTTCCAGAAATTTGCTTCTTTGAGCGGTGATGCGCAGCCAGTGTTGTCTTCAGCTGCTGTCTGCAGCAACCCCTCTTGCGTGTTAAAGACATTACTGGCTATTGCTGCCTTATTCCGTTGTATTTGAACAGAATGCGTCCGTTGTGTCTGAAGAATTCATAACAAAGTTGCCACAGATCCAGCACCGAAGTAACATAGCCACAACGAAGCCAGGGAAAAGCCCCAACAACTTCGAGTCTAGCACAAAAAGGAAGATCCAGCTTGAAAAAAAAAAAAAAAAAGAAACACGCCGGAAAGCCCCGCCGGAGACAAAAGCTAATATGCCGAATCACATTTCGCCACAGTAAATTGACCGCGCATCTCCAGCGAGACTGGCTTTCTTTTTTGTTCGTCCTTTATTTTTCTGTGTCCTACTTTTTGGCCATAAAGTTTAATTATGACTGCAGTATCGGAAGAAACGAATTCGTTGCATTCCCTGCATACACCCTCCTGCGGGTGTCTATCTTTATTGGCTTATCTGTGTTCTGAAAGCCAAGATTGTTGATACAGTGGATATTACAACTTTCTCCTTTAAGAATGTCGCGAGCACCTCAGACTGGACTTAGTCATTACATTTCCATCGTTCCGCCAACTAAAACGACATCAGGTATCTCCCTTCTGTCAGTTCATGCGATATTGTCTGAAATTATTTTTGTGCCTGGTGAATAAAAAAAATGAACTCTGACTTTTAACTGGAGCGGCGCTGAAAATGAACATCCTACATCTCGTTGCTGCGCCGAATAGGCACATTGGTTGGATATACTGTGATAGCAGAACATTTTGTGATTGAAAAGCGCACAGCGGAGCGTTCGGTTAGTTTCCGCTCGTTCATTACAGTTTACACGAATCTTACGGGCTACGTCCAACATGTTGCGTTGATCACAAAATACTTTTCTAATGGGTTCATTGGTCCTGTTTCTTCAAGTTTGCGATTGACAGCAACTGTTAGTTAGGTTTTCTATACGGGCTATTTCTTCCTCGCAATATTTGTTGCTTCGAAACTGCGCAGGGGAGACGTTTGACAGAGCCCTTAGGTACATATTGCGTACATAATCGACATTCTGCAGTCGGTGCTCCTGTTTCGTATTTCTTTAATGAGAATATATTTGTCGTTTAAGGAAAAATATTCCGTGCTCTCAACAGCTGTATTCTCTTATAATATTCGAGTAAAACGAAAACAGAAAATTTTCTAGCTTGCATACAGAAAAAAATTTTTGTTGCGACAGTCATTGGCTAGGTCAGCAGCACCATGCTGATAGGTGTACGCACCTGGTGAGTAAATATTTTTTAGATTCATTGCTAATTGAATGGTGATGCATGTCCCTGAGCGCCTGGTTGATCCTCCCCCGCCCGGCTCGGAGATCTCCACCTAGGAGGAATGGGAGGTCTTACTACGTGCGACGGACCCCCATCGGCAGAAGACCGCCATCACAAGGGCCGCGGATGGGCACCAGAGACATGGACTGTCACACATCTAGTGCAGTAAGGCCGTGCCTGGGCCGGGCTTGCGGCCCACGCCAATGGAGAGTATAGTATTTTCTCTTTCTACCCTTAGCGCTAAATTAAAATTCCGCTGATTTTGTTCATTTTCTAAACTTTTGCACTCCCCTTTGGCGCTTTTTTTTCTTCCTTGCGAAAATATATTATTTATGCGTGAAATCACTCTTTCATATGCGTGATGATTCAATCATTGTTATTTTGTAATTTTACTCTGAAGATCGCCAGTTTTTGTTATGTTTCTCTGCAACAGCGGTGTGATGATTTTGTAATATTTATCATTTAAATTCTGATATTTGGGAAAGCGGTCTTCGCCCCTTTGATAAAAGGCTGTATAGCTAAGGCATTTATAAAAACAAAATGGCGTTTATGAGAACAAAAGGCGTTTATGGGAAGAACACATTTTCGTGAGTTGCGCAGCAGCCACCAACTAGCACACATTCCGCGTCACCCCTCAACACCACCGTAACCGTCACCGGAATCGTTCGAGGCAAAATGCAGGCCGGTGCACATGCGGCACCTTAACCCACCGTCCCCCGTCACCCTTTCCCGATGCCTCTCTTATACAGACCATTGCTCAGATGCTCAATTAAACGGGCTGCTTCTCAGAGATCCTGTGGCGCAATGTGATGCGTTTTTCTCTTCTAACGCTGCAGTGCGAATCCAGTTGTTCTAGCTTTTTGACGTCATTGTTGCGTAACTCTACCGGATATTTTTCTCAAGAAACAGCTCGAAAACTTTGGCGTGACACTTAACCTTTCTTTTTAATGTCGCGCTGATATATCGATAAGGGTTCGCTCAGGATCTTAATTTGTCTCGCTACCCTCTTTTGTTTGTGTATTCAAAGGCACAAATCTAGCCGAGAATGCTAAGGATCCAGGTGACTTACATACAAGCTCATTTCACTATCGTCAAGAAAAAAAAATTTAATTCAATTCACTTAAAAGTAACGAGTTTCATCATGTCATGGTTTAGCGACAAAAATGAAATAGTATTACACATGACCATTTTTAGCATCTTTTGCCCTATCATTACACGTGGGACGGCTTGTTGCAAAGTGTTTATTGCTATTTAAAATATCTAAAGGTTGGCTAGAGATTTAAAGTTTGTAGATAAACTATGAACGGCGTCTTAGGCGCATTATACAATTACAAAGATAACACCGTTTCTTTCCCATGTACACACTTGATTGAGCGATAACAGAAAGATTATATGTCAGCTTATAGTAAATGAGGTTTATTAGCTTATGTGGGAAAGAGTCACACTCAGGCAAAAAAGCAGTAGGGAAAACTGGCATACGGGTTCGCCGTGATGTTCAGGGGGCAGCTGTTTAATTTCACTGATACTGCTTAACGTGTTGCCGTCTTCTCTAAACCGAAATATTGACCCCTCAGTCAAAAGCTAAACCAAACCTAAAGCAGGATGACAGACGCCGAAGCCCCTCAACCACTAGTAAACATTATAGAAACGAGCAGTGTAGGTTAGAGCAGGAAATTAATTTTGAAAAGTTCTATCGAAGACGGGAGTGTAAGTTTTGAAATTTTTATAAACATTTTTTCAAGCCCCAGTCCTCGGATGTTATCGTTAGAATAGGTGCGGTGTTCCACGGATGGCGGAATGAGCTCAATTATAAATCACGGGCATGGAAAAAAACTCGCGGCAACCCACGATGAACATTGTTTCTTGATTACACGAATGATAACAAGATGACATGGGGATAGGGAATCTGTGATTCAGTCTCATGAATAGGAACATGCTTTCCCGCAATATATGGACGATTAGACGGCTATCTAGTTTTAGGACTACCTCAGATTACGAGAACACCGCATATAGCAAGAACAGAACTCTACCCCTTCAGTCTTGCAACATTCTCGACTTCATGTGTCTTTAGTCGAATGCACCCGTACTGTGCAACCTCAATTTTGCACCATCATAAACGACGCGCTCTAGACCCTCAGCTGCGCGCTTGGCTCTAAGCGCAACGAACTAACTTGGGCAACGCGGATTCGTTCTCTGCGCTTTGCAGAAAAACGTGCTTTATTAGACGAGAGTTCCGCTAAGATCTGGCGTAATTACTTAAAAGAGGTGCGTTACCCGAGCCTCAAAATGCGTAATGAGTGTTCGAGTTACCCAGGTGTTTCTGTCGCAATGTCAGAGCAGGACTAAAAGGAAAGTATGGTAATGTCTGGCCCAAGCTCCAATTTTTCCCGCCGAATATTTTATATAGGGTCGTCGATCTGCGAAATGGCATGCTAGGGTTTCATTAACAATAAAAAGGAACACAGTATCAAACCTGCATTTTATACACAGTGCTCTTTCTGAAATCGGTGAAAGTAAAGTACATTAATGAAGTAAATTACGGCAATCGATCGTTAAATGTTTAATGGCATTGCGCAAAGCTACCAGTAAGCATAGATCCTTAAATATACCTCTCAAGACGTGCATTAACATTAACTTCGAAAAAAAAAGGCGTAGAATTACAACAGGAATATTTAATTTTTGCCTTCTACAGAACCGTACTCGATGCTTGCTAATATACCAAATTTAATTCTTTTTAAAGCTTTTATCGGCAATGAGCGTTCAGCAAACTCTTCTTAAAGGAAGATATAGGAGAAGCCGTAGAGCTAACGACCTTTTGGGAACGCTGGTAAAACCTTGTTCTTCCTCTACTACAGACATAAGGGTGTAAGCGTTCTTTTTTTCCGCAAAGTAAGAATATGGCCTTAAAGTGAGAATGCTGTGTTGATATTTATCTCTTTATTTCATATTTGTAATTATTTCTGTATCGGCTTTATTTGTCATTGCGATTGTTATGGAGGCTATTTCCCGGCTACTCGTCCATTCGATACAAAATTTCTCAACACGGCCAGCATAGCATATAACTTTGAAACTCTTGCATCAGGTGTACCAAATGGATGTTAGAAATACGTAGGAAAACTTCAACGTAACCGATGATTCTATCTTAGGATGCTCCAAAATCAACGGCCTGTATTCTTAATTTACGAACTTGAGTACCCAATAAGTACAAATGGTACGCCATCGCTTCCCGAAGAGCCTTAATAAAGGGAGAGAATGCAGGCTCAAAAGTAAGCACAGATGAGTGCTTCTTCCAACGTAGCATACACTTTACCTATTTTGTACTACTCTCGCATGCCTCACTTTCTTAAAAAGAAGCCTCCTCAAGATGTTTTGCAAACGCCAGTGCCAAGGCTGCGAGCCATCTGCCAGCTCAGGGTTCGCGTCTGGTTTTCGAGCCAGGCAGAAAACGCTGCCCTGTAAGCGTTGGCAACCCTCGAAGAAAACAAAATATTAGGGCGAGCAGCTGCGATCGGCATGGCCGGCCCAGGGCAACCAGACTCGAAGCCAGGACTCAGTGCTGAGGCCGACCCGCGGCGGCACTGGGTGCTTTATCAATGTCTCTCCAGGTTTCGGCGTGGAGTGCGGCGCCAGGCGTAAGTGCTGCGCCGATCCCTGTTCGATGGCAGAACACCGTGCCGCTCGCAAATACCTCGGACTGAGGCCACGCCAGCCGGAATCAAAATACTTCGCAGTTCAAAATATAGGCCCGCCAAGCGAACCTGATGAGAAGGATTAGGAATCAAGTGAGGAATTGTACACCATTGACTAGCTACTTTTTATTGGGCAGCGACGTGAATCATACTTCATTTTGTCTGATTAATATGTTCATGTTTAATTGTTTTCTCGTTTCTTGTGCAAACTTAGTACTATTTTAATAAGCGGGGCCGGGAATGAGTTCGTCAGATGGAATGGCCAATCTAAGGCATCAGAACGGTTACTTTACATATAAATAAAGTTTAGGAAATTCTGGACACCTATTTAATGCCCTTTCTTCACACTATGTGCTCGTTAACAACCTAAGATAAAAAGAAGTGTTACAAAAATTGACAATGTTTATCTGACCGTTATAAAGGGAGTATATGTTCTGAGTATTTTACAACATTGTTTAAGAGTGTTTAAGGCTGCAAAAGCGACCGAGATTTAATGCAGTGCGCCGTTACAATCTGCATAGTGCTTATCTTTGCAAGAGGCATCACAAGAAAGCTTAAAGGACAAAATTAATAAATTACCGGCGATCAGGTGGCCGAAGCAGGTACTGAACTGAATAACTCGATAGATATGTGAGACATGCAATAAGTATATAATTATGACTATGACAAAGCTAATTATTATAGTGATGCGTTTCTTTGGATTAGTGTTAAATGAATACTGACGCTACAGTAAAGCTAAAATCAACCTTTTTAAGCGTACAGCTTCGGTTGATGCGAACATTGCCTTCCCGCACAACACAGCTTTAAATTCTTTAAATTCCAACATGTTTTTTATAGTTACACGTGATTTCAAATGAAATGCCAAGTCCGTAAAGTCAGTGTATTATGGCTAGCATACAATTACAAACCACCGTAGCAGTTGACGTCGTTAACAAAGCTAAAGTATATGCGCCTCTAGAGTTAAAATGCTGCCTGGCAAAAAATATAGGTTAGAATGTGACCTACCCAGAGATGTAGAAATACCGGCCAGGATCAATTCTTAATGAATACGTTAGAAAAGTATTGCTCCTAAATTCAGACAAGGGGCCGCAATCAGTCGAAGCGGCAGTATCTCATGACTTGCTCCAGCACCCGCACCCGACCGGCGGCGGGAGAAAAGAAATACCCGACGGAAAATTTTATGGGCAAGACAAAGAGTATAACCCAAGAGCTACATATGTTGTTACTTCTTTCAGTCCAAGCGAGGCTGGCGTCTAGTACGAGTAGTTTTAGTCTGGACGATCAACCCTGCTGAGCGACCGTATTGTCCTTTACGCTCATAATTTCTAGCACTAGTCAGCGCAAACAAAGGGACGGATTCGCAATCCCTATTCGTGGTTGGCGGCACTAAACTCGATCTTATTTTTTACAGCAGTTCCTATTTCAAGGAACTGCTCAAGGTAGAAAGAGCAAGAAGGCATTTTACCCAAGGATACGGAATCACGGTTAACGTCTGGGGGCACCCTCAGAATCGGACTGTGATCCTATTGTCTGGTCGGCTTTCACAGCGAAGCATCAAAGAAAGCTTTCCCCAGGTTAGCACAGTAATTACTGGGATTTAACTTGGCTTATCGGTGTTAGGCGAAGGCAGAGGCTGCTGAGGCTGCCTAAAAAGGTAAAAGAAAGGATTATCGCATTGGAAAATGTATCAAAGCAAACTATGTGCGGTGGACAGGAATTGCAGATAGTTAAAATAAAAAAATGTAGGACGAACAGAGTTCACCTGATTTGTTTTGCTTTTTTTTTTTAGCCAATGGTAATCAGTGCTTGCCACTGCTTTAAAACACTCCGCCCTTCTTTTGCTTAGAGAAAAAAACGCTTTTTTTTACATCTTTAATAGCTGAGCACAACAAGAAAACTATTTATTACTGGTACGACTGTCGAAGCTCCGACAGCAAGCTAAAAGTTGTGCTAGTGGCTGCTCAAGCTTAGGTGGTGACGTAATACTGAGGCTCGACATAAATAATAAATTTCAACCTCTTGTATATTTCTCCTGAAAGCGTTTGAAATGCGACATGTATGTCCATTATTTATATGCTTCTGAAGTCATTTGTACGAGATACATACAACTACATGAAAATGAAAAGTAT
Organism: Amblyomma maculatum; assembly: GCF_055883805.1. Lineage (NCBI taxonomy): Eukaryota > Metazoa > Arthropoda > Arachnida > Ixodida > Ixodidae > Amblyomma > Amblyomma maculatum. Next base: position 106,253,829 of record NC_139347.1, on the reverse strand, counting down.
GTTGAGGTATCTATTACTGTAACGTAGCGGTATAATTGTATAGGCACCCCTTCAGTAGCTCTGTTCAAAAAGAAATAAACATCACAATTGTGACTTTTCTCATGAACCTGTTAATCGCCGGCACTATAGCTCCTTGCGTGCATGTTTATGTACGCTTTTTTAAATTGCTGACAACCAATGGGCATACAATGGTGCTGGATATCCATTGCTATTTAGCTGCCAGTCGGCGCACTGCTTCGTCGTGTGTTTTATTCTCTGGGCAATGAAATGCACTTCATGCATAGTGACCCACTGCGATAACAGTTTTGTACCGTGACACATGCCAGAATCGACTTTTAGACAGCAAATGCCCTGACAGCAAAACGCCGTGCATGAATACGGCGCATTCAATATCTATTGCCACTCTGTCGTATTACTCGCAACGAGATAGGAGTAATTAGCGCGCAAAGCAATAAGGGACGGCTTAAATGTACCAAACGGGTAGATCGAATCTTGCCTCTCAGAAAATCGAGTCTAATGCCATTGGGAACAGCGCAGCGCTAATCTTGCACACGCCAGTGAATATAAAGGAGGTGGGTAAGAAAGAAAGAATAAAACGTTTCCCTCTTACTTTTCGATGAAACAAAAGCTTGAGTTCATTACTGATCGCAACTCGAGTGTGCCTTTATCTTTGATCACCTCTAGTCTCAATTACTTTTACTCTCGCTACTTCCTGACAGCCCTGATTATTGAAAGTTAGAGCACTCTGCCTTCATTAACATGCTGGAAATTGACCGAAGACGCAATTTCTCAAGCAACGTGCTAGAAAACCCGTGTGGCTTTTTATAGCCAATAAGCACGTACTTGTACATTATATCGCTTTTTTAAATTGAATTACTATGGCAGGGGACATTTCGAAAGAACATTGAGGCCATATGTTTGCGAAAAGCTGCGGAAAATAACAGCTGACCGTTTTAGTTTAATTTTTGACCCAGTGCAATCCTCTTCGTGGATGGCTGCTTGTCCCCTTATGTTTACTAATATTACATTTATATTATTTTTAAATTTTATCCTCAGCTAATACACATTTTTTCCCCTCGTTGTGGAAACTTTTAACTCTACTTTTCACTTCGTGCACAAGTTTGTCTTAAGTAAATTGCACTCACAACTATTACATAGTCTTTAGCCTTTAGTATTGATTTATTTTAAGAAAACAGTTTGCCTTTCGCATGAATAGCAACATTACAAGTGAGACGTCCGGTTTGACAATACCTACAAGACTTCAAATTAAAGCAACGATACAAACGTTTCTTGAGACAATAAATGGACGTCCCAAGCTGGACTATATCTAGCCTGTTTTACGGGATGGAAAACCTGCACTAGTATGTTTCAGTGTCTTGTGCCTGGATAGGTGGAGCATACTCGGATAAACATTACTGACCAGATATAGCAATGGCAAGCACTGAGGCCAAAAAGTTGAGAGCATATTCCTGTCGTCGGCCAAAGAGGAGCGGGCAAATGCGCCAGAATAAACACGGCAAGCATAATATAAAGTGTCTCTCTCGCACCGTCACTGCGCCGTTGGCTACTTTGGCGAATACACGCATTTTGCAGCTTGTAGATGTTCCCGGTTGGCCTTCTTGGAAAGCACTTCCTAATAACAGTGTTTATATTGAGAGCCCTTAATAGTTCACAACGGGTTGGGGAGAGGGATAAAGGTGGCGGTGACAGGCAGTACTTATCACAACCTTTTAATTATTAGCCGATGAGGGGTAAAATATAGGATGTCATTTTGTTTGTCGACTCACTGAATGCCATGTAGATTATCAGGAAGTAATAATATATTTTCCTTCCTGTGCCCTGTACCGTCTCCGCAGTGAAGCAAGCCCTCGAAGCGGACGCTGACCTCGGTGCCAAGACAAGTTTAAACTCGCAAGATCTTTGCCAGCTCTGGGAGCTTTGCTTGAACAGCACGGCCTTTTCCTTCAAAGGGAAATTTTACAAACAAACAAGCGGCATGGCTATGGGTGCCGGGATCTTAGTCACTGCTTCCAATCTAACGATTGAGGCTATTAAAGAGAAAACTCTCCAATCTTTCTATGAAAAGCCAAAAGTTTTCACTCGGTACGTCGAAGACTGCTTTTGCATCATAAAAAAATCAGAAGTTGAGAACTTTCTTGCGCACCTGAACGTGGTTGAGCACTCTATCCAGTTCACTTTGGAACGGAAAAAGGACATTCAGTTGCCATTCCTTGACGTTCTAATTTCAAAATTTCAAGACACCGGGGAGACCTAAACTTCAATGTGTACAGGAAGCCCACTCTCACCGACCGCTACTTAAATTTCAATTCAAACCACCCCGCTGCGCACAAGGCCTCCGTCGTCTTCTCTCTTCTGTTGAAAGCTAAGTTCATTTGCTCCTCCGAGGCGGAGAGAAAAGAGGAAGAGGCCACCGTTTTTGCCGATCTTAAGAAGAATGGCTACACACACTTCTTTATTCAACGTGCTTCCCGCCGTTGAGTTAGCAGGACAAGAGGGTCGGTCAGGACGGAATTGACGAAGCGCCCTCGCTTTGTGCTTCCATACGTGGTGGGCAACAATGAGGCGCTAGCACGGATCCTGCGCAAACACGTCTGTGTGTCGCACAAACCTGCCTCAACGGTCGGCCGTTTTCTATCGCTACCAGAAGACCCAGCGAAAAACAACCAGGCGTTATTTATAAAATCCCTTGCTCCGTGTATCCGGCCTCGTATATCGACGAAACAAAACATCTCCATCGGCGGATATTACAGCAAAACAATGACGTCCGGCATTTGAACTCGGAAAGCCACCAATTGCCGAGCAGCGCGAACGCGCCGACCACAAAATCGCCTTTGAGGAGGTGAGCGTACTTAAGGTGGAGACCAACCATTTCAAAAGACCTCACGTCGAGTCGTGGTTCATCCAGCTGACAGCTGCAGCAGTGAACAGGAAACCGGGGACGCTACCCTCCGCATACATAACAGGACTTCGCTACGTGTGGGGCAAGGGGAAGCATAGGCCGCTGCCTGCTACTACGGGCCTCGAACTTCAGTTGCCCCTGAGGAAGGGACCGAGTTGGTCCCGAAATGTCGGGTTCAAATAAATAATTTGGTTGGTGGTAGTGTTTTTCAAACGGAGAGAAATCACGCGCCTAAAATCTCGGAGGATGAAATGAACGGTGTGACCAGCCTCTCGGGGCGCTGGCAGGAGTACAATTGCTCGGACGCAGTGCCCTATCGGAGTGCCTGCTCTTTACGTAAGTATGTCTCTCTGAGGCGGCACCAAATCTTGAGTCGGCAAAAGCGCCGAGTCACTGCCGAGTCGCTGCCGGGTACATCAGATAAGTCGAAGCTCAGCGAGCGTATGAATTTTAAGTTAGATTTTAATTTCGCATCGGATCCTCATATTCAGAATACCCAATGGGGAGCCGCCATTGATTCTGTGCGCCAAAAAGAGACCATCGCGTCCAGATAATCTGTATCCAGTACTGAGACAGTGTCAAACACTTTACTGACCACCGCTCAGTGTTCTTGTCTATAAAGCCTAACGTTGAACAGATATGTGCTTTAGTCACATCTATAACCACAACAGTGTCTCAATTGCTTCACCGGAGCCACTTAACTTATCGGTTAACCAAGCGCACCAAAGCCGAAACCTAACCTTTTGCTACGTATGTCCTAGCTAGGCCAGTGAAAAATGTTTCTTGTTATATAAAGTGTAGGTAGCACCATGATGTAGGTGCGTGTGGAGGCAGCAAAGTGGCACATACGCGAACTCTTTATCGCGGTGCTTGAGTATGACCAATGCGTCAGCGAGATATTGATAAGGGCGGCGAAAGCCAAGCATGGAGGAATCCGGCGAGCATTTTAGGCTGGTACAAATTTCCGTGATTTTGCCAAGGTTCTGCTGATTCGAATTAAGCCGGTGCTGTTATAAACTGTACATATGTCACCTTTCGGGCCAGATTACAGCTCGCGAACCTGCTCTCCAGAAGGTGGGTCCTTCGTAATGGCTTGTTTTTTTTTTTTTTTATGGGATTTACCGCCCTAAAGCTGTCTTTGGTAATGGATGTAAGTCAACACAGAAAGCAAAATCACAGTAACATATAATGTCTCAGCACATCCTTTGCAACAAAATTTTTGTTGGTTACTGCACTATTTTTCAGTAATTACAATCTGACAGTTGTACTAACACCCGTACAATATTGTGAATCGCCTAAAGCCGTTAATTTGATACGGAAAAATATTTCTGCCCTCACAGTATACAGTGATCAATGTTTTTGAATATGGCTTTCACTTAGAAATGTTATATCTTTAGGAATGCGATAGTGTCTTTTACCAGAACAGCATTGTATTTAAGTTGATTCTTCCCAAGAAAAGAAACAGTGCTGCGGTGATGTGCACAAAATGGGAAATTATACCAACCACTAGTGGTATTTCAGGTCATGTATTGTCCTGTCTATACTCTTCTCATCTGGTTTCTTTTCCTAAAATCCTTAAAGAGCACCGGACAGTTATACATAATTGAGTCGGGTAATGTCCTGTGCACGTTTTTTTTTTCTGTTACAGCATATACTGTCTTTTTCCACATAAATACACGTGGATGTCCTGCAAGCTGTCTGGCCTATGCTGCAGTAAGGCAACCAACATTATTCTGTGCAGATTACGGTCATATGATAGAGCCTGTTCAAGCTTCTCAGTGCATCAATTAGCGCTGTAGTTTTCTTGAGGCTCTAATATAGGCAGACTTCAGCAATTCCCAGAAAGTCAAGTGCTACTGCGCATTGCTAATTAAACGCTGCTGATTGATATTTATGGAATCCTTTAGAAACTTGGTGCACCATTCAAGCTGCTTTGTTAGACGCAGTGATTGGGTTAATAACCTACCACAAATCATACTTCACATTCTGCACTACCTCAGCTTGGATTTAGCGCACAACACATGGGGCGTTCCTGTTCTTGCCTTCCGGATTTCGCTTTAGGATCAGATTTATTCAAACAGGCTATGACATACGCGCTAATCCTGTATTATTTGGAACTGGACAATATGTATTTTGGACCATTACCACCTTCCGAGTAAGAAGCGAGCCTTTTGAAGGCCAATTTTCATTTTTAGCGCTAGGCCACGAATATTTACCTGTGGTAAAGAAATTGGAGACCTCAAATCGCTACAATGAGGAAGCGAATATGTTTACTTGGGACAGGTAGTAACCGCAGATTCGGACCATAAAAGCAAATAAAGAGGAGATTAAAATGAGAATAGAACGCATTTGGCCAGCACTTGCCTATTATGACTAGCCGCTTACCGGCATCTCTCAAGAGAAAAATGCGTAATAGTCTGATCTTATCATGGGGCTGAAATGCGAAGTCTAACGAAAAGAACTTAATCTTCGAACACCGTAGGGAGCGATGGAACGGAAGGTCAAGAGATGAGAAGCATGCAGAGGGGTTCAGAGGAATAGGTTAAGTTAATGACATTCTATTCTAAATCAAGGGGGAGAGTAAACACTGGAAACGGAGTGCGAAGAGAGGATAGCCGGTGGACGCTCAGGGTGACAATTTGATTCCAAGCAAATGAAAGCGTATTAGGGGGCCGCATAAAGTTAGGTGGGCGGATGAGGTCAAGCTGTTTTCAGGGGTAAAGCGGATGCCGCTAGCGCAGGACCAGGTAAGTTTACGTAAATAGAAAGAGGCCGTCGCTCTGTAGTGGGTATATTCCTTCTGATGATAATGACTGTTTATGAGCTATTCACCAGGGTACGAAGAAAGGCCGACCTGGAGCAGTCAGGATGACTCTCAGGACAGTGTTGCTTTCCTACCATATTTTTACCCTGGGGTCGAAGAGCACGTACGAACACGATCATTCCGTGAGTGCCCTCTAAGTCGTGCCCTGTCGCCCTTCAGTAGTAGTTACAACAATTTCTAAAACAAGGAATATTTCAACATTATTTTTTATCAGTCATTTTTATGCATCCTATTTTGCCTGTTTATGCTAAGTGGTTATGTCCTTACTTGATTCACTGCTGACTATGAGCACTTTATTGCTGAGTTTACATAGCTCTTTCAAAACAGCTATATAAAGCCATCTAATTTATGAGCCATCTACTCTCCTCCTGTCGTCACCCCTATCTCGTCTGCTCTCTAAACTTTGCTATGCGATTATTGTGTATTGACGCTAAACGTGACGGGTAGCATTCGCATTTGTTACGCTCCTATCGGCCTGGCACAAACCATTTTAGTTCATGACGTTTTTAATTCGAGAAGAACTCACAACCTTCCACTTCGAAAAAATATATGCTACAATGGTTATAAAAATTTTAACCTTCACCACCTACCGGCAGCGTTTTATTACCAGAAATGAAGCATATGTGGTCCTAACAGAAGCGTAAAACCTGTATCTTGTGCTACGACACAATTTCAAGGAACGTCAGTGAATAATATCTGAGAGATAGATCCATATTGGATATGTAATACATTACTGCCTAGACAAGTTTTTCTGCCTAAAAATTTGCAGGCGGAGCCCAAAAAAAGATGACAGTCGAAAACAAACTAAAGCAGATGCCCAGTATTGGGTGCCATGGCCTGACCTTGCGAAGAATAAGCTAGAACGCAGAGGTTAAATTAAATACCTTGCTTTCGTTCAACAGGAGAATGAATGACATTATACAGCTTTTTCAACAAACGCATTTTAAGTTCGTAACGAATGTTTCCTTAACTTAGCACTGCAGTGGTGGTGCCGAGGTTGAACGCTCCTCTGCGGAACCCAAGGACGCGTGATCAAATTCTACTTATGGCGGGCGCGTTCCTATAGACACGAAACTCTAGGCAGCTGTGTACTGTGCGATTTAAGTAATGGCATCTGTGAAAAAGTTGATTCTCTAAAGCATTCTCCTTAATATTTTAGCCACTCCTGTGTATTAGATGTGATCACCTTACCATTATTTACTTTTAAGAGACATCTTTGACGAACGTATTGACATAATTGTGCAGAAGCGGTGACTCACTAACCTACCAAAGACAACTAACCGAGCCTGCTCATAAAAAGAAAGCCTCTCTCGGATCAAGACGCAGTCAAGTGATAAAATGTTTGCATTTTGTCAGTAAGGTGAACTTGGAAAAAAGAACCAAGTACATGCGATAACTGAGTTGCGTGAAGAGTGCATAGCGCACCTATGAAACTCAGTTTATCCCAATGGTAAATCGCGAGAAATATGCAGGCGGCCACAATTAGCAGTTATCAAAGGCACCGGGCTGTTCTTAAAAAAAAAAAAAGGAAAACCATTTGATCTCCCGGAAGAAATATAGGCATAAATATACACTGCTTTGATTAAGACAGTGTAGCGGGCGTCTGTGGATGTCCTTCGTTTTATGATTAGATTGTTAGCTGGCGGTCCCCAAAAGGCTGCAGGACAAAAGGCGTTAGAAAAGCAGCTTGGGTTTTGATTTCCGATAATTGTCTTTTGTTTTGAATTGTTGTCATATATTTTATCGGTCATTATGTTTATATTTCATGGGGATTAACGTACCAAAGTGTGGCCGTCTTGCCTAATAAGAAAACATTGGTCTGCTCTACTGCTGTAATGTATTTAAAAAGTGTCAAATTAAAGCTACTTCTAAATTAGAGGTACCGCAAATCACAGATTACAAAGTGGACCATAGAAGTCATGTAGGCATTGTTCAGTGGTTGTGTATCCCTTGAAGCACTCTATCAATAACTGAAATTCACGACACGTCACGCACCCAAACGGGCAAGCCGGCTCAACGAGAAGGGGGATTACCACAGCCTAATATATGTATTCTGCTTTTTGGAACAGAAGTATTGAAACTGATAGATACATGTGTGCTTGTCCGCACTAAATTATTGATTTTTCTATTATACCTCTCTTTAACACAGATTCAACTTGTAAAATGGCCATTATTTATAAACCTCTGACTAAATGCACTGCTAGTGGTAAAATGAAAGTTTGCCGAGCAGCGATAAGCAGTGACGTATGTACTCCTTTTTCACTACCGTAGGTGCTTGGGCATCATTGTTCGTACTTGACTGCATCAAGGTAATGTGCCAACTTATACCTCCACTGAAGTCAAGCATGCCGTCTGAAAGCTATGTGAAAATAGTAACATTAGTCCTCCGTCGAATTTGTGCGTAATGGCGGAGCCGGTTGAGCTTACACGTTGCGATATGCCTGCTCTAATGGCAAAATGAAAAATATAACAATTGCAACAGTATCAAAAGCGGTTTGAGTACAAGTTTTGTACACTACACAATTCTTATAAAGTTGCGCATCTTTAGTTACGGTATTGCACTGAAATATTTAGTCTGCAAATTCCACTAATAATACAGTAGGTATAATAATGACAACATAAGAAAAGGTCCCGTGGTGCTATTATGCGAATCACACTTTTGCAATCCTTCACGCAACCAATGGAGTGGCAACAAAGTGATGACAACGCCGCATTTTCTCTAGATATCTTAATAAAACGAGTAGTGCACTTAAACTAGAAATTTACGTCTTTACACTAGTTTGCTTGCCTGTAGATGCGGCCAGATCTAGAAGATCATGAATTCCGCTAAACTTTCAGGGTCCTGCAAATGGCTCAAGTTCAGTGACAACAGTTATGAAGCGTCAAAGGAAATAAATCTGGAACAACATGGCAAAACTTCACTGTTCTGCTAAAACACCCATCTAAAAATTTTAATTTTCTCTTTAAAGTTGCTTTTTTATGTTGTTACTGGTCCTCAGGACTAAACGTAGAATAAAAAATCAGAGATAAAGAAGGAAGAAAGACAATTTGCAACATTCAACCTGAGGAAGGAAATGGTAAGTGGTGGCTGTTGAACGCTGAAGCCCTACCTGGTAGTCCTCGCTCTCTTGCTCTATTTACTTACGTGCGATGCTCAGTCAAAAAGCCAGCTTAAAATCAAGGCTATCAAGCATTAAATTAAAGTATTTATAACCCCGGAAACAGTAAAGCTAGGTATTACTTGTGGTGTTGCCAGCTAAATTTTACTGATTTATTTATTCATTATTTGGTGCTTACTGCAAACCATGCCTGGGTCCAAGCAGGGGGGCGGGGGGGGGGGGGGGGGGTAAAAAATGAGACAGGCAGGAAAGGAGAGGAAACGGCTTTTTATACGTTTAGGTGGCAGTCAATGTTCATTTTTAAATTTCATGCATTCTTCCCTGCCTAGCTACGACACGTTCTGTTGAGAAAGGTTCCAAAAAGAAAATTGAGCTTTGATCGATTCCGACAACATTTAATTGTTAGAACTTCTAGTCTTATTGACTGGTTCTTTCTTGTGTGATATTAATGCTGAGCTAGAAGTTGTATACCTAACTTGCTGGTATAGCTTGGCTTTTCCAATACACATGGTCCGAGTGCATAAACGTGCACTTCGAAATATACCATTTCCTTGCGCATAGCTAATATTTTAGAGACTGTATTATAACTGTCCATGCCTGAACAATAGCCCAGCCTCATAAGAAATACTTTCATTAATCTGGCGACATTGGTAAAAAAAAATGAACCCTTGACCACACTAAGCCGAGAAACACAAGCAGGGTTAACGAGCAAAAATATCGTTACAGCTTGCGCATCTTGGGACTTACAACTTCTCCTTGAGCTATTTAATTTAATGCGTACAGAGGTATCTGAAGGAGCCTACAAAAAAAAAAGTAGTTTTTCTTTTTGATGACCAGCACGACTGATTGCTCCTTGCTGTCGCTGCATGACTGCGTCAGAGCCATGAGTCTTCATTTGGTGGGGTAATGGCGATGGCGATGGAACTATGAGGAAGAGGCTTTTGCCCGACAAGGCTCTTGCAAATCGCCCTTTTCCGAACCACCGCGTTGTGCGCGCACTGCCTCACCATCACCTTGCATTCATTTTGTACCTTTGTTGTGTCCGCCCTCGTATATAATGCGGCAAGCATCGTACACCAGCATATTGTCACTTGTACAGCGGAATGACCGGGCGCACATGGTCATTTGTTCTTTTCTCCTTGTGCTCCGGCTGAAGCCATCTCACGAACATGTGTATGAGGCTAGTGGAAACGCAGAAAAATTAATAAGTTATCCCTGATTCGCCAGCATTCGAGCATTAAATATATTTTACTGCTCTGCTTCTTGTGCAACTTTACTGGCGTGTTACGATATCTGTCTTGTGCAACGGATGGACAGCGCTGGCCGCTTTTGTCGGAAAATGATCGTCCGAGGCCACCGATGTTGTGACCCCAAACTTTCGATGTGTTGTAACCATGAGATCCACTGCAACGACTGTTGTGAAATCAGTGATTTATTGAGCGCGCTTGACTCAGGGTCTTTACTTTAAAATGCATTCTTTTTATTTGGTGCCTTGCGGGAATGAAGTGTGTCTTCCAATCAAAAGCGTTTATATAGAAAGGCTATGCACTCCAATTAATTTTGACACTTTGGGACTGGTTACAACAACTGTATTATGTGTGGTATGAAAATGATCTTTATGCACCTTCTCTACATCTAAAATTCAGCTATCACTCACTATGTTTGACGTTGCAAGTTAATAGCGTTTGACGTACTATCAAAGAGCCTTCACGAGTTTTATTATTCATAGCAAATTCCAAATCCATCATGTTTTCATGGAGGTGGCTCTCAGGTCGAAATATGTAAAGTTAATGTGTTCAAAATTCCCACTTTAGGTGAAAGTGCTAATAATATTCTGCAGTACGGAGACATCTCAAAATACTTCAGCCGTCGTTAAAGCACAGCTAGTTACCATAGTGGCAATAAAAGTGACATTGTTCGCTTTTCATAGTTTCGGCGGTAAATCTTAAGTACCTGTAGACAGTAAATCGATACTCTTATCAAACAAGTATTGCTACGAGGGGGCACCGTATAACACACCGGCAATAGTATTCTCCGGTTCTCTTTTGACATACAACACCATGCTGTCTAGCGGAATTGCCAAATTGATTCCAAATGCCAAACTTTCGCTTCCCAAATTTTCTTACCAGCGTTTGACAACGATTGCATACCAACGTGAAGGCACATCAGCATCGGCTAACCTGTTTATTGTCCAGCAAAGGTCGCCGGCATTTGCTACGCATAGGAATTTAAAGCATTTGAAAGGGATAAACTACATACGTTTTCTTCACAAGGTTTGAGTGGGTTGTAACATACGGCAGCAGAGACATGTCGTACCAAGGTTCATATTTACAGCATATATGATCGTCCTGAAATAAAATGTATTGTTGGGGAACCGAATGAGGTGCAATTTTATGCACCGCGAAACTTCCTCCTCCCCCCGACCCCCTTGGGTTTTCTCCCAAACAATTGTGGTATGGGATAATTAATGAAGGGCCTTTCCTACTGGATATTCAGGACATCAGGTCCCTTGATGCATATTTCAAGGCCTGAGTGCTCAGGTCAAACAGCTGCTAATTATCGCTCCTGTGTGTCCTTTCTCTTCCTTCTCTGGTCAACAACTCTTATTTACGTCACGTGACCAAACACCACAAACTGCTCTTCTTTGATGAAAGTGATCAATTATTTTCTTCCAAAGGGGTGCTGAAAGCAATGCATAGGCTCACGAGAGATTTGCCCAAATGAGTTTTTCAGAGAGCGCTCAAAAGACGTAGAAAGGAAGCCATATAGCGAAGCAATTCAGCATATCTTGGAACGCCGTAACTATTGCCACGCGCTCAAAAGGCCACAGTTCAGTGCAGGCATCTGAGCCAACTCGGAAAAAAATGAACCTTCTGTAACAGGTATGTCAATAAACCATCGAAATATTCCCGTAAAGAGAATTCAGGTGTCTAGATAACAGTAAAAACCTAATGCGCGCCAGTTGTTTAATGGCCGGAATAAATAGCGAATGAAATACTTTATTCTTCCAAGCTCGATTTCGATTCATTGATAAACAGCAGCTGCTGCATAAAATAGGTGTTTTTTTATTTAAAGTTGGCTGGCGTTATTAACATGGCTGTGTACTTAATACTTATTTGCTTTTTCCATATATTCTCCTTTAAATGACCGGAAACTCGGTAGAAGTATTTGCTCTCTGCTGTCTCGGAGCTTGATGTCTGCTGTCAAAGACACAGCAATAGCAGGACCCCAATTACTTAGGCCTGTCAATGCTTTAAGAAACGCACAGATACTAAGCAATGCATGGGAATATTTGCATTTTTACCTGCTTCGAAATGCGCCTTCAGCAGCCAGGCCTAATTCTGTGACCTAGAGCCGAAATGCTGACACTCAGTCAGCTGGGGGCGCGTTGAGGCGCTTGTAGCCAGGATTTCGCAGTCAACACTGAAAAATGTAGCTTTTCATTCAAAGTACCTTGATGATAAAGAAAAAAAAAATATTTTTTTGAATCTTCTTTACAGCTTGTGCATACATTATGCGCGTGCTTGGCGTTTCCCCTGCGTTATGTGTGCATTGCTTTAGCCGTTTAACGGTTTTCCGCGTGGATCATTCTACAAACCGGGGGTTGTACAGCGTTTTATTCTGCTTATAGCATTTGTTTTCAAATAACGCTTTTCCATGCAATATTTCTGATTGCATTTTTGCACGTCAACGTCGCTTTCCGGATATTGATTCTCTCCTGTAACTATGTAGAGAGTGAACACGTTCAACCGGCCTAAATTAATGGAAGAAGGCTGTCAATATTGCTCCTGTTTTATTGTTCTCTTTATTCCCTTAGGAGCTCCTTTTAAAAAAGAACTCTTTAATAGCAACACGTAAGTTAGAAAAAAAGAGGCTGCAAATGTGCGCGAACAAAAAGATGAGGACGTTGTCATGTTAGTACAAGAACATGCCAGGCTATTAGCGCCGTCAGGAGAGCAACTTCGAAACGAAACCCTTTGTGGCCTATTCTTTCTGGCAGCAAAAATACCGAGAGAAATAAAAACAGTTCAAAATCGTAGAGCTCAATAAATAATTTTTGCTGGCAAAATTCCTGAAATGTTTTATTTGACTCGGAAGTTTGTTTCCCCCTTTCTATGCCTGTCTTCATGGTTCTCTTACCAGACACTGTCCGAGAAACGTTGATGTGAATGCATCATTGGATAAGAACTAAGAAAAAAAAGTCTCGCATTAGGGTTGCATGAGGTTACACCGAAATAGAAAGGTGGTTACTGAAATAAAACTGAAGCCAATAATGCAAAGCATTAGTCCGGAAATTCAGCGGGAGACAACATATATTCAGCCGCCTCTTCATTGTGTAAATCAAGGTACTGGACAGACACTGAATTAATGGGAAACGTCTGTATTGAAATGCTTGTGTACCTCCATGCTGCGAAACTATGGCCTGAATTAAGGATTCAGTGCAGACTGTTTAAGTGTTATATGTTATAAAAGGTTTTTAATTTAATTTCTTTTATTCGTCGCAATGTATTTCGCCCTCACTTGGAGTTGCTTGACTGAAAGCGGACAGTCCAGAACTAATTGAAGAGGACGATGGGCGCCGAAATATTTCGTAGGAATAGAACTTCATTCAAAATCATTTCAAAGACAGAAAAAAATTAAAGCAGGGCTCAGCCGGGATTTGAATCCGGGACCTCTCGCATCCGAAGCGAGAATAATACCCCAAAACCACTGAGCCACATAAATGTCTCGCGTCTCGCACTTGCAATTTGGTCCTCTCGCTTTGGTACAGGAAGGGGCTATGTACACGGATTAATTTCCAAGAAGCCAACAGCTGCTCTGCAGACGTTTCTTACAAAGCACTATGTCATACACTTATGAGACGACACTTCATCGGATGTTAAAACCAGACATATTTGCAAAATTTGCATTCAGTCTAAGATTAATTGTCGATTACAAGAAAATTTGAAATTAACATCTAGGCCCGGACACCTCTTTCCGAAGGAGGTGCGAAGCATGGCACCCGTCTATTGTGCGTTTTCAGTACAGGTTAAAGAGTCCCTGGGGGTCTGACATTCCGGCGTCCTCCACTACGGTGTCTCTCATAGCCGATGAGTTATAGATCACATAACCAAGCTGTTTATTGCATGTGAAGGGAAACAATTGCGTAGATGTCATCAATTTTAAGCTTTGGATTTATTCGATTCCAGTTGTAGATGAGAATTGACAGCAGCGGAACTGCGATGTCGGTCTTTTCAAAATAGTCACTTGCATTTATATCGAATAATAAATATATATACCATTATTTTCTAGTCAAGTACGATGGACAAAGTAGAATTAGTGACAGTGATGGCGTTCTGTAGCGAAATTGACTGGTTATATTTACAATGAATTTTACTGGAATGCGTTTGCTTTTTTGGGAGGGTTATATCGGTGCGCTATTCCAAGTGCACGGTTGATTTCCTTTTATTCATGCCGGCCTTCGTGATTATACATGAGTGGTTACAATTTCTGTGTTGTCCTTTCTTTAGTCCCCGTATTTTATCCCGTTGTTCGAAGCGATAGTTATATTTGTAGCTGGTTGAAGGGCGCGCTTCATCTATCCAGTGTGCATCGTAAGCTGACGGCTGGGCATTTGTTGAGCTCCAATAAACAAAATGATTAAAATTACATTCCAGTGGATTGAAGAAAACTAATGAAGCTTAAAATTAAAAAGCAAAACGTTGCACAGTGTGATAAATACCTATGATGCACGAGTGAATTTAACCGAAAAACAATGTTGGCATGGGGCTGGTGAAACCTAGGTATAGATTCTAAAGAGCGTTTTTACTAGATATAAGCGTTGGTTTGACTATTTTTACTTTGAGTTTCAGTAACGTTGCGTTCTGAATTATTCTCACCGTCAAGCGCGTGCTAGCCAGGTTGTTCTTTATTTTTTCACTATCTTCAGGCGCAACAACATAAAACTATGTTGTGACTTGTGCAGTAATTAGCCCTACCCAACATCCAATATGTTGGAAGCTAAAGCTCAAGGCTCAAGAGTCAATATTAAATGATAAATGCTGATGCCCACTTTTCTGGACCTTGGTGACACTTAGGTGGCTATTAATACAGTGTTCCATACAATGTGATCTTTATAGGCTTGTGAAAAAGTGCGCGCGTCCATGCCTCCTCCCGGATTTATTATGTAACTCATTTTACGACGCGGCCAGGATTCTAATTGAGTGTAAAATTGCGTTGTCTTCCATGCTCATCTTGCCTTTCGGTATGAAAGCAGCTGCACATGTTGGTGGCTCCTTGGAACTTGATGGTGCTATGTCGTTTCATGCTGTCACATAACTCGTGGACCAATCACACGTCTGACGACTTCCGCGCGCGAGAGAGAAAGAAGCGCAGGGGAGAGGTTCAACCCCTGACCTTTCAGATCCAGGTCGTGTTCCCTGCCAAAGGTATGCTAGTAGCATCAACGGTACAGAGAAGGGAAAGCCGATTAGGCCTCGTCAAGTAGCAATTTCGCACTAAAATGGGAATGCCATTGCGGAACGTTAAGGACTGCCAAGCATTCGACAAAGAAAGACGTTTCCCATTCTACATTATCTCTACAGAGGGAATTTTTCTCTGGCCCATGAAAGTGTTTTATAGTAGAGATGAAATATTTATTCTCAGTAAAAAAAAAAAAAGAAACACTTCCATTGCTAAGCGAGGCAATTTTCTCAAACAAGTCGTAATATCCCGAAGCGTACCTGTAAACGTACCGGTAGCAACAGCGGTACGGCTGCGTGGCGTGCTTTTGTTTGTTCGCTTTTCTGTCCTCCTAAATAAATAACATTGAATGCCATGTATTTGTGGTGCACACTAAGAAAACAAGAGCAGTTTTATTATACGGAATAGGAAATTATGTGGCACCGACTTGATAGGAGAACACATTTGGCCTAACGTCAGGCATTATTGTGAGTGCCTAGTTGGTTGAACCTGCTTTGCTGCTGGTCCTCATGATTCGATCACACTAGCAGCCAAATTTTATTGCGTTAGCAATAGTGCGCCAGTTTCAGCCCGTCGCGTGGTCCAGGAAAGGGCCACGTTTGACCTTGAGCCGCAGCCGAGCCGAATGCGGCTTTAACTGCGCCGTATGAACGTGCCTCAGTGGCCTATAAGGGTAACGTGAATGCCAGGGTCCTGCAGGCTTATTCTGACATAACCATACCATGTGAAACGAGACACCCAAGTTGGCAGCTCCTGCCAGGGGACCATAGACACGGACACGGACTAAAAAAAAAATGGAGGTATTGCTAACGCAATTCAACCTGGTTCCAACAGATCTAAACCACAGTCAATTGTTTTAACGCTAACGTCAATCGAACTACTTAAAATAGAAGTTCTCATCGCATTTTTTTTCTTCAGTCTTCACATATGACATCTCATTCTGCTTCATTTCTAGAATATAATCTCCCGTGAGCTGGTATGGCTGTTTATGTTTTTCAAAATATCTCAATATTCAATAATGGAATGTGCTCTTCAAGCCAAATTTTGGTAGCTAAAATTTGGTTGTTTTACTCTGTTCAGGAGCTAAAACCGAAAAGGCCATTGCGATATACTCCAGCGTACATGGCACACTTTTTTTAAACAGAACTTTGAATTTGTTACCTCAGGTCCGCAATCGCCCATGAAAGGTTCAAGTGAAAACATATATATATATATTGCCACACTCCTAACTAAGCACGTGAGGATACAGGGTTATAACCACAGGAGTTAAATTTTAGACAAATCCCACCAAAGCAGTTTTTCTTAAAAATATGCTCCCATTCTCTGAAAACCATATTTGAGCACTCTAATGGCTCTTTTAAAAGCCAATAAGAATCTTTTTTAATAGATCCCCACTGCAACATATATGTGAAACAAGTTTACTAATAGAGCATCATTCTGCGTGCGAAAGAATGCTCGTTTTATTATGCAGCTTCAGCAGCTTCATACTCTTATTGTTCAATATCAACTTTGCTGTTTTTTATTAAATATTTACGATAAGAGTGCATGCATGTGAACAGACGAATGTGTTATAAAGTACATTGATGTACAACAGTTGAACCAGTTTTTTATATACCGCCTAGAGGATTATTGTGGTGTATAAGATACCAACACAATTCTATGTTCGCTGTGTAATTTTTTGTGTAATCTCTTTTATGTTTTAATGATCAATCAGAAATATAGCTGTTATGAAAATAATGTTCTCGTCTCCGGAACCCTTTCAAAATGAAAGCCTGCATATTGTCACGAAATCGGCGCCCATTTTCATCAAGCCGGCACGGCGCGAGGCCCGCGCGGCGTCACGTGGAAAGCATGTAGAGAAAGCCCCCTTCCCCGCGGGGGAGAGCGCGTAGCTTTGTACGCGTTGCCGTCACCCTCTTTTCCATTGCCCGGGGAGGACGGTGATTCATCGGACTGGAATCAGCCAGAAAATTCTAGCATCCTCTATGGGACCTAGCCAATGACGACGCGCGGCTCGACGGGAGGAGAAGAGGGAGCTATAACCAGCGAAGCTATGTGTGTGTGCGCACTAGCTTTGGCGCGTGTTAACAAACAGACGCGGCGCGCCCTATTTAAAGCGACCGCGCCGCTTGTTGAGTCAGTCAGTCAGTCAGTTCGTCAGTGTTTTGCGACGTATTCGCCTGTGCTTCGGCTGGACTCCCGGGGATCACCCGCTGCTGGCAAGCCCACGGTCTTTCAAGGGAGCGGCGCTCGTCTCGTATGGCGGCCACATCGTGACTCTTGAGGCGTCGGACTGCAACAGTGCCCGGTGAACAATTTGGTGTTTGTTTATGTAACTCTCTCGTGTTTGATCTGTTGTAAAGCCTGTGTTATTGAATCATTCTGTAGTTGCATGCTTAGCGTTTGTATTCTGTGAACCTCTCGTCTGTTGTATTTCAAGTGATCTTGCGTATTCATTTGTATCGACTCTTGCTCTACATAAATTGTGTTTTGTTTGTTACTTCTGACTCCGATCCTTACTCTGGTTTGAACCGGCGACCGCTGGGCACCAAACGACCACCCCCTTCTGTCACTACAAGGTAGTTGAATTCCGGCTGAGCTTGCCACGCAAGTCGAGGGCATCTCCTTTGCGACCGGAACAGCTACCCCCACTCACTCTAAGAGTGTCTGGGAGTGTGCGCATCGTTAATAATACCCCCATAATTATTAACGGGTGACACATATACAGTGCGCATCACCGACTTGCAGAGGAAGCACCTGAGTAGCGGGCGACCCAACAGGGAAGTGGTTTTCCATTCAGGCTGGGATAGAAATCAAAGACTATGTTACAGTTTTTCTCTTATTGGTTTGTCCCGGTAGCGTATTACCTAACGATATCCCGTAGGAGCACTCGAGCAGACGACGCTCTGGCGCGTGATTCCCCTAAGCCGCGTCACCTGGCGAGAAATAGTAGATATATTGGCTAAACGAATAAGAAAGCATTTAAATGCCACTATTGCCGTCGTTTCTGTGGCGCAATCACCAGCCTACCTTATGAATGCGCCACACAAACGACGAGAGAAGTATGCCTGTGTGTACTTTGTTGACCGGCAATAAAGAAAAAAGTTTCTGTGGCGCAATGGTTTAACACGACCCATATCTACACTGTTGCCACTAAAACATATGTTCGAATCTGTGTCGCTATTTTTTTTTCTGAACATGTTTTTTGCAATTGCCTTCAAGCGCTCACAGTGAACACTTGTCCGTGTCCCCTTTATTGTGAATGTGTTGTTAGCGCTTCGTCCAGTTTTGAAATGTTGCACCAACTAGCCCACCAGAATGGTCTTCTTGAATGCCTTCAACGTAATTATTTTCTGCCTACAGTGAATTGATGTTACCTTTATACTCCGTTTCATATATCAGGTGCAACGCAGTGAAAGCTACGCAAGTAGTCCGCAAGAAATAAAAGGAGGGTTATCACTACGCGCTCGTTTCGTGGCCGAGTGATTTCTGCGGAAATGGGCTCTATTTCGAGAATACACGCTTGCAATACCTTTCTTGCTTCGCGTGCCTGGACATCTTCGCAGTGCGGATCTTATAGAAAAAATCCGCTCCGACGAGGCAGTCGAGGTCGCTGCGTTGTGCAGCGCGGAGGGCATCGCTGACAGGGTTGCGAGGCAGCGAAAACGCGACACGAACGAACACGACAAACAAAACATACAAATTCACCAAATCTAATCTTTTATACCAAAATGGTGCTTTTTATAAAGTTGATGGAAAATGTAAGATGTATTAAGCTTGCAGACAAAGCAACTATTATTTCCCCTCGTCAAAAGCAGGCACTATTTTTCGTCGCAGATGCGGTGAATGCAAACAAGAGCTCTAGCTTTGGCAGTGTTGCACTTAATGCATGAAACGGAGTGTAGGTTGTGGTCCCAGACACTATTCAGTGACAATCTCTATGAAAAAAGGTTATACCAAGCAATTAACTTCGCAGTATTCATTTCCTGCCTTCAGTGGGTGTATGTTATCTTTAGGTTGCGTTCAGAGACATCTTTCAGCAACAATCGCCGTTTACAGTGAGTGTATGTTACCTTTAGGTAACAGCAATCGCCGTTTAACTCGCTGAGAGCGTTGTCTGCTCCAGTGTGCCAACGGGATATGGTTTAGCAATACGCTTCCTGGTCTTCACTTCGCTATCCCGAATATGGATGAGTTCTTTAGAACTGTTTCATCTGGGAACGTACAAAAGTTCCAGACTGACTCGGTAAGATATGATGGTTGAGTTATAGAAAATCGTCTTATTGAGTATATATGTATTACAAAAAATTTGGAAAGTACGCTTTGTAAGTCAGTTGACTAATAAAACATGTGGGGAAGTCTAATTAGCAGACCATCACTTGCGGAAGTCATAAAAATTCCGTTCTTTGTCACTTCTAGCTCACTTTGTTCCAGCAGCTCGTTGTTAGTCCGAAATAAACAAGAAAAAAAAACACAAAAAAACGATGAACTGAAACCATGAAAGCACAAACGCCCAACGTGGAAAAGGTAATGTAACATTATATTTCGGAGAAGCGTCAATTTTGTGCACATGTGAGTGTTTCGGAACCCGATGAAGTAAAGACGGATGCGAAGCTGTTTTTATAACTATCGGGATGCCGGCGTTAGTCTTTAGGTTAACCCCTTTTAAATTGGTAATTGGGGTATAAAAACAATCTTCCTAGCTATTATTGTAACAATCGAAATGATGGCGTTATTCTTGGGCTGACCCCATTTCAAAAGTTTATTTTACGCTCAAACACATTTTCGTCTTTAAATTGGGCATTCAGGGTTTGAACATCTTGTGCATGAATTTTATAGCTTTTATGTATCTCTAAAGCGGGTTCGTATAGAATGGTATTACACTAGCAGAAAACAAATTCCTTTCACTTTAAGACAGCAACTAAATAGGGTTTTAGTGCTGCTTTACTCCGCTATTTTTTAAATCATAGCTGCTCTAGTTCCGGTTGCAGTTGATAACAAACTCTCATGGATGCGCCCAAATACTTCTTTCTGAATATAAACATTTTTAGATCGTCACTCTCGAGGTTTTCTCTCTTCATGCACAACTCCAGTGCCGGTACCCAAGGTTACTCAAAAAACATGCTTAAAACAACCTATGAATGAATATATTGGTAAGATGGTGGTGCTACTATTGCGAATAGTAGATGCACCTTTTTGGAACATCCAAAGATATTATAAATGGGTATTTGCTACAGTATAATATAACGAAATCATAAAATAATATAGCCATAGTTTCTATATAATATAGTTCTGAGGACTGCGGCAAGCATCTTGTAAGAGGCAGAATACATTAATGAGATGGCTGAATAAATATATGTTTTTTTTTATGTTCTACATATTTATCTGTTGTCCGAACGTCATCATCCAATCACGTATTGTGCCCTATCTGTGAGCATGGCAGAATTTGTAATGCGCAATAATTTACCGAAATCTGTAGAATTCTAAAGAGTATGCATTTGGAAAGAGCAGGCTTTGCAAATAAAGACCCACGCGGGCGCCCCGAAGTAAAGCTGATGATATTTCCTAAGAGAATACAAATTTTAATACCAGGCTTTTTAAAATAATAATAGCTTTTTTTACACTGAAAAACTTGTCCTTTCGCTTATCGTCTATTTGAAATGCTACACGCTAGTGCTGAAAGAAAAACAATGGCTGACATACGAAGTTATCCTGCCCAGAAGGAGTCCTTATTGAATTAAGAATTTTTGCCACGCTTCTCATAACCGTATAATTTCATTTAAAGAGAGGCAGTATGGATACGTTTCCGTAAGATTTTACAAATGTAACATTGCGGATATTAACATTTAGGAATCGGTGCTTCGTTTCGAACAGAAAGCGGGTTCAAAAGAAACAACGAAGAATTTTACAAGCTTTTTTTTTTCGTTTTTTTTACATCTCAGAGGCCCTATTTTCAAGCTTAGGGTACAGGGGTAGAGGCTTCTTACGTCATAAAAGAAACAAATGGGTAGAGCTTTCAAGCAATACAAATATAACGATGACATCTTAAACCGTAGGAATCTAGTCTTAGAGAACCCTGCCATAAAGCTCACGGCCGTAGCCGTTTTTTCTGGCATTAATGTTCATCTAGAACAGGCCCTCGCTACACTTATCTATTTGCTACAAACGGCTACACCACTGCTAGAAACAAAGAGCGGTTTCTGGACACACAGAGAACATAACAGTCTCTTGTTGTGGAAAACACGTTTTCAATCTTAGTCTCTGTTTTCTCTCTAGTGAAAACAATATGTCTGCCTCGTTTTTGCGAAGAGTGAGAATGAAACAAGTGGTCGCGAGAAAAAGGAAGAAATGATGGAACGACATTCCTCGCATTTCTCTTAAACGTTTAATATCGGTGCGAAGTGATAGCTTATTTTTATTCGTTAGGAATTTGCACGTAACGACTGTAGCACATTTATGCCTGACTTAATGCGTTATTTTTGCTCATTGCAGTTGGGTTGAGCGTACCGGTTGGCTCGAAAGATTTAGCCAAACACCAACCAAGACAAAATGATGGCAGTAAATTATTTCCGTGTTCATAACGGGGTTTTTTATTTGGTAAAATCAAGGTAAAGGTGAAGCCACCTTGTTTCTCTCAGCATATTGGCCTTCTTATAAGGACAATTCAGTATGATTGTGCTCTCCAAGAAACTTATGAATATCTAAGATTTAGGATATTAAGTAAGTCGCATCGATGTCACTTAATGTCTGCAGTTGAAGGCATTGACAAGAAATACCTACCATAGTACAGAACACAACATGATTGTTGCGTTTATCATACCCCAAAAATAGGAGAATGCTGACTTTTTAACGTTTTTGGTAAGCATAATTATTGGGGTAGAGTAAGGTAGTTACTTTCACAAGAATATTTCGATATAGTTTCTTTATGCCAGCTATCCGACGAAACTCACATCAAAATTACCGCACGTGCACTCGCCGAGGTGTCTCTGACTTACTTTTCACCACTGAGCGAAAGTCCGCCTGATGTAATTGCTGTTAACACAAATGATAGTTATAAATAGAACTTCGCTGACTGGCCAGATATGCAACGAGTGGGACAACGACATCCAGGATAGATACCCTGCAGTAGGGCCTGTCTCTGATCAACAAATCATGGTGCGAAAGTATGGTTTTATTTTGTCTTGTTCAATTCACTGAAATGGCTGTTTCTTACGTAGTACATACCGGACAAGGGCTACCTGCGGCTATGGGCCTGGTGCGCTGCAGTTTCTTTTTTTTTAATACTATCAACCCTTATGCGAGGGTCTTCACAGAGAGGGTATTAAAAATTTCAGAGAAAAACAGCTTATGCACAAGCACTGAATACATCAGCATCAAATGGTACATTCAGTTAAGCATCAAATGGCACTTTCAAGCAGATAATTATTCAGAGATCTTTCGAATTCATGAAGATTACTCTGTTGCACAACACGCATTGGGAAGTCATTCGGCATTTGAATTACATGGGGGAAGAAGGAATGTCTGAAAGTTTCACTGTGGTTGTAGTACGGCAGAATTGCACTCCTTCTTTTAACTTTCTATCTCCTGCATCCCATTCCCCCTTTCTCAACTTATGCCTTGTGGCAAACTCTTCGAAAAAAAAAAATTACACGACTATGATTTGTTTTAAAACTCCGTTTGCCTGGGGCTTGTATGCTTGTAGCTTTACGTGTGACGTCATCTGGGAACCGGCGGGTCGGAAGGCGAAACATTAATTTTAAACCAGCCAAAGGACACGACACAGAAAACAGAAGGAAACAATAGTAGGCTGGACTGAGAACTGATGTTTTATTGAAGGAAAGAAGAGAACGAAGACTCGTATAGTGAGATGCGCGGGCAATACACAAACCAGTGAAAGGGCAGAAACAATCCAAAGTCATGGTCTTACATCGAGTTATCTAAAAGAGCGAATTCCTTAGCACGAAGGTTGGCCTACTGCTTAGCCACGCACGTTTCCTTAGCCTCAGCGATGTAAAAATCCTCAACTATCTCCCGACAAACTTGTTTCTCATTTGCATAAACTACAGAAGTGTGGCTGAAATCAGGCGTAAGAAAGAGGGTCGTCCTTCGATTTGCATTCCCGAGATTGCACGTGCAAGACCATATTAGAGTTCTCCCTTCCTGCTAGATCTTTAGAGTGCTTCGTCAGGATCTGTCAAATTAAGACATATGCCTGTCTGCCCGTATATAGTCGCATCAACCACAAGGCAGCGGAACGCCCAGTGGTCAACCTTGTTGAATGAGGAAAGGTCAACCATGGTTTCCACGATCAGGTACTGCGCTACGGAGCGCTTTATCGCTGTTGCTACAGGCTTAACCATACTTGCGGCGAAATTTGGGAGCTGCTGTGTCCATTGGCGGTGCTTTAACGCAACCTAAATCTGATTATAAAGAACCGAAGCACCCGCTGCGGTGGCTCAGAGGTTATGATGTTCGACTGCTGAATCCGAGTGCCGGAATCGAACCCAACCGATCCGAACCCGATCCGATCTTTTTTAATGTTAAAGCACTGGAAGAGATCATGATCAGTTAATGTTATGTCGTAAACTTCATCACAAACGCTGTTGGCTGGCAAAATTTAAAGACCTGTAAAAGGGACTCGCACATTCGAGCCGGTATGTCGGTTTTGGATTGAATTTCAAGCACGAGATTGCACGAAAAAGCAAATCCAATCAGAGGGACGGCACAAACAAGATCAGCAAATATTCTGGGCTGGTATATAAGCTTATGAGTGCTATCGCGCCTAAAGGTGAGATAACAAGCAAAATAGTGGCATTTCACTTTTCAGCAGCTGAAACTTCTTGGCCACACGGTGAGCCCAAAGGGTGTCAACGCAGACAACCATGGACAGTTGCTGTTGCTGCGTTTCCGGTTACTAATGACAAGCGAAGCGAACGTCGCCATTCTGGGTATGTACGCCTGTACGCAGAGTTTCTGAAGAACTAGCCGATAGGTGAGCCCTTAAGACGGCTCACGATACATAAGGAACAGCCGGAAGCAACAGCAGACCTCTAAAACACTATAGAGACGTCCTCAAAGCACGACCATACACTTGAGCACTTCGACCAGGCAGCCGACACCAAACTGCACACAGATGCAAGTAACGTCGGCCTTAGTGTGGTCTTTGTACAGTGGCAGGATGCTGTCGATCGCTTACGCAGGCGGAACCTTATAACGGCCCGAGAAAGAGCATAATATTACGGAAAAACAATGCTTAGCTATCATGCGGCCAGTGACAAAATTTCATTCAAGTTTACATGCCTGGCCTTTCCGAGTGCTGAGAGATTATCATTTGCTGTGTTCTTTGGCGAAACTCGAAGATCCTCAAGGCCGGCTTGCGCGATGGGTCCTCTGGCTGCATGAGTTTGATGTCACATCGTCTATAAGTTTAGTTCAAGCGCCACAGTCATTCCGAGTATTTGTATCGCGCACTTTTCAGAACAGCAACGCTAAGTACGATGGCAATTATATTTTTCGTGGCGCTATGTCCGTGTCAGGTCTAAACATTACAATACAGGGATGAGACGGAACTACGATCCCACATCGGTTACTCTAAAGAAAAAAGCTCTCATATTCTCCTGCATATTTTTGTGCGGGCTCTCAGCGTTACTTTGTGAGACAGCATCCTGCACAAAAAAACTACGGGGCGATGAAAGCTGTCTACCTTCTCGTCGTACTCAATACGTTGCGCAAAAAGCACGCAGCCTTGCCACGATGACGCTTTTCGGTCACTTACCCTTTTTCCCGAACGTTGGCTCGAAAAGGCCAAATATATTGCTGGCCTAGGCTCGCCGCAGTTCTATAGCGCTACCGTCAGGACATGCCAGGAGTGTCAATATCGAAACACGCCGTCAACTAAGCATACCGGACTGTTGCAACATAGTTATGGTCTCATTTCAGCGAGTCAGCATGGATTTACGCGGTTTGTTTTTAGCGTCCTTACTGTGTAACCGTTATATCGTGGTCACAATCGACCATCTCAGCCGATACCGTGACACAAAAGCTCATCTCAGTAAAACCGCTGCTGAAGTTGTGACCATCTTCATGTAAAGCGTATTTATTCGTCACGGTGCACCCACCGTCGTTAAAAGTGTAAGGGGAACGACTTTTACCTCGGTACAGACACAAGCAGTCATGCGATTCAACAGCAGAAGTCGCCGAACAACCGCTTACAACCCGTAAACGAAAGGACTCACGGACAGGCATAATAAGATGGCCGGCATGATTTCAATATTTCACAAGAAAATAAAAACTTGGACGCAAGACTCCCCTTTGTGAACTGAGGCATTCTTCTAGGTTCTCCGAGTAATCATTTAGGGCGCCATGGAGGCTGCATTTACTTGAGACCGCACCAAAATAAAAAAAAACGTGACGGGGATATACTAGCCCACTAGGGCAGAGCGGACGGTTTCGGGAAAACGATGTTTATTTTCTGGACGAGTTCGTTCACAGATTGCCTACAACAGAACGGGGGTCCGATATTAGCTGCCGCTGGCTGTCGTGTTTACGCCCATGAGCGGTAAAAGATGTGAGCATGCTAACGTGGCGGTATGCACCTAAGTTTACCCTGTGGAATTGGTACTTCGTTATATTACTTCTGGTTTTCGCCTCGCCTTAATTACAACGGTCCTCGTAATACAAAAACACTTGCTTAGCCAGTGATAAACAAGCCCTTTCTGGCATTTTCACGAAACGCCACACAAAGGTATTGCGCTTTCAGAGCTAATGCAGGAAACAGTCGTTGCCTGCACCAGTTTCCAAATCTCTATCTTTTTTTTCTTTGTCCTGTTCTAATCTTTTCCCTCTATATGCTTCGAGCTGCTTTTGTTCCCTTTTTCACAAATTGTTCGTGCAATAGCTTGATGGTATATGCTCGGGCTACTGCTTAGCCTCGACACACAAGGTGTACATTCGCACGAATTCTGCATGCTGGCATGCCCGGCGGATTAGATGCCAACCTGGTTAACTCCTTAGGCGTTTGGTGTGGAAATGTGAAGGTTATCTAAGGATACAAAACAGTGTGGTGTTTAAGGAAACAGACCGATACACTGACTCAGCAAAAGTTTCATTCTTTTGCTGAGCGTAAGACTCGTGGCTTCGATTTAGAATTGCAGGCGGCGAATGGTGGCGGCGGCGCTTACCATAAGATGCAAAATATTTGGAAAACAATTCAAGGTTTGAAATTTGCTAGAGCTTTACAGCATAGCCTACGTGAAGTCTATTGCGATGCCATCGCGCATCAACGTTAAAAATAAATCAATCGCACCAACACAAATCAACTGAATGTCAGATTCCTAGGAACTAAGAAACAAACTGTCTTGCAAAAGGACACCACAACATTCTATTAAAAAAATCTTTAAGTATGCAGAGCGGTGAGCGCATTCCCACTCGCACACGCAACCAAATAAAAAATCTGCGATTACCAATGATTTCTTGTCTGTTTCTTGTTTCGCTGGTCCCGTTACCAGCAGCTTATTACCAGCTCACCTTCCTAGAGCGCAATTCAATACAGCATGCTGTGTTGAATATAGTTCTAGTAAGGTGAGCTGGTAATAGGCTTCTGGTAACGTGAGCAGCTGTGTTGAATTAAGCTCTGATTTTAAGGTGAGCAATTAAAAAACCTAAATAAATATTTAAAGTCAAGTCATGTAAGTGAAAATGCACGCCTTTTACCCTCACAATAACCTTGTATTATTATGTGAAAGATGGAAGCAACAGATGTTAAGCAGAAATAGTTTTTAATGCTTCATGTGTGGCACTTAACTCTGTAGTAGAGTCTTAACTACTCAGCCAGTATGGTGGTGCATTCATTACGTGTGTGACCCTGCCTATTTCAAACGTCTGAGCAGCGAAGATATGGCCTGATGAGAGGTACGTCACACGGTACGTCGTTAGCTGACATTCGTTTACTTCATTGCTTCAGCAAAACAAAGCGGTGTAACGTATACTCTTGCGCCACGCACATGTGGCACAAAACTACTAGGTTTAGGCAGGTTCGGGGCACTGGGTTTCACGTCTCAACGCTGCACTGTTGTGCAGAGGCCTATAAATTGTTAGAGTCTTCGGCACTTCGATGCATCCTGTCATCTAATACATCTGCACACTTAACCTGCCTTCTTACAAAACAAGCCCATGTTACAATGAAGCCCATATGTTACTGAGCCATACATGTACTTTTGTGCAACAAAGAACATGGGCAATTTTTCGCTGTGTAAGCGTGGCCGGGGCGCGTCTTACTGAACTGCGAATATCGTGTAGGAACCTAAACGCGAGGAATAGAAGTCACAAGCATTGATCTTATATGAATGAGTCCTGTAATCCTACGTAGTCTCGTATGTAATACAAATTAATATTAGAAAATATGCTGTCGACCCCCTGTCACCAAAGACATGTCTTGCTACGTTGATTAGCATATGGGAGACGGCGAATGTATTAACAGGATAGCGTTAAACGCCCCTTCTCCTGAAAACCCGGAGTTGGTGTTGTCGACGCGGTGTGTGAAAATCATCGTCGTAGACATGGCAGGTCGCAGCTGACACCTAACATGGCCGGACACATATTGGTCACATGGTTGGACGACGTCATCTGACCACGTTACATGGCGGATTTGGAAGAGCAGCCAATTTGAATATATCACTTACAATGCGAATCGAAATGAAACTGAACCCTCTAGCACAGCTGAATTCCTTGCACTCTCAGCCTTCCCGAAATATCTATTTAATTCAATATGTTCTGTAAAGCGGCAGACATATTTCTTTGCTCTAAGTGGCCTCGTTTATTTTGTTTGCTTTGCAGTGAGAACTCTGGCAATTTTTAGCTGTAAACGATTAAGAAATTGTAAGTAATATGCGACCGTTATGCGACCGTTATGTGAGCATTTTTGAACATTTCGGCCAGCCGTAACTTTGATTCTCGTCGCAACACTGAAGTGATAACAAGCGCTAGTCTATTGATCATGATTTATGCTTCAGGAGCAAAAATACATTACAGAGAAAATGACTCCTTTTCGCATTTATATCAAGCTGAGTTGAATTGTGGATACCGAAGCTTAAGCTAAACAAATTGCTTCCACGCCATCAGTTGACAAGGTCTATGCTGCGAGCACACGTTGAACTAATACTAAAGGCAAACTAACTCTATGATTACCTTTTCGCCGGTGTTCCTTAATGAAGGCAATGAGCAGGGCTTCGTGTTAAAATGTCATTACGCCTAGCAAAGAAAGGGCAAAAACGTTTGCCCTGTCGTTTCCAAGGGCAAATGGCCATTATTAACCATACGGCACAAAGGAAATTTGGAGGTTTTTGTGCACATCAGAGCTTTGCAAATATTTTTGCAATGGGAAAGTGCCTGAAAGTAATGAAAGCAGCTGTTTTTATCTGCTAATTACCCCCAGGAACAGTCTTAAATCATTGGTGCTACCCAAAATGAACCCTTATGCACACTTTCCTCTTAGCAGTAAATGAAGCTAATTATTCATAAATGCGTCTGAAAGTTAATCTGCTTTGCTTTACAGAACGATAACGCTGATTGTGTTCCTAACAACGTTCGTAGAATACACTGATATACACGAGTCGAACAACAGGACAGCTTACTTTAATGGTGATGATTAGCATATATGCCGCATCATAATCACCATAGGCTGCTTCCCTTTATAGAGACTATATATATCGCACATGACTTTCATTTGTACATGGCGTCGAATAAAACTTCCACTACAATGTAGTGCGTTGCAACTTCAGCTCCTAAAATAAGTATTTCCTGCTTCTGTAAGCAACTGTAAAGGTGAGATGTGCACAGTAATATGACTGTAAAGAGGCTTGCTTTGCCTTGTACTGATATATGTTTAATTTGGTGCATTTAGATATTCCAGTATCAGGAATACTTTTATGCCTATCAGTGACACCTAGCGTTAGAATTCCTGAAGACATCTCTTTCACCTCAAAGGTGCTTAAGCAGTAAACGTGAATAATAACGTCAAATGTATTGTGCACCTATGTCATCATTACCCTAGGCATGTAAGTAGGCAGCGAGTTTGTTTTATTGCGAAAGCAATACTATGCCAGTTCAAACCGCTCGTCGGCTGTGCCGCGTCCGTGGTCGCCGAGCCGGCGCTGCGCCTAACAGAAGAAGAAAAAGAACAAGAAGAGAACGCTCGGTCAACCGTAGCTAATGTTTTCGCTCTATATTCGGTTCAGCAGCAGCTCATAAAAATGAGAAGCGTCCATTATATTTTTTTCTTTCAAGCATCTGTATATAGATTTTTTTTTGTGTGCAATTAGGTATCAATATATTCACATTGTTCGCGCTATTAAATTTTTTTCTATCTCCTGGGTATCTATAAAAAATATAAAGTTCGGCTTGAAACCCGAATTCTAAATAAAAAAGAGTATAGCCTGTTATGTATTTGCCTATAGTGGCTATAGCGTAACGCAGCAATGAGAAAGCGACGTCTATTCACCCAGCATAACCAAGCAGCGCGTTTAGGTAAGAGGCGAGAAAAATAATTGAATTAATGTGGAGCTAAAATATTCTGATAATTTGGTTCGTTATCTAAGGCTTCATGATTGCATATTTTCCAGGGCTAATATAATTCATCATCGCTTACAAATATGCAGTTCTCGTCATGAGGCGTCGAGCGATAAGCATTATTAGACCCTAAAAAAATAACAGGATTGAGACGACAGCCATGACGTTAAGCAGAGCTTCCTTACTGTAGGTAAGTATGCATAGCATGATTTATAGGACCAGCATTGAACGGACATGTAGATGCAGTGGGTCACGTATTTCACTCTGCATGAGCGAATCTTTTCGCAAAGAGGTTTCAGAGGTTCGGAGGCAACCTTAGCTTCGAGGCTTCTTACGCTTGAGCACCTTATTCCCGCTATTGCTGCTATATGTGTGCTGGTCGTGGTTTATAACGTTATCTAATATGTTGCGAATATGCGACCCAGAGATGCGGAAAGGCGCGTCTGCTTCGCTTCCCTAGAGAGGCCAGGAGCGCTACACGGTTGTCAGAGAGACATTGTCCCCCGGAGCGGGAACCAGTCGCTTAGGAAGGAGGTTTCTCGTCAGGTCAGTGATCTGTGCCTTAATTCCGCGCGTAATATATTAGTGTTGTGGTGGAGACGTTGCGAACAAAACATAATCGGCTCGAAAGTTCCACCAGCAGCTAGTAAGAACCCCAGGCTCTCCTAGCTAAACATTTGCGCGACAGCCAATGCATGATTTCGCGAGTTTGTCGCTCCAATCGACGTATACAGTAAAGAGGTGAAACGTAGGAGGCTACGGAAAAACAGCTTGCTGAAATATACCTATATTTAGATCTATGTATTTTATTACGCAGTGCGCCCCAACTCGGATGGACTTGAAAAAAACAACAACAACCAAGGTTAATACCGAACTGAAGTCAGAGAAATCTTAGCGTTTATCTAAAGTTCATTATAGTATTTCTTTTTCCTTTTTGGGCTTTGAAAAACTGCTTTTATTCAAAAAGGGCATTAACCGCATAGGTGTCCAGGTGCTTCCTATTTTGTAGCTTAGGATACCGCTTTTTATTCTACAAAAATGCCAGCGCCCGAAACAACAAAGTAATCCACGTGATAGCGTGTTGTAAGCGGAAGTACCTTACTCGGTAAAGCGCTACCAGAATTGTGCATTCTCAATGACTGCGGCAATACTACAGGACAGGATAACATAAAGATGTGAACACTCGGACCTATAGGCGGCCAAGCTCGACGTTCCACAACTCCGACAGAGGGCCCCGCACTTACAGTGCGTGAGTTTGGGTTTATAGAGTACGGAAGGAAAAGAGACTGTAGACATATAGAAATAACAAAACAAAATTATTGGTTTTTAAAATCCAGGCACTATTAAGCGCGAAATATATTGATAGCCGCGGCTAGGTGGAATGAGCCTCCATCGCCAGATTCACAGGGTTTAGCCTAATAAATATTTATACTTATTCACAAAGAAATAAGCGTCAGTGGCGGAACGGTTTCAGCGGTTGTGTAATTTTCCCTGCTCCAGTGATTTTAGCAGATGTAAACGGCAAATCAGTGCAAACGCCTACACGCAGTTACACGATTCATACGAAAAAAAAAAAACGAAAGGAAGCACGTGGCCGCTGAGATTGGGTGCTGGTTTGAGGCGCTTACCGTAACCTTTGAGACTGACACGCTTCGCCAACGGGCGAGCTGAGAACCAAACCCGGACGCTGTGGCACTATGGGGGTGTCGATGCTTGTCGTTTATATTATTTACGACAAAAAAAAAAAGATTCGGTGGATCATATAGAAATGAGCGCAAACGGGTGCTCATGGCGCGCTTTTTCAATGCACTTGCTGCAAGTACTGAAGAATCGCCGCGCCCCAGGAGCTCAGAATCTCAATGCAAAGCTTCTTTCCGGGCTGCTAAGAACGCGTGAATCTAACGACGCTTTTTAGAGCCTCAGAGTGCTGAGAAATATGAGGCGCGCATTATCTAGGTCGTGCAGCTTGTGTATTCTCGGGGCACAGTACTGCAAATTATAAAGCATAATGCTTCTTCTTCACTTCTGCTTGCGCAGTCCGAGAAGATAAGCGTACGTTATGTATATGCATAACGTTAGAAGGTATGCGTATGCTGAAATGTTTAGGAGCGATGCGCGTGGAATAATTAGTCGCAGGGAACCATTCGGACGTTCGGATATTTAGCGCTGCGTCCCTTTCACTTTAGCCATTCATTGTTTTCTCTGTTGTTAAATTCGAAGTTGCCACCGCTTTTGACAGTGCCCATCAATTTGGTTTTTAGTTTTTTATGTTTTGAATTTAACGTTTGAGAATAGTTTACCGAAAAGATACTCTTAGCTCCAGAGCTCCAAAAATGCCGACCATCGAATTTGCTGTAATGCGCTTTGACTTTGCACAGCACACGGACGCCTTACATTGTGCCTCCTTTAAAAGGGAGCTGCCGAAGCTGGAATGGATCGCACGCACTCGAATTCAGTCGCCGATCGTTCTACTCGACAGCGTGGCAGTTGTTGTGGCTGTAGGCGGAAGGAAAATAAAATACACGGTCTTGCTACTGGTTCTGTAGCTGAGCCACCTCCGCTGCCTCGTGAGTACAAAAGAGGGAAAGTAAAGAAGAAATAAAAAGAGGGAGAGAAAGGCGCGCCGTAACAGCCGTCGTCCACCACCTCAGCAGTGGAGGGTGCAATGACCGCCTACAACAGATAAAAATTCGATGGTAGGCTAGCCCCCGCCGCAAGCAGTGTTGACAGTACCAGCCCCGTACTACCAGGAACAGATACCTTTCACCACCTGCAATGATCAGTAAACAAAATTTGCGGCCTTTATTTTCTGACAAGCTATACGCCGTATTGTCATTATTTGAAGATGTGTCTTGCTTACTTTATGATAACCGCTAACTCGTGTTTGTTAACATACATATCTTCGCTATTTTGTTATTTCTGATCTTTGGAAACAATGACACTTTTTTATTATGAATATATTCGGCGTGTGTATGAATCATATTTTTTATGTAACGAACTATATTATGTAGGTGTATCAATACTTGTAGTGTGCGAGTATATACGAAAGAAATTAGGAGTTTGTCTGTTTGATACTATACTGGGCACAGAACACCTTAAGGGTACATTTATGGCGCGAAGTAGGGACGTCTGTGCGGTGCCTTTATGCTTAAGCTTATTTTTAGTGCGACACTGCACACAAACACAAAATCACGTGAATTATTACACTACCCCGTGTTAATTTTAAAGCACCTTTACACCCGTAAAGCTGCTTTTAAATTTCAAAAACAGCCGCAAGCCAGCAAGAAGTGTTAACATCGCTGGCGTATTTTGTAAACAATATGATAATATGGATAGCAATTTTATGAAGTGGTTCTTACGTTTACATCTAAAATGTGATCCACGAATTTCAATAAAAGGGTAGAAAGATTTTTATATCAGGTTTTCTTGATGATAATTACATCTACTGGCGTTACAAATAGCTACTACGGATACAAGTGGTGAATTCATCTTTGGGAAAAAAAAGAATTAAAATTGGCTCTCTGCGGGGATCACGGAAAGAATAGCTTAAGACTTTTTTATCATCTTGCTGTGAAATATTATTCTTGTTAACACTCTGTACAAACTGATGCTGAAGACAACTTCACATAACTATTTTATCAAATAATAATAATAATAGTTGGTTCACAGGAAAGGAAAGGCGCAGTATCTGTCTCACTTGTTTCTGTGGACACCTGACCCGCGCCGTAAAGGAAGGGAGGAAGGTAGGAGCTACGGTCAAAAGAGGCTCGGGATCCCCTTTACAGTTACCCGTCGTCTCTCTATGAGGTTTGAGAACACATTTAAAAGTTGGACGGGTCAACCAGTGAAGTACGTGTGTCGGTGTGTGATTGAGGAATAAGTTTAAATAGCCAACTTTCTTTTACAAACCATTGAAATATTTTTATACATTAGTCCAAATTACACTCCATAGTAATATAGCACAATAAACAAAAATAAAACGCAACGACATGCTATTAATGAGAAACGATGACTAGTTAAACGTCAAGAGGAAATCCCGACAATGAACAAAACGCTGCGATAAAAAGAAGACTAAATATACCAAAGTAAGTATTCTAGATATAATAAGTATGTAAAAAAGTCACATAGAAAACACAGCGAAAGATATTACTAAGTCAGGTAAAGGTTAACAAAAGCGAAAATAATGCTCGATTGAACAGCAGTTAGTGGTAAAATGGAATTCTCACGGCTTTCTTGCGAGTTGAGGTGCCGAAGGCTGGTTGGTTCGGTAGCGGAAGCCGTAGAGATCCGGAGACAATGCGTCGATCGCGGGCTCGGTTCAACAAAAGGCGATTTTCTAGAGCGGCCGCGAGAGAGGCCCGGAAGACTGAATCTTCCCAGAGCCCACCAGCGCGGGCGTTCTTCGTTCTGTTATTTTATACAATCGGCTTCCTGAGCAGCGCTCGCGCCAAGTACACGCGGTCGCTGCGCCATCGGCTTGTCGAATCTTGCTCAGAGGAGCAGCGGGGTCCCGTGAGTTTCGCTCTATATCTTAGGTAGAAGCTCCCGCAACTTCCGCTATATAATAGTTGAGGCAGCGTGTGACACTGCCCCCCAATGAAGAATATTGCCTCGGAATATTCTAGACATCCAGAAGCGCCGAGAATGACGTTATTGCATCCCGCAGAGGGGCGCTGTAGATTGGGTCCATTGGATGCACTGAAGAACGTTCGTCACTCACTACGGTTCATGACGCGCATTATATACGCACTGATCAGAACCCGCACAGCCCCACAACACTGTAGTTCGTCAGTCATGCAGTCATGTCTTGAGCACATGTGATAAGTCACGGATCACTGATAACAATTAAGTAAGCACAAATAGACAGGCACATCAGTACATTTTTCCTTACACAATCTACAGAAGGCAGCTAGGTAGTAGTGCAAGCTGAATAACTATTCCAGCCGGCTCATTTAATCTTCTCCCACGTTTTCGCTGCCTTTAATATACTCGACACGGAAATTGTATTTCTGGAGCTTAATACTCCAGCGAAGAACGCGGCTGTTCGCAGATTTAGTTTCTTTTACTTTTATGAACTTCGAAGGCTGGTGGTCCGTTTGAACGAGAATTCTTTCTCCCGTAAAGGAAGGCATGAAATTTCTCGACTCCCCAAACTACTGGTAAAGCCTCTTTGTTGTCGGACGTGAAGCTTCTTGTACCAACTGCAAGGTTTTGGTGAGGGCTTAGGAAGCTCAATCTGGCCAGCGTCTGTGTCCTCTTCTGCCAAAATTACTGCACCGACAGCTGCCACAATTGTGTCGTCTTTCCTTTGCTGGTATTTGTTTAGCATGTTGGTATGAAATATTTTTGGGACACGGCCCAGATCCACTTCATAGTCGACATAGCCCCTGCGGCTGATGACCGAAAAAGGACCCTTCTATTGCATCAGTAGCTTATCGTGCTTTGTGAGAACAAGAATAACAACCTGCTTTCCCGGTTTGATTGAACGTTTGCGGCTCTTAATGTCATAGTAGCGGCGGTAATGCTCTTCTGCGCGCTCCAGCTCTTCGTGGGCAAGTTTACATGTATTTTCCAGTCTGTCTCATAGAACAAGCACGCACATGTACGTAGTTCGCAACTCGTCAGGGATGGTTGCATTAGTCGATGGCTCTGTACAGCCAGGGGTCCACGAACACTTCGCCCATATAAGAGTTAGAATGGGGATTGGGGTACTTTGCGAACAGGAGTGGAGCCAGGTAGCAATCCCAATAGGTCAGTCTTTCTTGACACATGAGCTTCAGCATTTGTTTAGCGAGCCGTTAATCCGTTCGACTAGGCCGTTCGCTATCGGGCGGTAGGGAGAAGTATGCAGCCGTTTTACTGACAACAGACGGCTAACCTCTTTCATTACTTCGGATGCAAAATTATTGCCCCTGTCACTGAGGACCTCTCTGGGCACTCTTACACGAGAAAACAATTCGACAAGTGCTTCGGATATCTTTTCGGTCTCCATGCTCTAAAAAGCGCGACTACATCAGGGTACCGAGTGGCCATGGTCAGGATGTACCTATTGCCTTGGACGGTCTTCGGGTTTAGGGGGCCAAAGATATCGATCGCTACCGTCTGAACTGGTGTATCAATGACGGGCACTCGGACCAAAGGCGGTCGTGTGGTGTGACCCTTCGGACTTGTTCGTTGGTATAGATCGCAAGAGGCAACGAACCGCTTAGAGTCAGCCTGCGTTGCGGGCCAGAAGAATTCTGTCTGAAGCTTCAGTAGGGCTTTCTTCGCGCCTTGGTGGCCTCCGCCCCACCAACCCATCAGTGCCCCCGCCGGACTCGGCGACGTATTTCCTTTGACGGACACCGTTAGCAATAAAAAGCTGGTTGCTAAACTTGCCCTTGTCCGTTTACGGCGGGCCCACGTGGTCGAAGCACGAGCGTAGGGATCGCGTCGTTCTCTTGCTCTCGAAACAGCTCCTCGCGGCATATAATAGGGAGCCTTGAAGCACTTTAAGCTTTTTCAGCGTTTTATCCTTGCACGCATGCGCTCTAGTTCCTACCGGACAAGCTTCAGTGGCATCCAAAATGGGCGCGGTACTCTCGGTGTCAGGCGCTAACTCTTCGGCTCTTACTTCAGTGGACTTTGTTGTCTCGCTTTCTGTTGTCTTGTGCCAGTTTAGATCGGGATACTCTGCTCGCCTAGCACCTTCCACATTTCCCAGCACCAAATCATACAAGGGATTCTCCATGCACTTAGCGAGAAGTTGTCCCTAAAGTACGGGGTGTCGAGATCGATCCAAGCTTCTGGGAGCATTAGGACTGAGCGGTCAAGTAGGTAAACTGGAGGCTTCGTATAGGTGATATCTTCTTTCCGTACTAAGGTCTTCCTTACCACCACCGTTTTGCAGTTTGTTTCTTTCATGACTCGGACTGTCTGATCCCCAATCATGCCGGCTACGACAGATAAGCATTTCCTGACCACACAATCTTTACTTGTGAAACCAGCGTTGATGACAGGGATCTTCCCTGCGTCCTTAGGTTCTAAGTATCCGTTGTCAACGAATACTGCAGCGGTCTCAATTTTCCCGATTTTTCCGGTTAAAAAAAAGACGATTTCACAGAGCGGCCGCAGAGCGAGGCCCGGAAGACTGAATCATTACAGAGCGCACTAGCGCGGGCGTTCTACGGTCGGTTATTTCATATACTCGGCTTCCTGCGCAGCGCCTGCGTCCAGGACACGCGGTCGCTGCCCCATCGGCTTGTCGAATCTTGCCCAGAGGACAGCGGGGTCCCGTGAGTTTCGCTCTATATCTGAGATAGAAGCTCCCGCAACATCCGCTGTATAATAGGTGAGGTCGCTTGTGACAGAAGTTAAAGTGGAAAGAGAGAAAGAGGAGCCGTAGTGGAGCGCTACGGAGTAATTTCGACCACCTGGGGGTCTCTAACGTGCGCTGACATCACACAGCAAGCGCGCGCCGCTTCGTTTCGCCTCCATCGAAACGCAGCCGCCGCGGTCTGTACGACCGGTACATACCGACAACGACTTCTGTGAGGTAGCCTGCATCTGAACATGCACCGCCACAGGCTACACCGCTAGATGCTTAATCACCCTGCGAGTTCACACCCGGGGCCATCAATGAATGCCTGTGAACGCGCCAGTTATAACAACCTGCAACGATGGCATGCTTGTTTCGCAACGCGCAAGTGCATTATTGCGCACTTTCGATAACTAGCGATGCCTTTTTATGACATATACGGCTCCGAAAAATCGTCACATTCCGACAATTCAAGCATCAGAACATTTTCAGATTTGTTCTATCTGCACGCGTTCTTGATTGCCTGCGCGCAGCGCTTTCACCATCAATTGTTACCGACTGCTTCTGGAAAACGGCAAGTTTAAAAAGGGGCAGGCAGTGTAACCACTGGGCACGTTCGATTTCAGGTCCCGGGCAGCCCCAGATTACTTGCTGACACAGGTCCAGTGTTTGGTTTTCCTCGGGAAGTCTAGAAGCTCCGACAACATGTAGAGCTGCCTGGAAAGTAGCACGGTGCCGGCGGCCATATTGAATTGAACTCTATGCGCATTTGAGCGTTTTTGTGTTTCTGCAGACAATATCGTACGTTAAACTATAACACAGGCTCCGCAGCTGGTCTCTGAAAAGCTGTAAAATGCTTGATTATTGCATCCTGACTTTATTGCTTTGAATTTAACTACGCACGGAAGCTTCCAGGGGCCGAATTACAGACGGCTCACACTCACAATCACACTCACACTCACAATCTTCCTATTGGCCAGCGGCAAGACGGCGGGAGTGGCCGTTCTTAACATCATCGACGTCTGCTGTTTACGTCATGAACACACTTTAAATGATTACGTTGGCTACGGGCCAATTGTGAGCGGGAATTGTGAGCGATGCGAGCAGCTCACAACTCGTTTGTGAGCGCTCACAAAGAGAAAATGGCGGCGATCTATGCGGCGGCCGGCATTCTTGAAAAGCGGTAGTGGCGGCACCCCGACGCAATCATCGGCGAAGGACGGTGTATGAAGACTGTTTGACGTGCCCGGCGAGATGTTTCGACGCATGTTGCTATTCGAGAAGGATAGAAGGATATAGTACAGTGACTGTGCGACGCGATGAACTGAGATATGTTTGTGCAGTCGAGTGTGCTGTCTGTGCGGCGGCAGATATGTGCACTGCGCTTTTTCCGAACTGCTAGTGGCTTCCAAGTCGCTAATGACAACGAGGCGAACATCGGTCTCGCGCAGCCGACAGTTCGAAAGCGTTTGCGGCGTGCAGCTAGGGCAGCGGAGAGGAAAGGCTTCCTTCGTCACGGCAGCATACCCGGCGTCGTCGGGTTTGTCGACGGCACATCGGTCGTCTACGAGTAGCCTTGTGATGTCCCTGTTTCAGATATGAGATGCCAACATGATTTTGGCCATGAACCTCCATACCTGGGATCTTGGCATGATGCTTTCTTCTGGCAACATTCTAGGCTGCACACAGGCATGACACAGGTCGAGGCCGGCCTGCTACGAGACGTCGAATTCACGACACTGAACCGCGCTGCTCTTTGCAAGATAAGTTACGGTAGGTTCCAGATGGCTCACATGTATTACTGTTCTTGGGCTTTTATAAAAGCTGAAACATCAGACATGTAGTACGTTGTTGAATTGCCTACGTAAGAAATGAAGATAGGAATGCGTGTGTTAGATGCCTGTATTGAGTAGGAATGGGGTATCATTTATACCGATATGAAGTGCAAGGCTGTCCTTACAGCAGTGTTGCTGAAACGCTCGATCATTCATTGTCTTCATGCCCATGAATGTCGTCGTCAGCAAAACTTGGCAATGAGCTACCTGATGCGACGCTTCTGCTGTGCCAGTAAGGCTGTTAGTTTATGAGGCTGTTGAGGTCGACAACGACGTGACGAAGAATGTGCTTAACAGCGTGCCATTTTCGGTTATGCTGGTTAGAGGGGCACCTGTTGGAGACTTGGCTGCCAGTGCATTTAATCCCGGTGCGGACTCTCCATAACGGTTAGAGAACAAGGCATACACCTCCATAAGGTTAATGGTGGATAACCTCATCGCCGTGCTGCAGACCCGCTTCCGGTGCTTGAAAAAATACTAGACGTTCCCCTACCAGCCAGAGCGTGTAGCATGCGCCTTGTTGCATAACTTCTTTGGATGTCTTCCTGCCTGCCTGCAGACGAGGAGGGTGCTGCTGGCTTGGACAAGAAAGGGTCACATCTGTGCACCGGCTACTTGGAAGTGGGATCACTATTGCCATGCATGCCTCTGGGGAAAGCCATAGAGAATCATGTTGTGAGCCAGTTCCACAGAACCTACCACCAGAGGCTGGCACAGCTGCCCATAGTGCGGCAACTGCTTTGGCGTCAGTCCCAGCACAGCAATCGGCCGTGATATACCACACGTAGCTGACCAAATCATCACAGGCAGCCAAGTGCAGCGTCTTCTCGTTTCATGTCTGTGCCAGGAACTTGTTGTGATAAAGATGCATTTTCTCGAACCATGCGTTAAAACACCTCATCTGTCAAGTCAAATTTGTATTCGTACACCCCCCTTCACTGTTGCTTGCAACCGTGTATGTTGGTGTTTGTGTGTGTGCTTGTGTTTGAGTACATAATTAAAGTGTTTCACAACGAGGCAGCAATTGTGATGCCTATCGGAATGGGAAAGTCTCACAGAACGTTTTTTTAGAAGCACGTGTATCCACTGTGCACCTTTATTTTCCTGCAGCATTTCACACGCTTGAATATGCAGCAGCGAAACCAACTGCTTGCAATAGCATGGGCAGTTATTTGACGTGCTGCACAATTGTGTTACACAGAACACACAAGAATATTTTTTATGGCCTGTCAGCTGGCACAGTACTCATCGCAGGTCTGACACACTTCAGAAGCAAGAAATGAAAGTATTGTGCATAAAACTGCGACACAGAGGCAAGACACAAAAGAATAGTTGCCTAATAATTACAGGCTTGCATAGTAGTTGTTATAGGTTTGGCACATTTCAGAAGCAGGAAACAAAGTATGGCACTTAGCAGTGCAGAAACATGACACAAGTAGTGCTATGTAGAATGTTTCCATAGGGCAGTCTCTATTAGTGAGCCTTTCAGGACTACAGGCCTGCATATACCGTTAGGATGCATAGAACGCATTTGCTTAATGCTAAACAGTGTAAAGCTGACAAATTGAATGCATAATATTGCGAGTTTTAGTGCTCACAGTGATTGTAGCATAAATAGAAATTCCCATAGGTATTCAAACTGGTGCAAAAATGTCACATATCCATCAAGCAAATGGTGTG
The DNA here is from genome assembly GCF_055883805.1 of Amblyomma maculatum. NCBI lineage: Eukaryota > Metazoa > Arthropoda > Arachnida > Ixodida > Ixodidae > Amblyomma > Amblyomma maculatum. Next base: position 106,213,127 of record NC_139347.1, on the reverse strand, counting down.
TGGGAAGAAGGTATCATTCAAAAGCAAAGCAACCCAGTCATGGAGAACAAAGAAAAAACTACAGAGCACACTACAATAAACGCTACATTGAAAGCCCTGTCACGGTGGCACTGCAGTGAATGAAGGCTTCAGGTTCAGTCCTGGCAGGGGTGGGAGCATTCCCATGATCATGTTATTTCCTAAACTATCCAGCTACATACAAACAGATGATCATGCAACCACGGAACTTCATTTTGGCCTACACTACATGCTTCACAGTCGTCTTGCATTTCCTAAAGAGAAACAAATAGAACCACAGAGCTTGCACGTTGCACTTTCAGCACTTTTCTCATCGATACTAGTAGGCGCCGACCGAAAACACCTCCGTAAATTGTCTTTGTCTATTTCTGTGTCAAGCGCTCCATGAAATTTTATCGCTGCAGGCTTTGAACTTCGACTGCATTCTATTAGATTTCCAGCGTGTTCACGGCATCCGCATGGTACTTCGATTCCACACGACGCTTAAAAAGGCAGCACCTTCTCAGGGAATCAGCTGTACGCTTGAAGGCCGCCATGTGCACGCCATGACGCCGCCGGCGCACCCTCGCGGCAACCAAAGTTTCTAATAGCAAGTATAATTACAAAACTAAGAACGCTTCTACTTGAGCTCAACGTCTTTCTATATTAAAAATAGTACCTTGCAAAAATAAATCTTTGTTTTATTTATTGCGTAATGCCACCTAGCGTTGCCAGGTGGCGCATGACTGAGGTGTGAAAGGAGGACGAAGTTGAAGAGGACGACAAAAAGTCGCTTGCACGTTTGCGTCTTGCTGCTGTGTTGTTGTATCTGGGCTACCCCCTGCTATCATTGGTATCCTTAGTCACCATGTACGTGACATTCTGGTGGAGGTACTGGGTAAAACGATCGCCTATGCAAGAATCTCCATCTACAAGACGTCGCGCCAGCCCTGTACCATTGGACACCCCCGTGCATCGCTCCAGTCGACGGCTCCAGGGACTGTCTTCGGAGTTTCAGCCATCACCCGCAGCCATGACATCTAGTGCTCCTGCTCAGCAGGTAACGGGCGTCGCACCGGCCTGTAACTACACCTTACAGGCCCCTCGGGTACCGAAGTCTGTCCATGGGGACCTCTTTGAGGACGTGGAGGACTGGTTCCTTCAGTTTGAACGTGTAGCTGCTTTCAACCAGTGGGACGATGCGGCCAAGCTAAGGAACGTCTACTTCAGCCTTGAGGACGGCGCCCGTATCTGGTTCGAGAACCGAGAGAAAGTATTAACTTCGTGGCGGGAATTCCGTCGTCAACTGCTCGAGGCTTACACTAGCGCAGATCGTCGCGAGCATGCAGAACGTGCCATTCACTCTCGCATCCAAAGGCCGAATGAGAGTGTCCAAGCGTACGTCGAGGACATGACGCGCCTCTTCAGGTGAGCCGATCCCGCCATGTCCGTGGACAAAAAGGTCAGGCACTTGATGCAGGGTTTGAAAGAGCAGCTGTTCGCAGGCCTTGTGCGAAACCCACCGTCAACTGTAAACGAATTCCTTGCGGAGGCCACCACAATGGAAAAGGTGCTACGCCAACGTGCCGTGGCTTATGACCGACCTTTTCATACAAGCACAATCGCGGAATCATTTGCATCTTCAGAGTGGCATCCCGATGCATTGCGCGAACTGATTCGCAGCAAGAACTAAGCAAGTTCTGGCGCCCTCTGCAGCAATCGCCAACTTCCGTTTCTGCTATAGTGCGGGAGGAGGTGCGGCAGGCACTCAAGAGCCCTCTTTCGCCTGTAGTTCCGAGCCCGCCATTGCTGTAGGGGACCGACAATCGTCCCACATATGCGGAAGTTCTGCAGAGTCAGGCTCCCCCTTCACCACCGTCCATTCTCGCGTCACCTACAGTTCCGCTGCCCTCGGTGCAGCAAGTGCAGAACTTCGACAATCGTCCGCTGCCCCGACGCAAAGCCGACATTTGGCGCACGCCTGACCGCCGTCCGCTTTGCTTCCACTGCGGTGAACCAGGACATCTCTACCGAGATTGTCCGTATCGACGCCTCGGTCTCCACGGCTTCCGCATCGACTCGCCTCCTCCCCGGTTTGGTCAACGACCCCGAGTTATTGAGGAGTACCTGGCGGAGCAGGGTTCTTCATCTCATTCACAGCGTCAGCCCCGCTCCCCTTCGCCAAGGCGCTCCTCCTCGTCCACTCACGGTTCCTCGCGAGAGGACCAAGGCCGCTCGTCTAGCCCTCATCGGGAAAACTGAAAACAGCGACCTTCGGGGGCGAGGCCGCTGGTAGTCGCTGCGTTGAAGACCTCCCGTCGTCGCCGCTTCGATCCGACCGCGAGCTGCTGGTACCATCACCTAGGGAAGCAAAAAGCGTTTCTCTGGACATTCCGGTTATTTTAGACGGCTCCACTACGGTCAATGCATTAGTGGACACCGGTGCCGATTATTCAATTTTGAGTGGTCGCATGGCGACTGTTTTGAGGAAGGTGCTCACTGCTTGGCCAGGTGTGTACCTTCGAACCGCCGGCGGTCATATAGTTACTCCAAAGGGGATGTGCACGGCTCGCATTCAGATTAAAGGACGTACGTTCGTCGTTAGTTTACGTTGTTTTAAGTGACTGCTCACGTGACCTTATCCTCGACATTGACTTTCTGCGGGAGTACGGAGCAGTTATCGACCTGCAAAATAGACTCGTCACGTTTTCGATGGGACAATCTACCGAACAAGATAGTAGCAGTCCTTGCAATACCGCACTTCGCGTTTCCGCTGAGAACGTCTCGCTGCCGCCGCGAAGCAGTGCTCTTGTGGAAGTTACCTGTGACGATTTCCGTACCGGTGATGCTGTAGCGGAGGCGAACCATACACTCCTGCTTGCTCATAGCATTTGCGCCCCCCGAAGTTTATTGTCGTTTCACAATGGCCGGGCTGCACTCCTTGTCACAAATTTTTCTAATGAGCACCGACACTTGTTCCCGGGGACTGCTATCGCTTTTGCTGACCATGTTGCGCACGATCCGGTCTGTTTTGCATCCACGGCAGTAGAAACTAACGAGCCATCTCTTGACAACATCGACATTAACTCTCACTTGTCAAAGGAGAAACGGCGGGCCTTAGAGCAACTGCTGCTACACTTCAAGCACTGCTTTGCTTCTTCCTCGAAGGTTCGCCAAACGCCCATCACACAACATCGCATCATTACTTATGACGACGCTCGCCCAATACGACAGCAGCCTTATCGTGCGTCTGCCAAAGAACGAGAAGTGATCCAGACGCAGGTTCAGGAGATGCTGGATGATGGTGTTGTGCAGCCTTCACAAAGCCCGTGGTCTTCACCAGTAGTCCTTGTCAAAAAGAAAGACGGCACCCTTCGATTTTGCGTCGACTATCGGTAATTGAATAATGTGACAAAGAAAGATGTATACCCGTTGCCGCGCATCGATGACTCACTGGACAGATTGCGACGTGCGAAGTATTTTTCATCTATTGATTTAAAAAGCGGCTATTGGCAAATCGAAGTAGACGAAAGAGACCGAGAAAAAACCGCATTTGTCACTCCAGATGGCCTATATGAATTCAAAGTACTCCCATTTGGATTGTGCTCTGCCCCAGCTACATTCCAAAGGATGATGGACACTGTCCTCACTGGCCTCAAGTGGCAGATCTGTCTTGTGTACTTGGACGACTTAGTTGTTTTTTCCGAAACATTTGATCAACACCTCGAACGCCTTCAAGCTGTCCTGGAAGCCCTCCGTTCTGTTGATCTCACGCTGAAGCCCCAGAAATGCCACTTCGGGTATACAGAACTCAAGTTCCTCGGCCATGTTGTAAGCGCTGATGGGGTGCGCCCGGATCCCGATAAGACTGCTGCCGTCGCACGATTTCCCGTTTCAGCTAATAAGAAGGCTGTTCAGCGCTTACTCGGCCTGTGCGCATATTATCGGCGTTTCATTGCGGACTTTTCTCAGATCGCAGAACCTCTGACGCGCCTTACAAGGAAGGACACCTCCTTTGTGTGGAACTCTGAGCAGCAGATGGCCTTCTCTTTGCTTCGTGAGCGCCTTCAAACATCCCCTGTTCTGGCGCACTTCGATGAAGCGGCTGACACTGAGGTACACACTGACGCCAGTAGTATCGGTCTTCGCGCGGTCCTTGTTCAGCATCAAGACGAGTTTGAGCGAGTAATAGCCTATGCTAGCCGCACTCTCTCTCGTGCCGAAATGGACTATTCCACCTCAGAAAAGGAATGCCTGGCGGTCGTATGGGCTACTATGAAGTTTCGTCCCTATCTTTACGGCCGGCCATTTAAAGTCGTCACCGACCATCACTGTTTGTGCTGGCTGGCAAATCTGCGAGACCCATCTGGACGACTTGCACGCTGGAGTTTACGGCTTCAGGAGTTTGACATAACCATTGTTTACAAGTCCGGCCGCAAACACGAAGACAACGACACGCTGTCACGAGCACCCGTTGACACTGGCGATACTACAGCCGATGACGATAGCGGTTTTCTAGGAGCACTCAGCGCATCTGAGCTCAGGGATCGACAAAGAGCTGATCCAGACATCCTTCCTCTCATCGATTATCTCATCGAGGCAGGGCGTGATACGACCCTGCCTCGACACCTATCTCGGCACCTTGGTTCCTTCTGCACACGGCAAGGCGTCTTGTATAAAAGAAACTCCCAAGCCTGGTAGTGCCAGGCGAGCTCCGTGAGGATATTCTCCTTGCTTGTCATGATGAACCAACGTCTGGTTATTTGGGTTACTCACGGACTCTTGCTCGAGTGCGCAACATGTATTACTGGCCAGGACTCTCCGCAGCTGTGAAACGGTATGTACGAAGCTGTCGCGAATGCCAGCGCCGTAAAACACCGCCCCAGAAGCCTGCCGGACTTCTCAAGCCCGTTAAAGTACCCCGCATTCCGTTCGACCAAATTGGAATGGATCTCCTTGGCCCTTTCCCTTTGTCGCAGGCCGGAAACAAATGGATAGTAGTCGCTACTGACTACCTGACTCGATACGCTGAGACAAAGGCGATCCCTCATGCCACAGCATCCGAAGTAGCTGAGTTTTTCATGCACAACATAGTCTTGCGGCATGGCGCCCCTTCCTACGTCATTACCGACAGAGGGACAGCTTTCACTTCACAGCTGATCGACCGCATATTTGAGCTGAGTTGCACGACCCATCGCAAAACCACAGCGTACCATCCACAAAGCAATGGCCTTACAGAAAGATTTAATAAGACGATTGCGGACATGTTGGCAATGTACGTCGATGTGCAGCACAAGACCTGGGACGAGGTGCTGCCGTACGTCACATCTGCGTATAATACAGCCTTACAAGAGACAACGCGCTTCACACCATTTCGACTTGTTTACGGACGCGAAGTTCAGAGCATGCTCGAGTCCATGCTCCCGTGGTCAGATGATGACCAGCTATCCTCAGATGCCCAGCAATATGCCATCCGCGTTGAGGAAGCCCGCCAGCTCGCCCGTGTGCACATTGGGCAGCAGCAGACCACTGACGAGCACCGTTACAACCTCCGGCACCGCCAGGTTGACTACAAGCCTGGAGACCAAGTCTGGGTATGGACACCAGTTCGCCGTCCAGGCTTGTCAGAGAAGCTCCTTTCCCGCTACTTCGGGCCGTACAAAGTGTTTCGCCCTTGTGAGGGACCTCAGTTATGAAGTTATCCCAGGTAGTGCCACACAACCAAAACGTCGAAAGCACAGCTCGGACATTGTGCACATTGTGCGACTGAAGCCGTACTACCACCGATAGCGTATGGCCACCCGCTGTGACCACTCTCTTCCTTTTGACGTCATTTTTACCGGCCCTTCTCACTTTTTTTCGGAGGGAGGGGGTAATGCAACCTAGCGTTGCCAGGTGGCGCATGACTGAGGTGTGAAAGGAGGACGAAGTTGAAGAGGACGACAAAGTGTCGCTTGCACGTTTGCGTCTGTGCTGCTGTGTTGTTGTATCTGGGCTACCCCCTGCTATCATTGGTATCCTTAGTCATCGTGTACGTGACAGTATTAATTGCGTCGTGTTACAAAAAGTTAGGAGACGGTCCCTGCTCAGTTTTGTGCCACACTGTGGCAACAGCGTTTGCCGAGGATTCAGAACTACCGGGGCGGAGCCACGCTAAAAGTCACTGGTAATTGGAAGACTTCGTATCTCGTCGCGATTGACGTCTCAAGGCTGCGTCACGGCTCCGTTATTTTGACGTTACGCTCACAAACTTGTGAGCGGAGTGCATAATTCGGCCCCAGAGGTCTAGCTGGCATTGTTTTTTCGTGCCGTCCAGACGTTCACTTGCTTAGCAATCGTTTCAACGTGCAGGCCTAAAAGCATCGAAAGCCAGCTGCTGTGTGCTGAAGTAGCTAACGCTAGTTATAAGTGCTTCTGCAAACGCTTTCGTTTGCTTTTGTGCGGAATGACGATAACCCGTTTAAGAACATTGCTGCTAGCAATGCCAAGCGAACCCTCCCACACCGAGTTCTTTAATACGCTTCGCATTCAGGCATGTCACGCTGTATTCGAGAAATATAGATTGACTTGCGCCCCTGTTATCTATCTTTTGCATTACACGCACGCCAAAAGATAAACTTGCGCGCACCGTCACAGTCAAAGAACTGCGTCTTGGTGGCTGATAGCAGCATCGTCTGCTAAAAGCCAACGATGGAGAGAACTCGCAAGGTGATGTAGTCATAACGCTATTCCCTGTCAGAGTGGAAGCGCAGGCTTGTTCACAAATAATCCGGGATTGTAAAATTGATTGTACCTAGTGCTGCGGTGCAAAGCGAAGACGCAGGCTATCTCAAATCAGCGTTATCTGTAGGCGTCGTGCGTGAAGTCAAAAGCAGCCTGTTCGAGCGCTCTAGACAGACGTGTTGACGAATGTGAATCCATAGCATTGGAGCTATTCGAGTCCAAAGATCCCAATGGGTTCCATTCGAATCTGCAATGCGCTTCCTATTTTGGCAGCTCCTGCTAATTTGGCCATTACATATACTATCTTAGTGCCAAGAAACATTTCACTAATAAGTGACCAGCCATATCACTTACCAACTATTACTTACCTGAGGTACGCTCATGATTCATTCAATATAGAGGCAGGCAGTTTTTCTTACAAAGGCCAATAACGCTCTCGGTATGAATATTTAATGTAATCAGATACAGTTGCTGGTTATAGCCAAAAACGACCCTAATAATAATATTTGAAACATCTATTTTCCGAACCAGAAACTGCTTGAAATATTCAGAAAAGAAGCAAACATACCCTTTTCTGTAGGCAGCACATATAGTGGAAGAAACATTCATATGTTCTGTTTATTTGCAGGTACTACTCTTTTAAAAAACCTCATTCATCAAAGAATCCACCGAGCCTTCTCCTGGATTCGTATCATGTGCGTTCTCCACAAACATAATGATGCACTGTAGTCGCGACTCCAGTGGATCCATCTCGCGGCACTTTTAAGCTCAGATCTAGCACAATGTGCACATTTTTTGGAAGAATCGAACATACAAAAAAGAGCACGCTCCAATTTCTGCAAGAGCGTACATCCAGTCTAGCCCTGGAGCCACCAGTTACTCGCTTGCTACGCCCGTGTGCTTCCGAATATATTCGTCAGCGTCCGCTGCCGGGCTATATATGCTTCACTGATCTGAAGCTCAGTACGACAATACAATACCCGCGGCCTGTGCCGGAAACCGGGCTTCATTTCTGTGCACTCATCCTCTCGTTCCTTATGCCAACGACGCCAGAATTCGAGCTCCGGAGCTGCACAGTGCCTTAGGGTGCTGACTAAATTTCTATGGATTCAACTACGAATACGAAGACGAGGCTGTTCGAAACTAGGTTTGGCCCACCAGGGGCATGGTTTGTGATATTCAACTTATGAAAAGACATAAACTCTCCAGTTGTTGATGTCTATGATTGAAACTCGGTTTAGGGTACAAAAACTGATATTCATAGTATCCCATTTTATCCGAGGTTTGAAGAAAAACTATGCCCAAAAAACATGGTCATGTGGTTGAAAAACAAATAGCGCACCAATGCATGGTATGCATGAGATTGTGCGGAAGGTCACAAAATAATATATTGACTTCCACAAATTCCGCAAAATAACTACCTTCATTTCGAAAGGTAATTTACACAGGCAAACACATGATGACTGCAATGTAAAACCAGAATGCTTAATGGTCCCAGCTTTACTTATTCTCTTCGCCGAGGTGGCACAGTGCTTACGGCGCCCGACTACTGTGCCCAAGGATGCGGGATCGAATCCCGGTTCTCGGCGGCCGCTTTTCGATAGAGGTGAAAAGCAAGGCACCCGTGTGTTGTGCGATGTCAGTGCACAATAAAGAACCCCAGGTGGGGGAAGTTTCCGCAATACTCCACTACTGCGTCTCTCAGTGCCTAAGTACCTTTGAAACGTTAAACCCCACAAACCAATCCATCTTTTATTTTTGTAGCCCTTCTATGCAGTCGCATGCAGGCTATATACAAATATAGCCTGTATACGACTAATCACTAGGTGGGACAGTCGTCTTTTTCGCTTAGGGCTACTTGGGGCTAATAGATCTTAAGAACATATTTACGTTGTCAAAGGAATGTTAAAATGAAGTTTACCTGGGCATATTTTGATCCCGGCTGCCGGTGGCTGCGTTTCGATGAAGATGAGACAGATAGGCGTACGTGTGCTGTGCGATGTCAGCGCACGTTAAAGAACCCCACGCGCACGAAATTACTCCCTAACCTTTTACTACGCCACCTCTTCCTCTCTATTCACTTTCACCCAACCTTCCTTCTTTCACTTAGATGGGGGTCAGGTGTACGCAGAAACAAGAGTGACATATACTGCGCCTTTCCTTTACTCTGAAACAATTATTATTATTTTTATTATTATTATTATTATTATTATTATTATTATTATTATTATTATTATTATTATTATTATTATTATTATTATTATTATTATTATTATTATTATTATTATTATTATTATTATTATTATTATTATTATTATTATTATTATAGATTACATTTCAAGAAATATACATCCAGAAAAATAAGGCCGGAGATCATCAATAGGCTTGTAGAAAACAAAATTCACGATATCATGCAGCGGCTCAAACTAAACATATTTCGTGTTCTGGCTCGTTTGTTGCATCAAACTGTGTGCCCTATATTCAATGCAACAAAAGAAAAGAAGCTAGGAGATACGTTCTACACCATTAGGCGAGCAATATCAGCTTCAAGGTTTTCCTTCACATCAATCAATCAATAAAGATTGATTGATTGATTATTATTATTATTATTATTATTATTATTATTATTATTATTATTATTATTATTATTATTATTATTATTATTATTATTATAGATTACATTTCAAGAAATATACATCCAGAAAAATAAGGCCGGAGATCATCAATAGGCTTGTAGAAAACAAAATTCACGATATCATGCAGCGGCTCAAACTAAACATATTTCGTGTTCTGGCTCGTTTGTTGCATCAAACTGTGTGCCCTATATTCAATGCAACAAAAGAAAAGAAGCTAGGAGATACGTTCTACACCATTAGGCGAGCAATATCAGCTTCAAGGTTTTCCTTCACATGAGTAGCGAAAATACAAAGGACAACAATAAGTACAACGGAAATGCTCCACTTTCAAGAGGGAATTTTTTGCACCATATAATCAAGTGAGAAGAGTAGGCAGCATGTGTAAACGTTATGTTAGTGAATATCAGGAAGATGCAGATGCATGTGCCTATTCAGGAAAGCAAATAGAAATGAGGGAAAGCTTTATTGCAATGAGTAATTACTCCCTTATTAGAAATGAGGGAGTGATGTAAATAATCGGAAGCACGCTGGCTGATAATAGCACGGCAGTGGAAGAATGCGCACAACGCCAACACGGGAAAACAACCATCTTTATTTGATTCTTGAAGAGCGATTCTTCTTTTGTTATGATTTGCCGTTTCTTGCATTTCATCTCAAAAATAAATAATGGATTGGTAGTGTGAGCCTAACCATGTTTATCGTCATTCCAGCCACCTCTTCATTTCTTGTATAACTGCGCTGCGTCTGCAATTTACTCTGGACTTGTAATGAGATGTCAATTAAGAACAGGACCGAGGAAAGTTATATCTCATTCTACAGAAAGGAAGGACAGGTGTGCATCATCACGAGCAGCTAAATGTTTCCTGGAATGTAAACAGTGATTTGTGATGTACTACCCCATTATGAGATATGATGGGCAGTGTCCCCTGTTCTTAACCGTGTACAATTTCAGTTATGGCCATTTGTCAGCGCTCATGTCAATGTCTAATGTCTAATAAAAATTTTCTGAACAGGACAGGTAAATAATTGCCGGCAGTTAGGTTATCAGTTTAATAAGAATTTCATCAGCTACTCTGAATTTGTTGACTGAATTCAAGGGGCCCTATGAGTTAATTTTCTCTTACTTCATTTTTGTATGCACACACCTACGTGTTTATTGCAATGATCGAAGGCACGCGCCCTCTTACAGCCAGCCCTTTTTGTTTGCACAAAAAACATTGACACGTGTCTATTTTAGGGCCGCATACAATCGACGTTCTGAAATGATTATAGCAGATCACGCTTCTTAAGTGCATCGCAGCTTTATGGCTTCATTCACAACACTAATTTTGTTTTATATATAATAGCCAGTACTTTTTCAAATTGGCCCTCATTGCATTTTTTCAGACGCTTAGCATATCTCCGGCTCTCGAAGATTAATTTAAATGTATATTCCATGAAATAAAAATTTATCACAGTCGAAGAAAGAAGTATCTCATCATAATACGAAGAGATGCGAGTAAGCAACTCAAGCATTGATCCACAGTCGGGTCGTGAATGAGAGAAAACGTTCTACCGGTATTAGCTTCCTACCGAAAATGAGCAGCTTTATTTAACTTAAAGCAGACTGATACCGCGAAAATTACGAAGATACAGAGAGTGCCGTTATTCATGTGAACGGTATTTCATGTCTTGCAAACTTAAGTCACCTCAAAATATGCATAGAAAAATCTATTTAGAGCCTAAATGATTGTAACCATCACATGTTTTGTTTGCAGCAGTTCACTAAAATGAAAAAAACTAGACTAATAAACCTTTCCTTTTGAACCGTTGAAACCCTTTCTTCACCAGTGCGACAAGGGCACAATTCGGGTACATGCAAGAAGACTAGGTTATTCCTAAATTAGTGAAGGTCGTAGCGTGTTCTGGTGCTCTCACCGGCGTGCCCTGTTTCCAAACCAGCGCAATAAAAGCCGCAAGCAGCCATGAAATGTAAGGCTACTGAAACCCACCACAAATCGGCATCTTCAATATACGCTCCAATCTCGACCTGGTGAGATAACAAAGTTAATTTAACCGCCTTTAATATGAACTTTGTGTATACGACGCAATTATAAGCATTTGTGGTGAGGTCGCCTCTGAAAAAGCGGCCAGCATATGGTGGTGGTAAGCCAGGTTTAGCGCGATGCCAGTGCGACCGATATGTACACAGTCGAGGATTCGTTTTTGTATCGTTTACTGCTAGGATGCCGTAGTATAACGCTTCACACAGACTGACCCCTCCCCCCCCCCCCTTTTCCGTCCTGATAAGTCACCACCGCGAGACCTGCCACACGCCGCGTGCATGCCACTCGGCGCATTTATTCAATCGAGCTTAGATTTGCTACAAAATGGGTGAGAGGGTAAATCCCAAACACGAGGCATATATTGAATAAATGCCAATCACAAAAACCTGTTGCGCAACTTCGCTCTCACCAGTAACCAAACATAAATACGCTGCCTTCGCTGCCATTGTCGTTTCGGTCGGCCAGCGGGAGAGCCATCTTGCGTGCGCATGTCAGGGAGAAGGAGCTATCCTGAGTTCCAAAGAATTAATATACGAGAAACGGCGCCGACCAAGATCGTTTCAGACATTTGCTCCGGTACTTTTCCCAGAGGGCTCTTCCTGCTGAACTGCGTGAAAACTTTGAAATGAAGGCTGTCCCACATCTTGCTTTCTCGACAATCCCCTCAAGCAAGCCTTATTTTGCAATTTGTTATTTTCTCACAGGTAGGACAGGTAGTGACACCAGATCAGGACCACGAAAAGAAAATAAGTAGGAGAATAAGATTGAGATGGAGTGCATTTGGGATGTACTTAAACATTATAACTAGCATTTTTCCGGTATCACTCAATATGAAAGTGTATAACAGTTGCATCCTACCAGTACTGATCTATGGGGCTGAAACATGGCGGTTAACTAAAAAGGCTCTACTTATGTTTAGGGCAACGCAGAGGTCTATGGAACAGAAAATGGTAGCTGTAGCGTTAAGAGATAGGAAGCAGGCAGAATGGGTCAAAGAAATAATTCTTTACTGAAATTCTTGTCGAAATTAAGAAGTGGGCATGGGTGGGGCATGTAGTTCAAAGAAAGGTTATCCGATAGTCTAAGAGTAACCAATGGATTGCAAGGGAAGGTAAGCGTAGCAGGGCGGTAGAAAATTAGGGGGAGTGGATGAGATTAAGAAATTTGCAGGGGTCAAGTGGATGCAGCTAGCACAGGACCGGGTTAATTGGAGGAGGAAAATAGGAGTAGCATTCGCCCTGCAGTGGGTATAGTCCGGATGATGATGATGAGTTTTCTCACAACCAACACCGTGTAAACGCCTGCAAGATTATTTCATTCTTTCTGTAATTATTTGCTGGATGTCCTGCTTTCGCGCAATTGAGAAAATTTGTCAAGGAACATTTCCAGTAAAACGTTTATGGCTGTTTTCACACTTATAGAGCAGGATAGCTTATAACGACATCCCTGTCACGTTGGACGCGAGAAGGTATGGACGGTAGATTAGTGCCTAACCTTCCTTACTGCCTCTTCCCTCCACGAGCATACTTTACCTTTGTGCACTTTTCTGGGGGACTGAGCAATGACCCTTTATAACAAAGCTGACATTTTGATGGAGCGTGTGGACCCCACGGTGTTCACAAGGGAACTCACCAGAGAACTCAGTTATTGAAATAGTTTGCTCTCAAGGGGCTAAGGTGTGTTCACTGAATCGCCGTTATTAAAAATGGCCTCTTCCTGCGTGAACTGCTTGATTTGTGGTTGTTTGGTTTGTGGGGTTTAAGGTGCGAAAGCAACTCAGGCCTGAAGTTTTTGGTCGTTTATTTATTGGGTATAACTATGCGCAGTTAGATGACTGTACGTGCTTTTTCTGCAGCCTGGGCGGCAGAAGGGACCACCAAATTCTGGCGTTTCTCCCAGCTTTTGCAGAGCTTTGATGTACTCTATAATTGCATGATTTCCTCGTGAGACGGAGACAGTATATGTTCATTACTGTGTACTATTTATCTTAAAACGCAGCGCAATGAAGCCACTGGAGTTGCAAGTTGCTGTGCGACAACGTACACGTCAAAAGCTGTAACAAGCCTTTCGCAATCAACTTGTAATGTACATTCGTTAACTTCTGTTCTACTTTTTTCTCCTAGTTTTTTTTTACGCCTGTTTTCACGGCGAACAAAAACTGCATTTTACAAGCAAAAGGCAGACCAATGGATAAAAGAAAAGTTTGCACTTTCTCCCACCTGTCGAAATTTACAACACTACTAAGAACAGAAATCCTTTTTGAAGATTGCCCTCAAGCTTTTGTTGGGGTGCGCAAGCTTTGCGCTGGATAAGGAGTAAAATGACGTCACTTTATGCTGGAAAGCACTAATGATAAGAATTTAGTTTCCTCATGTGTACATTTTAGCGAAATCCATTGTATATATTCGAATTTTGTTAATTTCTATGAGATTCTGTAATGCACATGTTGATCGAAATTTATTAAGCGTCGGACGATGAGAAAACGTTTTCTTCGGAAAAATTTCAGTAGATGCTCTGAGTAGCCAGCAATGCCATAAAACACCAATTAGCCGCTTTGTGGAAATATTTACCGCGTCCGTAAAATATTTAGGATGCTCATTTGAATTATGTATATACCGATAGCAATAGAACAACCTTGCAAGGAAAACAAATATCTTTCTCATGACCTTCGTCCTCAGGTACAAGGAAGTAATTACATCCGCTTAAGAAAAGTGAATGGACACGTCTTTCACTGCGAAAACAAATAAATCTGCGAATATCCTGGAGGAAGATATGCGGACATGTTGTTTTTCACGTTGCAGGTTTATATTAGGCAAAAAAGTTGCGTTGAAACATATCGTTAAGCATTTTTCTCAAAATTCTGGGGATATGAGAGCATGCAGAATATTTGGAGGTACTATCGAAATAATAACACGCTGCGTGTTGGGCTAAAGTATATAACATCATACTGGTATCTCTACCCGCATTGCATTGATATGCACTTTTATTGAAGATATTTTGTCTTCATAAGTTGTAGTTAAACAAAACAAAGCGCTGTTCAGAAGGGTGCACAGCAAAAACATCCAGCAGCTTTCTGCTTTATGTGTTATTGATGACTCACCGAATACACAAGTAAACTGAAATAATTAGCTGTTGTTTTGCACTTCCTAATACATAGAGCCTTGTGACGAGGCAGCACTTATGATTCAGTAACGCCAATGTAGCGTTTACTATGTTTGTCGCCAGCATAGTCTCAACTGCGGCCGTTCAAATAAGGTTATCAGGCTGAAACAGTACCACTACTAACAAAGGAAATCTATATTTAAATTAAAAACTCACAGCATATTGCTCAGGTTGTTTATCTTTTGCTGGATGTATTTCCCTCCTGAGTGACCATTTCCCAAGGTTACTTGATGGTATTTCAATTGCACTTAACAAACACAATCTTGAGTCTGGCGCCATGAGTACATATCTTTTTCATCTTTGCAGACAATGAAAATCAGTCACTTTCATCCAGTAGATCTATTAGCAGGCTCCTGCTTAAAAAAGGATTCTGAATTTTTCTATCAGCGCGAGCAATCTGTCTTCGTATCATGTCTTCTTTAAAATGTCAAGCTTAACGAACTACCGCATGACCATACTGCTGATCTGCTCCATTAATTGAGCAGTATTCTTAACTGTAGTTGCTGTTAAACACTCGCACTCGCACCAGCGATAATCCTCGTGAGTGACGCAGCTTTTGTGTCGGGTGGCCGGCTTATCAATGACACGTGCTCTGTACAACACTGAAGCAGCAGCCAAATTTCTTAACAGTATGCACTCAGTTTCGGATACAGATTATAATTACGTGGAATATAACTTTTTCTTTTCTGTGCCTTAGGAAGAACGGTAAAGCAATATACTTACCCTCAGTGCCGCTCCTGAAGCCCAGCGGGCGAAATTTTCTAACTAAAACTTTCCTTATCGGTTATGACCAATTGACACCTATTTGTATCTCAGATAATGGCCAGCATATATCAGACACTTTTTTTTTTGGCTTCAAATTCGGAAAGCGCAAACTTGTTGAAAAACACTCACAATATATTAATCCCTACGTAGTCAAAGAAGACGGCGTAATAAACTTTATTCAACTGATCCTTGGTTTGGTTTAATTATAAGTGCATGTTTCTGGCTCCTTGCTTGCTATCTTGCTTGTCATATATGTTGCGCTTTATAGGATATTTTGATGCTCGGAGAAGGCAGTATTCTATTATACCATATTCAAGCAACTATAGCCGACAAGGTAAACGCTAGATTTGAAATATTTGCAGCAATTTAAGTACGCCTAAACCAAGTAAGTGGTCGAAAGAATTGTTTGGCATGTTTTTGCTTGCTGTTTGAGCCTTGACAGACTGGGAGGCAGTTTATTACCATCTTTATTGTAATTGGAGGTATATAGATATATCGATGATCACTCTCTGTCGTAAATTACACTTCAACTTTTCTAGGAGATGATGTAAAATGGGAAGCGAAATGGTATGTAACCAAGAGAAGAATGGATTAGTAATGATTGTAGAAACATTTCAATCACAAATTGCCAAACGCCGGTGTCACAAGGAGGTTTGTTAGTGATGCCAAACGAGCAAATGGCATGTCATAGGCGACATGGCGACAGTGGCTTTACAAAGCGGTGTGCGCACCGCATGCCGTTCACGCTCACCCCAAAGCTGCCTGGACAACGCCTGGCACCACAGTTGCTATTACAACCAGCATGGCAGAATCCTTTTTGGCTCGGACGATTGTATCAGTTTTTTCTCATTAAAATTTAAGGAGACACTTGTCTACCATATTAATCGAGAAATCGGGCACCTTTAGGGAAACAGGAGATATGTACTACAAATATTCCAGCTGCTTACGTGATGGAGACAGCTATCTAGAAGTGCGGTAAATGCCTCACTATGTGCTTAAAAATGAGAAACAATGCAGCCTTACGAATGCTAAAAATTCTAAAAAGCTACGTTTTCTATGATGTCCTTCCCCAATGACACTGTATTTAGTTGACACAGCTGTGTTGCAGCACTGCAGGGAAGCTGTAGCCTGAAAACAACGTGTTTTTATTAGACCCATCGCTGCCTTAACTGCTTTAATTATTAAGCCGTTTTTTTTGCGTTGAAGAACTCACCGCGCTCCTTCTCTCGAACGCATCAACAAAGGAGCATGATTACAAATAATTAGCAAAAACAAGCTTTCGCTAGGTAACAATATTTGACGTACGCTTTTTGTATTGGCTGAAATAAGCGTACATGGCAGCCAGGACAACAGAGCTGGAGATGAGCGAGCTGAAACAAGCCAAAACGCCACACACGTCTCTGAGCAATGTATTCTCCACACAGGAAGCAGTTCGGCCGTGGAGTCGTCGTGCATCGAAATCGCATTAGAAATTTTATTATTACCGCCAACTACTCCATACATTATTTCTCTGCGCCCGTGCTCTCTTGACGATACTCACAACCCTCTGAAATGCTTCTACTAAGAGTGTACTCGTCGGCAAAGATGTTTGTGTACTGCAGGACGCATAAGCAGGCGCGAAGACGCAGCAACGGAAGCACAGTGGGCCGTGCTCATGCAGCCTAGAGGGTGACTGAAAGGAATGCGTCGCCATAGTGTTTGATAAAGCTAAAAGATAGAAACCGCCAATCAACTAACTGAAGCCCGCGCATCTGGCTCGGCATTATCGTGCATTCATACATGAACCCGCCTCGCGAGCAAAAAAGCGAAGATTGCCACCAATGCCTCCGCCTCGGCTCCTTTTCGTCCAGCATCACTTTCCCACCCCCTTCATCCTCTGCATAATGTAACGGTTTATTATAATCTGGGACCCGCTGTTGATGTCGCGTCGTTGGCGAAGAGACGTTTCTATGGGTAGCAGAGCGTTTTCTTCTTCTAGGGTCTTAGTCACTCGCGAGATAACCTTAAGTGGAGAGCCATACAACGTACCAAACACCAAACTTTGCTCACGAAGCGCTTCTATAGCGTCGATCATGGGTGTGCTGCGTCATTACGAAAACATCCCTGCCGAAGCAGCTGTGTATACCTTTACAACGGCAGGTCCTTTCGTCCATATTGTTTCTCTTTTTCTCCTCGCTCTCTTCCTTCTTTCTGGCATCTAGATATTTTCGCTATTTTAATTTTGCTGCTCGATTCTAGTAAGAAACAGCATTTTGCACACTTTGGGTCTCGATAGTGCCTTCGATGTACTTTATTTGTGATCCCATCGGCTCTGTAAGTTACTTTTGTAATAATTTGGGCTTCGGTTTTTCTTTAACAGCAAATTGATCTGCGCATGTGGGAATCGAGCGCTTTGAGTACAGTGTGTCTGATAAAATAACGGCATTTTCTAATAGAAGGGTTTCTCTTTATTTTAATGTCCCTTCGTTTATTTGTTCATCAATGCCGCGAAGGCGAATGTAAGACAATGGTGGTGTCAGCCTACAAAACAGATTAGGTAGTAAAACGCGGGAAAGGGCTCGAGGTTTTCTTAGCATTGTGCGACAGTATAGAATGTCAAATAGACACTTCAGGCAATTTAATGCTTAATTCATTCTGTAGTAGTAAAGTAAGTTTGTTGCCAAAATCTTTAATTTGATCTTACGCCATTGTAATAACACAGATGCTTTCCGGGCTAGCCTGCTTGCACAACATATTTGCGGAAATGCGAAATAGAACAACTGTTCGTTGTTGTGACTTTTTCTTTCTATATGCACTGGCATGCCATTTCAGTTCTGCTTTGCACTGCCGTTTGTACTTTTTGGCTCTATTATTGCTCTGAAATGCCATATTTTTGCTTTTGCTTTGCTGTTGACTATTAGTTGTACCGCCATTTGCCGAGCAGTAGGGCTCCACGGCCTCGCAAGCTGCTATAAAAGTTTTAGTCGTGGGACCCGTCCAGGATGTTTTCTGTGCAAATGAATGAATGAATAGGGATCGAAAAAACCAGCATTCTAGCGAATGAAAGGCCAAAACAATTATCGAGCAATATGCAAGGCTTTCGCTTTGATGAAAACATCTTCCGCTCACTGCTTTCTGTTGGCTTTCTACTTAAACCGGAAATCAGAATTAGATCGACTGCTATAGTAAAAAACAAGTGTGCTCAATATCATCACTGGCTTCCTTGGCGAGCTGCGACGTCGTCAACGGAAGGCGGCCGATGAGCCTCAGCTACATACGTGTGATGGAATTGCCTTAGAGAATAATCACGGCAAGGTTTGCTAAACATTATCAATCAGAAAACAGTTAAAAAAAGGTTCAAAATCCCCACGCACTTACGTCGCTCCTCAACATTGGACAGATTGATTTTTCCGTGTTGAGAGTTGCTGCGTAGACTGCGCAAAAAAACATAACTGATGATAATCCGCACCTAATTATACCGTTTAAATGCGACTGCCTCTTGTGAGTGAAATAAACTACTCACAATCTACTGTCAGCCGTTCCAGACAAAAATTTTATGTTTTTATATATTTCTTTATACGCTGGTCGAAAAAGATGCATTCTAGCGAGCATCGATGGACGCATCACGAAGAAAGTTTTGTATTCCCCGACAAGTCACGTAAATTTATGTGTTTTAGCAAAAAGGTGCTGTCAAGAATGGCACCCAAAGCGGTGAGCCCATTAAATATATTTTGTCTATTTTCCTAATTTTAGTCATCATGGCAAAATTGACACTGTTGTTGCTGCTCGGCGGACGCTTATTTCCAACTCACAGTAATCATCAGCAATAGTGAACATGAAGTTATGTGTTGAGCGGTTTTGTGCATTATCAAGGAGGGCTACTAATTCTCTAAATATTTGATTATTTTTGATGCTTTCGTGTGATGGTCGAATTATCGGCTATTGCCGTTGCTACATTTTGATAACGAGTTCCTAATTATGGGAAATGTACGAATAGTTTGGTCCTAAATTGAAAGTTGACATACAGTATATAAAAACCCTCAATCTAACCGTAAATAAATAACGCGGAAGGAGCGCCGTGTTCTTTCCCATGTGTTTCTTACTTCTAAGCAGTGTGTGTTTTTAGCGCTAAATAATATTTTTAGTATGCAAATAAATATTTTGATGCACTGAAGCAGTTCTCCGGGCACACATGGTATACTGATGCATGTCAAAAGGCTTTGGTGCAAAACAATGGTAGTGTAGGATATGAAGCACCGAGAAGCTGCATGGAAAAACGCTTATATAGGGAGCAGAAGCAAACTAATCTCTAGAGAGCGTATATCTCCATAATAAATCAAATCAAAAACAAAAATTTACGACACCGAAAGAAGGCGGCACACTTATCTGGTTAAACCTCTGAAGCTCGCTCCGCACGCAAATCTCAATTTTTGTGCACCTGCACCTTTGTGCGACGATGACATCCTCTCCCGGCTCACCGGTGCCCAGAAAACTTGAGGTGGTCATGTACCGCCGATGAGTAGTGACAAGCCTCAGCCTGTTCAGCACAAACGTCTCCTTGGTGGAATTTAGGAGGCAGCTTCATTAGCTCACCGTGCTTTGATCATGCCGTAGTGTAGTACGGACTCTATCGGAGTTACTAAGCACACGCATGAATTGCCTAGGAGCGGTATCCACCGTCCGTGAGCCCAGATAGCACACAGATGTTAACTTATATAAAATTCCCACGGGTAGAATGAAAGGAGATGGCTGCGCACTATATATGAAATATCACTGAACAAGGGTTGAGGAGGACCTCAGCTCGGAATCCGAGCCAACGTTTCGATAAGTGTTTTTGTCAAAACGTTGGCTTGGCTTGTGAACCGAGGGTCCCTTAAACACATGTTCAGTACTCATTCATACAATTTTCTCCTGTCATTCCAAAATTACATCCACAGAGGAAAGCTATTTTCGTTGGTTGGAGCTATGTTGAATGACTAGATGTGGTATGAAAATCACGGAACGTTTTTCGCGGTTCCTGGGCACAAAAAAGAAAAAGGGCGCTGAGATAAATGGCTGCTCAGGTGGTTGTAAAAAGTAATCTCTTCCTAAATTTTTTCAGTTTTGCGCGTCCTTCATTTCTTGCACTACAAGTCCGTCAGCACATGTAAAACTGAGACCTTAATGACTCACATATATCAAACTGGGCCGCAACCTTTGCCTAGACACCGAAAGACCTATTCTACGTACTAAACGAGAAGGGCCAGTAAGTCTTCGTTCATTCATTCTACCCATTCAAGAAGGATAAAATCTAAATAGTTTCGTATTTATAACAATTAGTTATATTTAATTCGATTTCTTTATATCAGTAATTCAAAACGCTCCTCTTAGACATATCATACCACAATATTCTTACATGGCAGTGCTAATGAAAGGCGGCGGGTCTAAAATCACTTGATTACAATTCTCTTTGAAATCAACCAGAGAGCGGCATTTCACAGCGACTCTTTGTCACCTGCTGATGTTATTTTCTTAATGTACGTAATTCGTGAATTCGCAACTGTCATACCTTGAATAGCGTAATGATAACTGTGCCTTTAATATGTCGTTACGTTGCATTATATTCTTTTTTGTCGTGTAGACGCTTCAGGTTGTCCTTTAATTATGGTTTTTGAAACGAATACCTTTTAGCTCCGCATTTAAAGAACTATAACTGTAAATTACGAGAACATCTAATGGAAGGTTGGCTATCTAGCATTTATATCTATACCTGGAATAGGCGGCTTGTGCTTCCTACCTATACGTTTGCAATAGCAAAACGTAGAATTTATTGCATTCAAGTTCTCCATAGGATAATGCTTACTGCCTTCCATGTAAATTTTATGGAAACAACCATGCTGCAGGAAGCTCGGAAAAGGAGCCTTTAGGCAGTTCGAAGCCGCACTTGTCGATATTGGATGAAGGCTATGCTGAGAGGGATAGAAGGGGTGCGTGCTGCCGTTGTGGAAGCGACGCGCGAATCCTGTTTGCTCTGAATGAAGTTTGAGCAGTCAGCTTGCTGGAGAGAACATTACTTGTCCCGGTAGACTATCAATATTTGCTCTCTCCAACTCGCCCAGTCGACCAAAACGGGGTAGGCGTCAGCGAATGGTGGCTCCGTCCTCGCAGTGTGCTCGGTGGGCGCGCAGACATGAAATATTCCTTTAATGTGTTTACGGGTGAACTAGCAAACTAAAAACAAGTAGAAGAAAAACAACATCCTACTCTTAGGATCCGAACACACTACCTACAAACATTTCCTTCGATGCTCTTACTAACTGAGATACAGAGAAAGGTTCACGCTGCTAGCTTCTTGGGTATTAAGGCGAAAGCGCTTAGAGGCTCATGATTGTGGACACCATTTGTGCGTCCGCGGGGTGTGTCACACGGCGATGTCAAACAATCAGTTGATTGATGAGTAAAATAATAGTTCTTTGAGGTATTGCGTGAAAAACTGTGTGTTTGTGCAAACTTTTTTGGATGTGGGAAAAATAGTAAATAATTAAGTGCCAAAAATCACTTCGAATCAAAATAGCCGAAGATATTGTATGGAGTGCACATCAAAAGAACCACAGACATCTAAACTGTGCAATAACCTCAAAACTGCATACGAAACATGCGAAAACGTTGCAAAACTTTAATGCCAGGCGTCATCGTTGCGTTACACCCTAGAAAATAGTCATTCAAAAGTAATAGATAAAGAAAAAGAAGCAAACGAATGCAGAAGTGGCAAATGATTGCAAACAGTGAAAGGACATGTCTTACCGCACGTAAGAGAGGTCCAAGTGCGGCCAAGAAATATTTTAAGGTGCCTAAAACAAAAACTTTGGAGTGTTCACCAGCGTCACCCTTTCAATATCCCGTAGTACCACCAATCTCAGATAGAACGTTATCGACTACTATGGCCGCAGCTGGGCGAGTTCACTGTTATCTTGTCTGTGACTTCAGGACTACCAGAACGGAGAACTTGCCAAACTACTTAGCTTCCAAATTCTCCGTTCTCGGCGGATATGAATGAGAGTTATTCTGGAGAATACCAAAGATCCAGTTACAAGCAACATTAAATCTTAAGAAAGAAGAGGAACTGCCGTCCCTGTCCCTGCGCTGGTAACCGCCACGGACGTAATAAAGTAAACACTAAAGGCGGAGAAAGTACGTGATTGGGCAGCCTTCGCTATATGTCTGTTGGTAAGAGCCCAAGATACAATATTTTAAGTTCATGAATTCTAAGTCTATCAGCGGCATGTTATTTTTGAAGCGGAAGCTTTACTTGGCTAGCTGCAGCGAGTTTGGCGTAGGTCGCAGTCTGACCTTTCGGCCGCGTGTCTCGCGGCTTGCTGCCGCCCGATTGTTCTTTGCATATGCCGGGCAAGGAGTCGGCGGCGCTCATTGTCCTCCTCTTGTTTCGCTTCTTGTTTACACAAAGTAAAAGGCTTTGGTGTATGAGGTTACAAGAGCCTAAATTGGAGTTCGTTCTGAAGCAGGTGGTTTCTTGCGATCTCTGAAGCTTTAGAGTAATTTGGGGCTTCCCGTATGCCTAGAGCTAATACATAAAACCATGAAGTGGCGGTTGATATTTTGCATGTTCAGCAGGAATATTACACTACTACATCAAGTTACATAGAACCAATATTTGCTTCAAATACTTCGTGATATCCAAAATGATATACTAAAAACTTGAAGTTATGTACCTTTTTGAACCCTTTTCTGCCTGAGCTGTTAGCAAACATGGTGCAGAATGGACGCGTTTAGCATAAGGGATTCAAAAAACCAGCTTCTGAACACATCGTACAATGTCCATGAGCGCATAAAAAACAAGCAGCGGCACGTTTGAGATAAAAATTGATGCGGATACGATATGCAGAGTACTGCGTCCTAAGTCTCTGGGTTCGTATTAAGAAACAATGAAAAGGTGATTTAGGTGTGCTTGAGTGAAATTCATTGAGACAGTTTACTTATTATAATGTCAGCACTCTCTTGCAGTGCTTATATTACGGCCCTAATATGCAGGTTTTATTATTTTGCGGTAACCACTATAGCCGATTTTTTCGTGGAATTTGTCGCAGTGGGCGAAGAACACCACGGTGCGTTTGGCAGAAGCAGCGTCTTTTGAGTGTGACATCCACGTAGATAACAGGCGATGAGCTATCAGCTGGTGTTTATTATTTTAGAAGTTGGAAATATATAGGTTTTTAAGGCTTAAGACCACAACAGAAAAATAACTTGTAACTGGTACATTGATCAACGGTGTCGAGGTACGGCAAATGCTCAGCTCGGCTGCTAAAAGAGGACTGTGAGGGGGCAGTTTTGGAAGCAAAAAACACAAAGAAAAGTTTAATAAAAACATGGTTCAGCAAAACGCTTTTGTATAAGGTGATAACAGAAAATTACGTGTGGCCTGGAGCCTCTCAAAGAACGGATGATGAATCAGTGTTATTTTTTTTATTTGGGGGGGGGGGGGGGGGCGGACAGGATGAGGAATGGTGTGATCACACTCGTTGGGTCTTTAATGTGAATGATAAAAGCTTCCCAGATTTCGCGTACGAGCTGGTCGTAGTATTTGTTTAGGGTGCGTGTCTGTGTGAGCAGAGGGTAACAATAATTGCATTTGGCGCTAAAAATAGTGATTTTGTAACATTGTGTCAATGCAAGAGATTTTCGGGGGTTGCGAAATATTTCATTTATGCAGCCATCAAAGTTTCGACATACTAGTTTTCACAGAACAATGATATTTCATGTACAACATTGATTTTACACTGAGTAAATATTTGCCTGTGGTTTACGCCACACGCCACAATTGAAGCCTATTCGGAGTTAACCTGTCTAAAACTGTCGTCAGCTTTTATAAAAGCTGACGACAGTTTTAGAATGTTCAGGGTGCTGAACATTGCAGACAACCACCTGCCCTTGCTGCAGTTTCTTTGAGTCAGATCGTATTTTACAAATCCATTTTGTAGAATCGCCCTGTTATACATCACCATATTTACGACATGGGCTAGGCTGCGCGTTAGATTTTTTGTTTTCGTCTTTTCCAGACCCTTTTTGTTGAGCCGTTTTGCTATAAAACCATTTTTCCTATTTATTCTTACAATGCTCTCCCTCAGTTTTCCCCCGTGCTGTTATCAGCAGAGCTGAACGCGTGCGCTCCCTCGCGAATTCGTTGCTGAGAATACCAGATACAAGTTTATTTTAATTTCGTGCTCTTAAACAGTCAAGGCTATATATTTCACCTGCAGAAATATAAACGCCAGTTTATAGCGCCTATCCTGTTGCCTTTATTGTCAAGTTCTTCGAGCTCCTTATTAAGGGGACCCCACACAAACTGGCCAAACTGCCTACCCTCGAAGATATTCGCTTACACCTTGCGGTTCTTTGCTGTATATTTTAAGAGAACTTCTCCCTGTGGGAAATGGTTACATTCCGTTCTTAATATTTAAAGGCGCGAACCACATGGGACAAACACAGGTGCTTTTTTGTTAATAACGTTGTTAATTGCTTCAGGGCATAAAGGAATCTATAAAAAATTTTGAAGGGGTATTAAATGAAAGCAGAAAGGTTGGCAGTTCTAATAAAGTTCAAGAGGGAGCGATGATAAGGCCCTTGCGGCCATGCAATGTATGAGGATGACTAGTTCGGCGAAAGGCCCACTGCCGTCAGGTGTCGAATTCTCGTCGGCTTCAGTGCCAGGCAAACCCACAACAAGTGGTGGATATCGGACTCATGGTCTTGTGAATTGCGGACAGGGAATCCTGGCCGTTGATATAAATTTCGGTATTGAAGCCATGTTCATGTCACAGCAGGTGTGAAGGCAACCCCGACCCGGATCCTCCGTAGCGCAACCTCCTCAGCGCGGGTAAGACCGCTGGGGAGGGTTACCGCACACGGTGGGATAGGAGCACGTGTGCGGCGCCGGAGGTGCTTTTTTCTTGTGAAAATCATAGTGGCACCATCCATAGTGAGAAGCGTGTCATTGATGAAGGTAGAGCAGCCTGGCGGGTTGCAGAATCTGCAGAGGTTTGCGAACTGAGTAAGTCACATGAGACCCACTCAATTCGAATGCTTTGCGAGATAAGAGCCGCCAGACCATGTATATTCACATAGGCGCTTCGTCTCGTCGTCTTCATTGTAGGCGCTTCGTACCGTCCCGTCGTCTTCAGTGTGTTTGTCCCGTGTGGTCCGCTCTTTAAATATTAAGAATACATGTTTTAAACTGCTGTTTCTTTCCGAGGCTGTTGAACATGAACGTTACCTTGGTCTTGTGCATTACAATTTTAGGCCTACCGTTCTACTTTTACTTTTTAAGTCATTAAAATTCTTCGCAATTGGTCCCCTCAGTTACTTAGCAGGGCAATGCCATCAGCGAATCACAGATTATTGCGATATTCTCTATCAACTCCAATTCCTGACTGGTGCCATTGCATGCCTCTAAACGCTTCTTCGAAGTAAACTTTGAATACCTCTAGGGAAACCTTGTCTCCTTGCCTAACACATTTCTATATTGAAATTTTATTACTTTATTTATGAAAAAAAAATGGTTGCTGTGCAGCTAATATAAATATCATAGAACGTTCACTTATTGCCCATTTTCATATTATAAATTTTTTTACACTGAGTGTCTAATCATTTTAGAGACCGCAAATACTTTTTCTCTGCTCTAGAAGGAAAATCTACATGGACTAAAATAAATACCTAAAGCAGCACAATATAACAAATTAATTCAAAGCTTTTTCAGTAATTCGCAAGTCTGGGCTAATTGTTTGGTCGTGATTATTGAGAGGAAGCAGAAAGACACAAAGTATGATGGTAGGCAGTGAAACTTTAGGGGAGCAGGATTGAAGCGTACAAGTCACTACATCAGGGTTCTGCCAAAATACTGCCGTAATTGCGAACACAAACCACCTACCAACTCAAACATGCCGGCTCTGAGGTCCTTCTCAGCTCCAGTGTAAGATGTAATAGCTCATGCTGTGGCCTCCTCACAGCATTCTCTTCATTCAACTTAAAAAAAAAAAGCAATGATATACCTAAATAGGCGTTGGTTACTTGCGAATAAGTTTCCTGCGGTGTCTGTATACCATGTATCGCTGTGTATTGTTGTGTTGTTGTCTCATGTTTATTCTGACAAGCACTTTAATAAAATTCACTTTTAAGTTCTGCGTTTGTCTTGTGTCTTTCTGCTGCGGTGCTCTCAATAATCAAATGCTTTTACATGTCGGAAATCAGCGATAACAAAAAGTATTCTTTTTTCCAAAATTAAAGGACGCGGTTTTTTTCATATTTTCCCTTCATGTGAGAGTTGATGGAAGCACATAAACTGACCAAATGTATGTACTTTAATCACACAATAGCTTTTGGGTGGGAACATGAATGAACATATCAGACAGTGGTACCTTCACCTCAGAGGAGAACCACAGGTTTCGTACTGAAGCGCGCACTATTCTGTACTTCCATCCTCAGCTTCCTATTATTAACGCGATGTTAACCTCATTGCAAAAGGCAAATGGCGACTAATGCCGTGCACAAACAAGTAGCCAGCAGGTAGCAACTCTCAATGTCGCATTGTCACAGGAAACAAATTGATAATATTGATTCCATTTTCAGTGCGGCTCGTGCGTGTTGGAAATCTCAAGGTGGCACTTTATTTTCATATTACAAATGAAACTTCAACGTGATCTGTAAAAGTGTAGAACCAAACCGGTCTGCCTTTATGTGCTACATGGAACTAGAAATACCGTCTCTCTCAATTTATGTCGGTATGTAGGACACAGCGATGCTGGCGTTCTCTTGAGGTTTCCACCTCCCAACACTGATTTCAAGGTTGTAGCCTTAGCTTTTGGGATAGGCTTGAATGCGGTGCTCTTGTGGGATACACACTGACAAACGAGGATTACGTTCAGCGCTGCCGCCAAGGCCTGTTGGTCCCGTGACTGCGCACGTATAGTCACCTTCGTCGGCGGTATTCTGAGCCTGCTGAAGGAGGAGCCGACCTCTGCTGTCCAACGACGGACGGTACTTGACAGAAAGCAGCATACCGGCTGCGGACACAGTGGTGTAACTATATACTGTTTAACATTTATTAAGGAAATGGATATGTAGTCATCTTCCAATCCCCGGGCCGCTTTTTGAACACAACTAAGCTTTACTCCAACAATAAACAAAGCTCGCTGATAAAGCGCGCGTGTAAAAAATGTTATGTATATTTTGTTTTCAAAATTCGTTGTGGCATTGTAGCGAGGAATTTTATGTTAACCACAAAAATTATAAACAAAAGTGACGCTCGGAAGTTTTACCTTGGTAGCCTAAAGGAAAGCAATGGGGTACATTTTGGCATTGCGGAGTTAGGATCCGACAGCAGAAACATGAGATATAAATCGACGCAGAAATTAGAGCTCAGTAACCATAATAACTCCAAATATTACGGTACCTTGGTAGATTCTCAGCTGCAGGATTATTCCGGTAATGTTTTCATCACTTATCTGCCCATTCAGGAACTTACAAGCCGACGAGACGTGATGGCGGCACTGAAGATTTAAATCATCGTGTTTTCTTTGCAGCAGAAGGCTGGTAAACAAAGTGGGCAAAGAATTTCCAAACTCAACTCTGCGCCATAATGAATCATGGACTTCGCAGTGGCGCTACAAAGAAAAACGAGGAACACGTCGGCACTTTTCATCAGCGTGCCCAGTGTTGGAGCTCTGCTTTCCTTCGCGTTTTTTTTCTTCCGACTTGAACGTAAGCTTGTTTACACAGGGTACTCTTGATAAGCCGGAAATAAAGCGTTGACTCGGTTTGCCCGGGCTGAAGTGGAAGTCGCAAAACAAATGAAATAGTGAAAGTGAGTGTAGAGGAGACCACCTAGAGGCTAAATAAACAAAAGAGCACGAAGACTCAAGCGTCGAAAGTTGAGAGCGGTACCGACGGCCGTAGTGGAGGCCGCTTTACTGCGTTTCCGTAAATCGCTTAGACGGCGCTGGAGATTTCTATTTTCGCTCGGCAGCCGCATTTTAGCTTCGAATTCAACGAGCTTCTCGCCTCTGGATGTTGGTGATGTAGAGTTGGGAAATGGAGATTGCGTGTTGGTTACTACTCGGTGGAGTAGACGAAGAATAAAGCAGGGTGGAAAGTGTAGGGTGCAATATTGAGGCCGAGTAAGCCGTGGGGTCAAAAACCTACATAGTTCTCCAAACACCATAATAGTACCTGAGTAAATATGCATCATTAAAAGAGCAGCATTTACGCCAGAGTAAAACGCTGGCTCCTGTACAAAAAGGAGGCCTTAGGAGGCAAAAATACTTCAAAGAAACAGCACCGCTGAATGCAGTGGGCTATTGTAAAAGCAAGAAGTGAAGTTTTGAGGATGCCTAAAGTTGCTGACTATGCGCGTCGCAACGTATGTCGGAATATGATATTGTTTTTTCATCCAAGAATGTCCGTTTTGAGCTTGCTGTGCGCACTTGACGGTGTCGAGTGCTATAGCTGGTTCCATGTAAACATGCAAGACCAATGAATATCAAGAGATATGGGAGATACCTTTTCCGTGCAGTGGATGAAGTACCACCAGATATTGACGATTATGTTTATGATGATGATGACGATGTTGATATAGACAAAGCGATTGCTCATTTTCAAACAAGCACATAGCGGTGTGCTAAATGCTTCTTGTGATTGGCAGTTTCTCATTTATTACAAGTTATTTTCGCAGAAACTCCTTCAAGTGTAATACGCACGAAGTCAGATGAAGAAAAGCCCTTGAAGTGTATTACTGGTTTTTAGAACTTCAAACATAATTTATAGCTTTCTACAACTCTCTTATATAAGGTAACTGCGGCCAAACCAGTTGGACAGACAGCATGACGCTACAGGACATGAGTGCTGGAGAAGTGGTTTGAAGCATCCAGGAGAAACTATGTGTATGTGGCCATCAAGGTTCGACTTCAGGATGGAAAATTATTGTTAACGCACGGGATCGTGTAGGAACAACGTTAAAAGAAGTCTTGAATTTTCAGCGGCTTTTTAGAGAGTTAAGGTTTTGTTTTCAGCGACCTAACGATGATGCCCACTGTAGATAGTAGTGTGAATGAATGGAAAGAATAAATATTATTATTTAATGTTCCGCTATTTACAGGTTCAGTACGAGATGGAGAAACTGTACCTACAATCCAGGTGGACTTGTTACACCAAAAACGCTACGTTCCAACTTCCAATACAACTTCAAATCGTATCGCCACTGAGCCTCTACCGGGCTCATAGTGGATTCGAACCCGGGAATGTCTCGCAAAAAGGGAATCGGAACTTCCTACTTATCGCCGAAACCAATCACCGCGCTTTTTTTTTCACCGCCACTCTCTCACGTTTTGCATTATATGTCGTCATCATGAATATCGGTGCGCCATGGATCCAACAAACAGCTATTGCATTGCGCCTTTGAGGAGCATTGAAGGTTAGTTTGGCTAATTATGCTTTACCCGCCCCATAATTTTCCACCCCAAATTTACGCTTCGCAGTGAAAACATTGACGACCCACATTCTATACCGGCCAGAAAATCCATAATTATAGATGAACAAAAAATCCAACTAGGCCAGAAAATTCATAATTATAGGTGAACAGTGAAGAGGTGAAAGCTTTCAATGATACTGGGCTGGTTAGCGACATAAAATGATTTTTTAATTTCTTTTTAATTGCACACCACTTTAACTACCTCCCAGCCCTACGTGATTTTAAAATTCTTCTTTGTAATGATCGCACAAAACGTGACGCTAAGAAATTACCTTATGGTAATAACAAATTAAAATGACAGTAAGAAAGAGACAACTAGAAAGCCCCAGACTAACCACGGTGTTATTTCGCTTGTCTAACCTGCGCTGTGGGAGAGGGGATGGAGTAGGGAAATGAAGATATATATTTCTAAATAAATACATGCACGGATAATTGAACCGGATAGTTACATAGCGTTACTCGACCAGCTCGTCCTCGCTTTCTTTACTTTCAATTCTTTTGGCAAAATGGGCCTAATAAATGGCCTAACTCTGCAATTAAACGCACATGCCGCAGACCGCTTCCACAAATGTGGGACAACGTCGCCGCATTGTATTATTATTTAATTATTGATACTGTCAGCCGTAAGGTTTTATTATTATTAAATAATAATAAAACATGGTGAATACAAATACATGGAATTAAAAAACACACAGCCACAAGTGCAACCTTATACACTTCTAGAAAAATCAATTCAAGATAGACAAAACCGTCCCGCTCTGCAGATAAAAGACTTTAGTACAACACTGGCGAACAAATTATTCACAAAATAATTCGGCCTGCAAGCCACCAGAATCATAACAAGGGAAAAATATGAAAACCTAAAAGTGACAGGGATATCTAGTCGGGTATATGACTGTACAAGAATTTTTCAAATTGAAGCATATTGCCTGTTTGCAGAAAGGCCTGAGGCAGGGAATTTCATTCTGTTGTTGTTCAGAGGAAAAAAGAATGTTTAAAGCAGTTAACACGGGCATTCATAGGTGTAACCTGATAGCGGTGAGAGCTTCGTACAGGACGACAGTAACGCTGTTGCAAATAGGGGTTTGTGTTTATGTTGAAGTGATTATTATACAACAGGTAAAGACATTTTAGCCTGGCGATCTTCCGTCGTTCAGATAGCGGAGTAAGTTGTCATTCATGTAGCATGTCAGTCACAGAATCTGTGTATCTATATCTTTAGATACACAGATCATTATCTAGATTTGTGTTTATAAAGGAGTTATGTCATACAAATAAACCTAACATGGTCACATCTTTGTTGTCTTTTTCATTATTATACCACCCCAAATGTCGGTTTCACCCAGCAGGTTACCTTCTTTGCAGCTTTATCTGGCTTATAAACTGTGTCAATTTGATGTTAACCCGTTTTCTTCTTTTATGCAAAATTATTACCAAAAGTACCTATTATTTTAAAGGTGGCTCAATCTTTTCTTTCCTACGCTGCATATCAGCGGCACAATAGCTTAAAGGATAAGACACTCAGCTGCTAATTTTGAGGACCCAGGATCGATTCTAGCAACAGCTGCAGCGGGGCAATAAAGGCAGAACTCATCTCTGCCGAGTGCTGTTCGTGTGCGCGTGTAACGTGTCAGTGAGTTTTAAAGAAGCTGTAGTTGGCGAAATTCCCTGGGACCTTCCTCGTCAGCGTCCCTCATAGACAACGTCGATTCAGCGAGGTAAACACCATATACTGTAACTATACCATCTACATCCCCCTGATTTCAAATCATATCTGCAGCTTATGTCAATTATGCCTGGTTAAGGAAGCGAAAGCGTTGTTATGCTTGGCGCTGTGTTTCTAAGCCAGGTTCGACTCATATCTAGTTTAATGAGCGGAAACTCGATTAAGCATGGTCAGACAGAGTTTGTGCCGGTCTAATGCCTCCGAGGCTATATGTGATCGTCAAGGAAATGCAGTCGAAGTCCTGGTTGCAGCGCGCGACTCCTCTATGCCTGCCTGCGAACGTCAAAGACACCACAGCCCAGTCTAGACGACACGAAGTTGTCGAGGCATTTTGAAGGCGCAAGTCCTAGGAAACGAGCCAGGAAGCCAACGATCGCGGTGGAGGGACAAGGTATGCAGGGGACAAGGAGGCAGCATGGAATTGTGTCTGGAAACTTTTGTATTAGGTCGAAAGCCTTTTTAGGTTTATGAGTGCTTGTCCGTGCATGCGTGTGTCCCGAGTCTGCGAGAAGTGTCACCCTTTGTCGCGAGATTGTGAGGGGTTCTGTTTACCTTTAAAGTTATCGGTGAAGAACATTAATTGATTGTAGATGGGGACCGATAATGATAGTCGTAGTTATAGTTGCAGTCATGATGATAGTGATAATTGTAATGTGACGCCATCACCTGGGGATGTCGACGACTACGACAGGACGTGACGTCATAGTGAAGTCATATATCCGGTTATGTTTAAAAACATAAACCGATGTCATCCTGGCATCACATCAGTCATAATGTCACCTCCGATCACGACCAATGACTTCACCTGGCTGACGCCATCGGGCATCCGATTCAGGCGCTCCCTCGAACGCCGCACCACACAGCATGCGAAAGCAGCAGCAGTAAAACAGGAATCATCGGCGTTTCAAACAAATACTTTCGCCTTATCGCACTTCAGTGGTCCAGTATTTTGCGGAGATATGTGCTATTACGAATAATGTTTGCCACGTGCGTGAAGTAGAAGCAGATTTTCGAAGCAGAAGAAGAAGCGAAGCAGCAATAGAGTACCAAGAATATGATGTATATTCTAGGCACTATAGCGAAAGAAGAAGCGAGCACCACCGGTGTTTGCGCAAAGCCCGTCCGGAGAACAAGGAGCGCGGCGGCGGCTCCTCGCGCCGTACCTGAGATCAAACCAGGCCTGCTGATCTCCTTGACTCCTCTCACCTAAATTGTTCATTAAAAAAGCACTGTTGATCTACCAGCAAAGGAATGTGGTGTTCTTTCTTTCTGTCAAAACTTATCTCATTACCGAATATATTGTCAGTGCTGTTGCGTGTAATACATGGCTAGCAAAATAAATCAGTTACCTGGTACAAATCAGTACCTATCATAAGTGGTGATTACGACCGTCGTTCTGTCACAACTGAATCGGCTACGCGCGAGTGCTGCAGTGTTGTCTGAACAGATTGGACTCTTCTTGTTTTACTGAAGTAACCACTGCATGATGTTTGTCCGCAAAGTATGAAAACTCCTTTCGGCTAATTCCGCGCTCCCAGCTGTTTTGCCTTGATCTCTTGTGCTGTTCGCAGCGTAAGATAACTGCGCTGTTACTACAATCGCTATATGTCGTCAACCGTATTGGATAGAGGCCAGCACGTTGGCCTAGTGCTGGGCTATCTTTAGCAGTGTATGAGTTTCAACCGCGGCGCAGCTGGTTTGTGTTTACTGCGCTGTTTTTGCCGTATCGGATTCGCAATCAAGGCAAACAAAATGAATCTTCAGCTTGGTCAATAATCCATTTGAAAGAGACTGCGAAAACACGGGACAGGGGAGGCAAGGCTGGTGAAACACTTGTCCTAAGTCTCCTCGACGAAAATTCTCGCTTGATGTCTGCTTTTATGAAACTTCTATAAAGCTTCTGTTGTGGGCGTCTCCTAATCTGTTTCCACTCTGGCTACACCTGCGGCTTCATCTGAATTGCAAGGATTCTTGATTCTCTAGACGATATTATCTATGCAAAAACTGAGGATGCCGTAATATTACTGTGCAAAGTATTGTTGGAGAGGCACCATAAAATAGTACTTGCAGCTAAAAATACGTAAGTAGCTCCTATGAAGATACGCATGCAAAGAAAAAGAAAAGAAAGAAAAGCCAAAATATTTGCGTACTATGCACCCAGGAGACAACGTTTCCAGAGAATTTCGCGTTAAATGGCCCCACCGTTATACGCTCTGAAAATAGCAGCCAGAACTTTCTTCAACGAACACTTTTATGAACCTGCGGCTTCGCAAGTTATATACGAATTTTAAGCAAGCGAGTCTCTCTCAATCATCAAATGTGTAGGTGGGAGTACAAAAGGGCCAAGTCACGGATCACCGGGGAGCAGCCTGGTAGCTCTCTGCGCTGCGGTAGAGCATTAATGTTAGAACACAGGTTTCTTACATTTCTCAATATTCAGCACGGGTGGAAAACGGCATGCTTAACAAAAAGCAAGAATCTACTTCTTACTTGCTATTTCTGGTAATCGAGCAAAATTTTCAGCTACCTACAATGTCAGGTAAGGGTACCCTTCGACACTTGCATAGGAAACAGTGCGCCTTACAAAGGCACGACCTTTACTACCTGCCCATTACCGCCTAGGATTTTTCTTTTATTTATTCGAACCTGTTTGAGCTAAAATAGATTTGGGGCTCTTTCGTTCGATTCTCTGATTGCGTAGATTCCAGTGACTAGACTGTGAAAGTGGGGTTTCTTAATTATATTCCCTGTTGTGGTGCATTGTACGCGCTCTATTTATTTATTTATTCATTCATTTATACTGTTAACCCTTACTGAGGGTTGTGACAGGGAGGGAATCAACAATACATATAAAATCAATAACACATCTAAAATTTCAAACGAAAATTACTCAGTCAACAACAGTTTATGGCATTATCTGTTCTTTTTATTACTCCTCAGATCATATCCAAAAACAAACACGCACACATGCAGTAAAGAAACAATTTCGTGCCAGACATGCCTTTTAAAACGGATGTGCCTTCCATACGTATTCGAGGCTAGCTCGTTTAGTACTGGAAATTCAAAATGAAAGGCGAGTATCTTTTCACTCGTTAGGACAATATACCGATTGGTTTTGCATAGGGCACTTTATCCTACAATGTATTGTTAGATATAGCTTACGAAATTATTGATAAATCTATCCGACCGTCAACATTTAACAGAATGATTTGAAAGCGCGAGATCTTGACCTCGTTTGTGGCATTTCTTTTGATTGGTATGTAATTTCTTTTAGGCGCTACTTTTTTCCTCGTTGCATGCAGTACGTGTATGTTTAAGGGTTATAAAATACATTTTTCTCGCCGAAGTCTCTACTGCTTCAGACAAGTTAGCATGAACTCTCCCTTTTTTAATTTGATAGCGGGATCAAACTCACAAGACCCGGGTTTAACGCTAGTAACGACTGTCATGTTTCAATAAATGAGAAACGCAAACTGACTATAGTGAGGAGCGGTAGCTCACGTTAAAATAGTAGGTAGTTGAAATTAACAAGAACCTACCATGATGGTAAGTCTCGCAGCTTGAGGCGTTTTGGGATTTTAAGTTGCAAAAAAATGCAAAACATTATTTAAAATTATTTCCAGATCGCAAATCACTCTAAATGACAGGACAAAGTAGTCTTGCGCGTAACCGTATGCAGCGTTTGAGGCAAGGACGCATCAAGCGAGTAGCCTACCGTAAACTTTTATTTCGTTTTAATCAATATAAATGACATCGACCTCATATCGGTATCAAGAAAATCATGTTTAGTAAACAGACGTAACGCCTACAATAATGTGTTTCGCTTAAACAAAATGAACACTTATACATTTAAACATTCCATATTTAAGAAACCCGCGACTAAAGAGCTTCCCGTGTCAAAATTATTTTGGGTTGTGCCATCCTACCACGAATGCGTAATCCTATTATTTCTATTTCTCACATATCTCTGTAGCAGGAGTTTTATGCTTGTCAAAATTTATCCTCATCTTCAATTATTACTCGAGGAATCTAATCTGTGTTATTATTGATGTCTTGGTTCTGTGTAGACATTTCTGCAGCCCAAAGCATTCTTCAAAAAGGGAAGAATGTCGCATGAGCTCGACTTCTGCCCTCCTGTCTGAGACCGCTGGGCGATGAAAACGACAAAATAAAGGAGATGGCACCACGAAAGTAGAGAAGATTTTTTTTTTGTCTGGGGTTTAAGAGGCAGAAAAGAAAAAGCGGGCCAGTGCTTAGAACACAATACGCTGCTGGTCGCGACGGCCTTTATTACACTTTCTTAGAAGACGAGCGCTATAGGCACCTTGACTCATTGGTTTACTTGAATTCCAACAACATTTCCGCTCGAGACCTGTTTCCCGATTTTATATTACCTCTGATTTGCCTTTTGGTTGTCTTCTAGGTATCCTATGCTGTGAGCAAAATGAAATATATCCCCTTCCGAAGGTTCAGAACTTCGTCTTTGCGTATTTCGTTTCTTCTTGAAAGCTGCAAATTTTACAGTCCGCCTTCTCGATCTCTTCTTACTTTGCCTTTAAAGTTTCCATCCCCCCCCCCCCCTCAAAAAAAAAGTAATGCTACCCCCTACTAAGTTGAACGGAAATCGCAGGGAGCTGTTCCCTCTTCAGCTCCCAGTTCGCAGGATTTTCTAAGTTGACCCATGCGGCTAGATTTCTGGTTTTTTGTCTTTCAGTTGAGTGATTTTGCGGCTCTGTGAATGGCGAAGCTTGCCCAAAAACGTTGTTCTCCTCCTTCGCCGTCTGCCTCTGCCTTCTTCGTACACATTTGAATCATTTACCTCCGGTTATCAAAAAACTGTTTTCAGAAGGATGATCCCTTAGGCAAAACTGGGAGCAAGAAAAGAGCTCAGATGAAGGGCGGAAGAATTACAGTATGATGCGTTTGCTAACATGGTGAAGATGTACGCTGTTGCTGTGTTTTGGCAGAGAGCGAATAGTAACAATGCAAAAGGCGAAAAGAAAAAGCAGAAACCATCATTTTTGGATCTCTGGTAGAATGCCGAAAAAAATTAGTCGTTCTTCGAGCTGGTTCGGCGAAGTGTGAGTAGTTTGTCTGGACCTAAATATAAAATTAAAAATAATTCCGAAAAAACGAGAGAACCTGATGAAGCGGACCACCTAAATACCATAAAAAAATAAAGCAGATAAAGTTGAATTCAAAAGGATGTTATTGTTCGTTTGAGAAGGAGGCCAAAAGAAGTCAAATTCTGAGAAACCGTAGTCAGCTAGCGGTCCCGCCACGCGCCACCTATTTTTCATCTTTAAAATCTGGTGGTGTCATTTATATTATTTGGATTATTGTCCAAGTTCAGAGTAACAGCTCTAAAAAGAGACATTCGCCGATTCACGATGTTTCATTCAGATCATGCGCGAATAGACCAGAATATCTTCGGGGATGGAAATAGACATTTCACGTACTCGGGTGCGCGCTACATTTAGGTGCAGTCTTGTGATGTTTTGAAGAAATTGAAATAGCTATTTCAAATGCTTGCCGAAGTGCAGGAGGGTGGTGACAAGAATGTGACGCAGAACGCCATTAGTGATGCGCGAATCAGGAATTATGCTTAGGAAATGTCGGGTGCTCTAAAGCACAACGGACAGAAATGCAGACATCAAGGTAACTAACACGAAACCCCATTTCGCGTTATGCATGCACGACAGTGGGTGCACTGACCGACCGCTTTCCTTAGCGCTGCAGCAGAAACTAGCTAGGAAAGGGAAGGGGAGATATGTCTTTGTCACCATGCCATGGCTTGTATTGTTTGGAGTTATGGGATCTGATAAAGGTAAAGGGGGGTGAGTGAAGTAGCCCATTCTCCATGGGACAGAAACAGAAGTCCTTCGGTATCCATTTCCTTTTTATCATTTACTGTAGAGCCAGAAAACATTATGCTCGAGTATAGTTTTCAAGGGTGAGACGATAACTGTAAAATTCGTCTCCTCTGCTCTTACTTCAGAGGTTTTTCGGCTCCACTTGTTTCTTTAGACAAGTAAGATTTAGCGATCGCGCGAGCTGCTTATAGCTTACACGACTTAATTGTTGTGTTATAGGCGTTCTTGTGGAGGCCTGGTGGCGTTCCCATTCGCTTCAATATGGGCTGGCCATTTACAGCTAATAAATACCCCTGTAATGAATTTTAGTTTCAGGTTGCTACAAGACCCCCCCCTCCTACTGGAGAGGGGGGGGGGGGGTGGCTTGTCGTAGCTCGCTAATCTTGTTCTAAAACTCAATTCCTTAGAATTCGGCAACTCATATTACCTACAAAGCAGTGGTACAGCCATGGGAAATAAAATAGCGCCAAACTATGCCAACAAATTCATGGGCCACATCGTGTCGCATTTCCTACGCTCGTACCCAACAAAAACGTCTCTTTACAAACGCTTTCTGGATGATGTGTTTGTCATATGGGCAGAAAACAAAGGGCGAACTCATCCGATTCATTACCTCATTTAACAACATACAACCCAACATCTCATTCACTCATACCTACTCGCCTACCCAAATAACCTTCCTGGACGTTTTAATCAATTTTGAGGTGGGTGAACTAATCACAATGCCTATAGGAAACCCATGGACAGGCAAAAATACTTTCATTTCAATAGCTGCCACCCACGCTACTGCAAAACATCAATTCCTTACTCTCAGGCAATAAGATTCAGACGAATCATAGTACCTACAAATCGCATTGCCTACGCTCGGAAGCTTTTGCGGACAATTCAAACAGAATGCGAGAGGTTCTGAAACACTAGTAATATGCGTCTCCTATGATTGATAATGCCATTCGAAGAGCGGAGTTTATTGATCGCAAAGAAACCCTTGAGGAAGGCCGGCCGGCAGCACAAAAATGAACACCGCTCAAATCTGATCTTAACTTTCGCACCAAACCTTCCGAACAATAAGAAAAAACTGAAGAAAAGCAGTTTACCGTCATCGAACAATGTGATCGCCTCTCCAAACTTTTTCCCGTGGTTCCGCGGGTTACGTACAGAAGACCAAATATCTACAAAACGATGTAGTCCACTCTACTGTCGATAAAGCAAATTATGTGGGTTACTTGCCGTGGGGAAAGAATGGATGTGAAGTTTGCAAACTAGTGAACACAACAAATACGCAAAAAGCACAGACTCTCATTTTAACATTCCATTCGCAGAAACCTGAATTGTGACTACAGGAGCGTGGTATACGTGCTAGAGTGTGGCGAGTATCAAATGCTGTATATAGGGCAGACCGAGAATCCCTTCCGAATTCGATTCAACAACCATTGAGCGCCTACTAAATCTCTCCCCCACCTTTCCCTGTCCTAACACCTTCATCAAAAAAGTCACGAATTCGCCAAACGCAAAGTTATCCTCTTCCATAGCGGCTTCCATAGCAACCGCGAACTAAACCGACGAGAATCGTACTTAACTTTAAAATTTAGTTCACTACAGTCCGCTATAAATGCGATCCGCGGTATTCTTTGTCCACT
Source organism: Amblyomma maculatum (assembly GCF_055883805.1). NCBI lineage: Eukaryota > Metazoa > Arthropoda > Arachnida > Ixodida > Ixodidae > Amblyomma > Amblyomma maculatum. The sequence goes on along the minus strand of NC_139347.1, from coordinate 106,174,069 downwards.
AGAAAGTTCAGGAGCTCTTAAATTCCTCGCCGAAAAAAAATATATTCCAACTTTAACTCTTTCAATTACAACTTACCCAAACTGCCAATTCAAGCTCCCTTCATTCTTGTGGGCTCCTACCACCGTTAACCAGTTGCCTGAAAGAATGTCAGCCTCCCCCACCATACGCACAAAGATGGCTGCACAGCTCCTGCTCTAGTCATCTGAGGAATACCTATTATCGTGCTTCCTTCTATGTGTGGTATTTATTTATTTCTTCATTTTTGTAGCGTAAGGCTACACTACTCAGGTCAGAGTCGAGTTTCACGTGAGTGTGCGGCGCCTTTTATGCGCATGCGCGAGAGCCGAGTAACGTCACGAGAGGCGCAGGTGCGTCGCCATCTAGCCACAGCAGGTGCGCGCACATCGCTGCCGCCGCCTCGGCCGGCGTGGCTGCTCTCCGACGCGCGATTTTCAGCCGGAGCAGTGTTCACGACAGTTGCACCGAGCGCTACTGCGCATGCTTTATGCTATGTATATCCAGGCATAGCAGAGCTAAGCCACTGCCAGCTTTTTTTTCCCATCCCACACACCACCTGTACCTGCTTTTTTAAGTTTTGCTTTTGACCCCAACCACCGTCACAATACAATTGTATTTCCCGGCTGGTAAACCCTCTTTCCCCCTTTCAATATCCGCCAGCGGTTTCTTTTCCGTCCTTCGCCTTTAGAACCGACCCGAATTCTCACTCCTTATGAAGGCCAGCTTCTGGTGTAAATGTCGGGTTGAAATGAAACTAAGGAATCAGTGCAGCATTTCATCACATAACGATATATATATATATATATATATATATATATATATATATATATATATATATATATATATATATACATACGAACATTTAACGTACTTGGCCGCTTAAGGGTTATAGAGCAAGGTGTACGCTTCATTTAAAAAAACATTTTATTGGACTCGACGTTTCGACCAGAAGCTGGTTTTCATCAGGAGTGGAAATGCAAACGATGCGGGTAGGTTCTTTGGGCGAAGAGCGGAAAAAGCAACAGGTGGAGGACAGGTGAACACTGGTATTGCAGTGGTGAGCGGGGTAAAAAGCAGGTGCAGGTGCGGAGTGAACAAAATATGTGCAGGTGGTGAGTGCAAAAAAGGAGAAGAAAAAAAAGACAGCACATGGAAGGAAGCGCAGTAATAGGTATGACCACATGCGACGAAAGCAGGAATTGTGTCGCCTTCATCATTTGTATGGTGGGGGAGGCTGACATTCCTTCCATTTACTGGCAGTAAGCTTGACTTGGCAGTTTGGGTGAGTTTGCGGGAGGAATTTACGGAGTAACTGTGATTTGAAATGGAGAAAAAATACCAGGGCTCTCATTATACCGGCCTGTAGGGCAATAAATTTAAATATAAAGTACGATTCTCGTTGTTCCCGTTCGCGGTTGCTATGGAAGCCGCTCTGGAGCAGAATAACGCAAGTTTGTCGAATTCGTGACTTTTCTGTTGAAGGTGTTTGGACAGGGAAAGGTGGGAGAGAAATTTAGTGTGCGCGCGATGGCTGTTGAATCGAATTCGGAAGGGGTTCTCAGTCTGCCCTATGCATTGCATTTGACACTCGCCACACTCGAGCATGTATACCACGTTCCTGGAGTCACAATTCAAATTTCCGCGAATGGAGTGTTTAAAGTCAGAGTGTGTGGTCTTTGCCGTGGTCGTTGTTTGCATGTGTTTGCAAACTTGGCATCTATTTTTTCCGCACGGCATGCAACTTACAGGATCTGCTGTATCGAGAGTAGAGTGGACTACGTAATTTTGTTAATTGTTTGGTTGTCTGTATATATATATATATATATATATATATATATATATATATATATATATATATATATATATTTAGCATTTAAAGGAGCGAACAGTCTACGAGTGCACAGGAAACGTTTTTTTCTTATGTTTACACTGTTGACACTTACTGAAATTTTGTCTTATCGTAATTATTGGAATAAAGAGCATTAAAATACAAAGCAGAAGAAAAAACGACGCATATATATATATATATATATATATATATATATATATATATATATATATATATATATATATATATATATATATATATATATATATATATAATATATATATATATTTGGAGCAGGAGTTTTGCCTAGATTGTTGGTTATTCTTCATCATATTATCAGTTTATCAGTCCAGCTATACCCACTGCAGGGTGAAGGCCTCTTCCATATTCCTTCCAATTAGCCCTGTCCTGTGCTAGCTGCATCGACTTGACCCCTGAGAACTTCTTACCCTCATGCGCCCACTGAACTTTCGGCCGCCCCCTGCTACGCTTTTCTTCCCTTGCATTCCAGTAATAACCTCTACAAAATGACTAAAAGAATGCAGCGGCGTGTTGATGTTCTGCTTTGCGTTTAAATACCCTTGACGTAAAAAATGTTGGAGCAATAATTCATGTAAAAAGAAAAAGAGACAGATATCCGGTGCTTTGTTTGCACTCATTGTCTTTTGACTTTAATTTGTGTATCATATCGTGCCCATAATTTTCTCTCAACATGTCGCTGTATCGCTGTGACCAGGGCTTAGGCCGAGGTTCTCGCAGACTCGCGCCGTTGAAAACCGAGCCGCACGTAGCGGACGCCGTTGGACACCCAGCCGTACCTAAAGGCGCCGAGGCGACGACGACGGTAACCGGGTTGCCCTTTGTCTCTTGCTACGGGGTGGAGGCAAGCTGGCTTTTCAGGCCTTAATCCTCCCTGGCGCTCGCGGTGGAGACAAAACGGAACCTTTACGTTTCTTGAAAGAATTGTAGGCGCGTTGCCGAGCAGCACAGACCCCGTTCGCCGACTTCGCGAGGAAGGCGGGTGACCTCCTGGAAAGTACCGCTGAGCAAAAGACCTCCGCTAACAGACCACTTCTAGGGCTGTTTTGCTTTGGTACAGACTCTACAGCGCTAGCACAAGATTGTCATCCACATCAGAGAAGTTCGCTTTTCTCGCCGAAATGTGTGCTAAGAAGTTAGAGCACCGTCCTCGGCAGTGAGCAGCACATCCATTTATCCTTTGTGCCCCACTGGTTGGACTGCACAGATGAACTCTGTCTCCCCAGCTAGGGAACTAAGGGTAGGCGATATTTTTAACGACAAGAACTCCTAGGCGACAGTTATGACCACTAAAGTGCAATGAAGAGAAAGACTGTATAGCACGGCGGTTGTTGAGTCTGTAACGGCGTGTTTACTGATGGTGGCGGCGGGGTCTTTACCGCGATGTTTGCCTCAAGTGTCATGCATAAACTTGCACCTTCTGAACCGAATGAAGGTAAAAAGAAAGGCACCCATGTGTGGTGCGATATCAGTTGTTGTTTTTGTGGCTGTAGGAAGAAAGAAACAAAAGGGCACGGGCCTGCTACTAGCTCTGTAGCTAAGTCACCTCCACTGCCTCATGCGCACAGAACAGAAAATAGAGAAGAAAGGATAAAGAAGAGGGAGAGAAATACGCGCGCCGCAACAACAGCCGTCATCCTCCAAAGAAGCAGTGGCGAGTGAAATGACGGCCTACAACAGATACAATTGGGTGGCTGGCTAGCCTACCATACCAGCCCCGTAGGGCCAGGAACTGCCACCCTTCCAACATCCCCCGTGCGATGTCAGTACACGTTAAATATCCCGAAATGGTCGAAGTTACTTCGTAGTCCTCCACTACGGCGTCGTTTTCTCTCTTTCTTTTTTCACTCCCACCTTCCTCCCTTCCCTTACGGTGCGGCTCAAGTGTCCACAGATAGTTGTGTGACAGATACCGCGGCTATTCTTCCCTGTAAACCAGTCTGAAATTCCACGTGTTCCTGCTGTACTATGTCAGCTTCTGGACGCTGTAGGGTGCTGCGCTCGAGGAAGCGCCAAGTGAAAGGCGCAACACGGATGCCTGGATCACAAGCCCGGCGAGGTCAGCTTTATATATTTGTGAATCGGTATCTCGTGTTATCCCTCGGAATCTTGCGAAGTGTGACACTTCTCGCAGACGCACGTTCACCCGGACACTCATGAGCCTCTGAAGGCTTTCACCTAAACAATTTTCTTTATAGCAAGAGCTCCTTTTTTCTTCTTTCTACTTGTGCATACTCAAAGTGTAAATATTTGTAAAAACAATTTTGTTTGGTTCTTCTCCCTGGCTGCTCTTGCGCCGTCATCTAGACTCCTCCTCATAATTCCATTGTCGTGAAACCTAGGCCTCCAACCTGCCATCACATGAGCATATTCACACCGATCCACCCGCCCACTTACACACCAATTGGCTCTCAGATTGGCTCACAAAAATCTTGCATCTTTGAAGAAAATTTCATCGGCTTAAGGCTGTTTCTTTTAATGACAGTAAATATGCTTTTTTTAAAAACTGCCAGGTTTGAAAGGGTACATATGTTTCTTTCGTTTGCTCTTTGCTGCCCTGAAAATGGTCACATACACGATTATTTCAACTCGCTAGGAGAAACTCAAGTACATTGTAACATGCCCTCTTTTGTCCAATGTTTTCTTCAACAGTGACGTTGAACATTTAGAGTATAAAACTTTATCGCCTGTCGATGAGTGATCTGTACAAAAATGCAGGCAGGGGAAGGGTGGGATGGAAAAAATATTTGCTGTATTCAGAACCAACCAGAATGCCTTGCTTTGCTTGAGATATTTAATGACAGAAACAAGATCTACGACATTAAAGAAATTGGCTAGCGACAAAAGTGAAAAAAAAAAAGATAGCAACATACTACATTCGTTTCGCATATTACTCATTGAGATATAATGAGCCTGTAACTAACCATGTAACAAAACATCAGTGTGTAGGCTGGAGAGGTTTTTTCTTCGAAGCCAAACGCCCTACGAGCTGAAACACATGAGATCGTATTCGATGCCAGCCTGAGGCATAGCTCCCAGATAGGTGCCAGTTATTGACGCGTGGATGGCAGGGATGCCTCTAGGCGAAGACCCGCAAGCAATGGAGAGTAGGGTTTCAATTTCCTGCTCTCCCACAATGTTCCTGGCGACGCGCACATATAGGTCTCCGTCTGGCACATTGACGCCACGAATGCTGAGCACGCATTTGGAAGACTGCAGGCGCTCCGATTCGGACAAAGAGAGGCGCCTGCCTGCCCGGTCCTCCCAATACTAAAGTGGAAATGCTGCGAATCGATATCGCGAACATGACTGGTGAGGACATTTTACAAATCGGCTTTAACCGTTCTTTATTGCGCAAAGTTCCTGTTGTATACGTATGGAAGCCTTGTTACTTTTTACCTGCTTTCATACCAAACGTAGCCTTACTGTATAGTACACAGAAAGCTCTTGCAAAGCAGTGTAAGAGGCAGGATGGATTCATATCGATATTTTACACGAACAAAATTTGTGGGAAGAAAGTCCTTCGGAAGAAAAAATAAGCTCCAGAAGCGAGGCCTTTTCTAGCAGTGTTTTACGGTCCTGAAATTCCATTTAGACATTGTCTTTTCTTGAACATCATTCGATCTGTTTTAGTTGTTAACGGAGTCTTAACTACATGGTACCACGTAGACATGGTTGAAGCAGCGCTCTATGTTTTGGGTGCTAACAGGCCATTGATGGACAAAATATTTTCGAACACCGCAAACGGCTAAGATGGGATAATGTTGTTTTGGATTGTTGTGGACGCCGAACACGTCCACAATGTAATGGCGGGCTCTAAAATTTCATCTTAGAAACTTGAGTGCCTTGTTAGTCGCTGCCAATAGTTATCTTAATATACCCCTAAAGCTGTACTTACGATGATATTCTAATGCAAAAGGAATGTTCATAGCGGCGGTCTTTGTGATTACTCGAGTGAAATTTAAAAGATTTGCGTCGCATCAGTGACTTTCTTAAAAAGTGCTCCTGGAAACCACTCCCAACGGACTGCCGCGACACCTCTCCACATGCTCCCTTCCCGATGACGCAATCTGGATCTGTGCTTGCTGGGTGCGCCACTCATTGGGCGCATCTCAAGTGACTCGGATGGAACCGGCCTCGGTGAAGCGCTATCGCGTCTTGTTTCACTTTTTCTTTGCGCTCATGTGCGCACTGTGTTAAGGGAAGAGAGGAGGAGCGTTGTCTTCGATCGCCGATATGCTCGATTATAACGAAGCTAGCTGAAACGTTTTTGGCGTTGCGAAAAGAACTGATAGGATACCTTTTTCGTGAGCTCAATTTTCCCAGCGGCGTGGTATCGCTCCCCCCCCCCCCGTCCTCTCCCCCTCCCCCCCCCCCCCCCCCCCCCTCCACTCCCACAAACTCGGGTCGGCCTTTCTTTCACTTATTGCATTCTACTGGAGCCGTATAACTTAATCCGAAATATAGTTCTGGCTATTACACTGTACATTTCCTGTGCCGCGCGCAAGACAGGTCAGTGTGGCTTGCCACTCTCTTCAAACTACATGAAAGTTATGGTGTCCTTCACTTGTGTAATCTTCCAATTCCTTTAGAGAAGAAAGGAACTCTGACACGCAAAGACAACAGCAGGCTATCCTGTTCAAGCCCCTCACCGAGAGTATTTATTTAGCATCGCACTGCCTGGTATAAAGAAAAAAACTGAATAGCAACAAAATTAGCACATTTATGTGAAATTTTCTCTTTTTACTGCTTTGCTGCGAACAGGTGCAATGTATGTTCCATCTTGGAGAAGTGCGGTAAGAAGATGTCCTATGAAGCCAACAAGGAAGACTCTACCCTGATTGGAGCTCGTCACTCTAGACATATTCTTTGCCTGCAGTTTCTTGAAACAAATATACAGTTTCACTTTATAAAGCATTCGCCTACATACGGATTTAACATTGATGCCATGTGCCACACTGCAGCCGGATCGTGCAGCCTTTTTCCAGCAATGAAATTCTGCACCACAGTTGGTGCGATCTCCCATTAACAGTGATTCTGTTACTGCTGCCGCAATAGTCCACTTAGCACTTCAAGTTACATTCCATAAATGGTGAATTACACATGAATATGGCATTTGAAACAAACAAGAGCAATGCTTCGAACAAGTATCGCGGATAATCTCTACAAAATACCACACGCATGCGTGCGCCACAAAGAATCGAGAATACAAATCAAAGCTCTCTCATGCTTCCATTCACAAAGCTAGCTTCCTCGTTCTTTATGCTGGGCCGTCAATACCTGGGGATGACGTACAAGCAGAGACGGCATCTTTTTGTCCGTACAAGTGGTCTACCCGACTGATGGATAAATCGTTAATTGTGTCGACTGCTTGGTGCACGCTTTTCCGCGGCGCCTCTCGTTTTCGCGCAAGCATCCCACCACAAAAAACGAAACCTTTTAGTTTAATCTGCTAGTGTATACGCGTGCTTCACTGTTCCGTATGCAGCGCCGCTCAAACACTCACGTAAGCGCCAGTACAGAAAAGGCAGAAGTACAGACGTACACAAACATACACAGACCGGTATACTTGTACCATCCTGTTTTCCGTAGAAACACGCCGGTACAAGTATACCTGTCTATGTATGTTTGTGTACCGGCCTGTTGTTCGTAAAAACACAATGAAAAAGAAGACGATGATTAGCTGACCGGCTGTCTGAGACCGGTCTCTGAGATTCGGCGTTTTTTCGAAGTTTTAGAGTATTCAGTGTTTCTTTGGTTTGTGTCCTCAACGTGCGACGATCTGGGGATCCTTGGCCACCGGCCAATGCATGTCAAGTGACCTCCTAGGCTCTCTGAGCCATATGCACGCGGACACGAAACACCACCACCCACCGCACTCCATGCTGCACTGATGGCGCAAAGCCATCGGCTAGTCAAGTGGCCCCTGTAGTGGCAGCAGCAGATCAGGGCCCTGCGAACAAGAGACCACGCGAAGAACAAGCCAGTGATGCGCCTTTGGGTGACCACGCAGAGGACATAGGCCAGGCATCTTTCACTGTTGTGCCCTACAAGAAAAAGAGAACTGCTTGTATTCCGGTTGGCTTCAGGCCCACCGCGGTCGGAGGTGGTGTGCCCGAGCGGTGGTTTGGGATCGAAGCTGCAAGGAACCGGGCCTTCCGTGCGCTGCCCGGGGCCTGGAGGAAGAGACTCAATGCTCGACCACCTCCGTTTATTTAAGGAGAGAGACTGCCCTAACCAACTGTACAATAATGATGGCGCGTAGCCCGTTTAGAGAGAGAGTGTGAAATATAGTAACAAAAAAGTACAAAACACATACGCATGACTGCTTCCAAAGGTCCAACATAGTCGCCGTTTGTCTTTCGGCGAACCGTCACCGTAACGCCGACACAGGCACACACCAGTTCACAGGAGACATAGCGGTCCTTCCGAAGGCTTCAAAGGGACCGCGGAGAACGCGCAGCAGAGCGGGCGGCCATCTCTGCTCGGCCACCGGAAACATAATTCTTCTTGCTCCCTCTTTTCCTCGCCGCGGCGTCTTGACCGTGCGCATCACGGGCCACTGCGCGGTCGCTCCTTCCCGTCGTGGCGGCGTCCAGCGCCTTGTTGAAAACCAGGGAAGTCGTCCCGATCACAACAGAGGTAATCTATGGAAAGCCAGCGCTAACATCGTGGCTTCGGCAGTTGTAGCGTCGGCTGAAGAAATATTTCTCAGCCATTGTCTTAACAAAGATGGGAGCTTCATGGCTAGAGTATCGAAACTGCCTGCTGCCAATCGTTTGCTCGCAGTAACTAAGCTAGCTACTGTGACTGTGGAGGCCCAAAAACCATATTTTTACACAGCCAGCTACGGAAAAATTCAAGGCGTACTGCAGGAGTATCTACGTGACCAAGGCGTTCTCTCAGCAAGGAGGCAAACAACACAAATTCCTGAGGACGGTGGCAAGTTCAGAGCTACACCATCGCTCTTTTATATTAGCATGCTCCAAAAGATGCACCACTGCTTAAAAGTGTAACACTTGCGTTCTGCAGTTACTCTGTAACTGAGTACGTCGCAGCAGCGACACAATGCTACAAATGCCAGAGGCATGGCTACATATCGAGACATTCTACAGGTCCAGTGCGATGCAAAGTGTGTGCTGGCCCCCATTCGCACAAAGAGTGCACCTCGAGAGCGCAACCTAAATGCGCAAACTGCGATGGCCAACATCCTTCTTCATACGGAGGCTGTGTAAAAAGAAAGCGTGCTACACTTGCACGCCTAGTGGATCAAGCACAAGGGAAAGCGCCTAAGCGTTATGATCCACCACCTAACCCTGACGTGGTTTTTACAAATACGTTAGATATATCCTAAAATCAATCACCACAACGTGAAAAATCACATGATGATAAAACGCGTGATGACACATAGGCGGCTGCAGCCAAAAAGAAGCGTGGGAAGTCCGCGGGATTTTCTCCTCCGTTAAAGCAACAACGACACTCCGCAGAAGCCCGACAAACTACCTCTATAACTCCCAGCCTAAGGCAATGCAATGTAACCAGAAGATCGGCGATAGACAGCAAAGCGGAACCACCGATCAAGAAATCACATGCCTACTGATGTCGATGCTGTTTGCCGTCATCAAAGCACTTGTTCGCTCTAACCCTTCGTCCCGAAGACTCCCAGAAGTAGGAGCTGTTCTAGAAATGAAACCGTTGCTGTCGCTCTCTTACGCTCCACAGGTGTGTTATATCACACACCTGTAATCATGGCTTTTGCAGGAAGAGCATCACGACAGCTGACCATCCACAACATTTTTCGTACATGCACCATTTTCCAGTGCAACGCTCGTGATTTACCCTCAAAACACTGTGATTTTTGGCAGCTTGTGCGAGCGTACCACTTCCCTCTCATAGTCATCTCTGAATCGCGCGAGGAGGAAATTGTCAGACTACGTGGATAGTATTTTCATCCCTCACAACGACCAGATGACGTTAGAAGATTGCTGATAGGCTTTCGCACGGATATCCCGGCTTCCTGGGTTGAAGTTCCGCCTCACAATGACAACGAATATGTGTGCGCCGTAACAGTAATACGGAGACAAGAGTGCACTCTTATTGGGGTATATCTTGAGCCAGGCAGGCCATTCTATGCTTCGAGGCTAAAAAAATTGATAACAAGAACGCCCACTTCATATATTATTTGCGGAAACTTCAACGCTCACAATGAAATTTGGGGGAGCTCACAAACATGTGCGCAAGGTGCCAAGCTTACAGAACTTCTTGCAAACATTCAATTGAACGGCTAAATTACGGCAGCACCACCTATCTCCGAGGCCTGACGACTGCCAGCAGCATTGACGTGACCTTTGTGACAAGCTCAGCAACCCACAACTTTGGCTGGCGCACCGATCTGAAAACACGTGGGAGTAACCATTACCTAATCCTCATATCAGCTGTGAGTGCGCAGAGGGTGCCAAAGAAATTTCTCATAAAAGCAGAGGAAATACTGCCGCAACCAAAAATGTGGAACTAATATCGACAATGGCTTATTGCCTGAGAGAAAGCAGTCGAATCACGGCTAAAATCGATAACTTACCCTCAAATAATGAGACATTTCAATGGCTGTGCACTATTCGCAGACGAGCTGAAAGGAAAGCTTCGCGCACAAAAAACATTGAAGACCTTCGTTCTTGCCGACGCACACAACGTCACATTCGACGCTACCTGGATAAGCTTAGTCGGCAAAGATGGCGTGACTTTTATTTTACGCTGGATGTGCGGCAATCAGTAGCCAAAATTTGGCGGATAGTTCGCGATATGCTCACGCCCCTCCTCTTTAATGGATTTAAAAAGTCTTAGAAGAGTACTGCAGACTACTGTCCGCCGGGTCAGGGACTTCTGCACACTCCATAAATGGTCTGTCAGGCATCCCCCTAGCGACAATGTTAGCGATGGACCTACCTTTAACTATTGAAGAGTTATCCACAGCTATCGCAGAATTAAACAGACGGACGTCTCCGGGTCATAAGGAGGTGACCTATAACGCAGTAGCAAAGCTACCTCAAAACTAGAGCCTTTGACTCCTGGAATACTACAATTCTTCCTGGATGTCCGATGAGGCTCCCACGGAAATGAATTTAGCAAACAATGTGCCCGTTTTGAAACCTTCCAAGCAGTCAACAATTTATCCGATTCGATCTATCGCCCTAGTGAGCTGCGTAGGTGCGCCTATGGAGAGAATTATCTTCAAACTCGTCACCTCGTTCCTCGAGAGCCGAAATGAATATCCTCAAGAAATGAAAGGGTTTCGCCAGGGTTTCGCCAGAAGGTATTATTAAACGTTGTCTCATCATCTGAAGAGTGCCTTCACGCTGGGTACATCTCGACAGCTGTTTTCCTTGACATCAAGGCTGCTTTTGACTCTGTATTTCATCATGTAATTCTCACACCCTTGGCCAGCCTTGGCCTCGGATGAAAGTTTTGCCACTGGATTCAACACTATTCATAAGAGTGGCAAATTTTTTTGAGCACTCCACATGGTCCAACTCTCTTTCCCGCAGTGAAGAAGGGCGTACCTCAGGGAGTTGTGCTCAGCCCTCTCCTGTTCAATACTGCCCTTATACATATACGAAAAAACCTTCTACGAGGAGTACGCATAACAATTTTTGCAGATCATATCTGCATCTGGAGTGCATTACGTTCGCGTTATACAACGCAGCACCAAGTTCATAGAGCGTTACTGCACATCTCAATGTACCTGGCTCCCACGGTCTTCGCCTCTCTCCTGAAAAGAGTGTTGCTATGGCTTTTACAAGGAAAGCAATGACTCGATACCTACTCCTTCTGGTTGGATGGTCACTGTCCTATGTACAATCACACCGATTCTTATTTGACAGTAACCTCTCTTGGGCCCCTCAGATTAAAAATCTCCGCGAGAGAATCACTGTAGCATTGCACGTTTTCCGATTCACGGCGAGAACACGATGGTGCAGCAACTGCCGGTCGATGGTTCTGCTTGAAAAAGCCTCCGTTGAAGGAGCGTTACGCTACTATTTACCGGTGGTTCAAAGATTATCTCCAACAAGCAAGAAGATTCTTGAAGCCGCACGGGGAACAGCTGCTTGCGGATATGCCTTGGATTTCTTAGGGGTCATCTGTATCAGGAACACTTGCAGAAGCAGGATGTCTCCCGCTAGATGCGATTGCCGCCCAAGAAACTATGCGCACCCATCTCCGACATGTCCTCCTGGGGAAGAAGCATTTCGCTCACCGTGTCCACCAAACTCACTGCAACTCTGGCTATGATCAAGCTGTAAAATTTCTGCCCCTCCCTACTATTATTCAGCCACGTAATATACTACCACTCACCTTTCCTCCATGGATACCATCAGTCTCTAAAAGTGAATATTTCCGTTCCTGGCGTGGATGCGAAGAGCTGCATGTCACAGTCAGCCCTTCTGCAACCCGCTCTCGCCTACTTACGCAAGTAATATACGCAGTACACCCACGTATTCACCGACGGTTCAACTGCTCAAGACACTTCATCCTGTGGCCTTTGTATACCCTCAACAAACCATGGCCTGCCTTACCGCTTGCAGTGGAAAACATCATCTACGGCGGCTGAGCTCCATGGCAATAAATGAGCTCTTTTCTATATCCTACGCCAAACTAACGGATCATGGGTTATCTTTAATGATTCCAAAGCATCTCTTCAAGTCCTGAATAACCTACTGAAGAAAACCAATCATCATCCTGTTTCCATTGACATCGGGTATATACGTCATTTTGCTATTACCGCAGGCCACTGCATAACATTTCAGTGGATGCCAGCTCACTGTGGCATTAAAGCCAATGAAAAAGCAGATGAAGTGGCTCGTAAATGCCACCAACATCAAAAATACATTCCGAACTTTTTCACAAAGTCTGATGCATCTCAACTGGCTAAAAAAACTGCTTCCGAAACTAAGTATTAATTTTGAAGCTTGCCGAAACATCACTACCAATAACTTTACTCAATTTACCCACATCTAAGATCAAGACTCCCTCCGAAATTTCCTCGCCAAATAGAAATTATTTACCACCAACTTCGATTGAAGTGTACATATACAAATGCCTTACGCTACCGTTTCGGTGAAATGAACAGTCCGTATTGTGACAACTGTGGCTCGATTGAAACTGTGGACCATATCCAACTTGAGTGCCCGGCGTACACTGATGGGCGCGCGCACTATGAACATAGCATGGAGAAGCTCTCCCCAGTGCCTTTAACAATAAACAGTGTTTTGGGTCCCTTAGCCTGCCCAAGGCAACAGAGACTCGTAATGAACTTTTTATTTACGTATTTGAAAGACATTGGACTCCTTGACAAACAAAATTCACCTTGCATGTTTCCCTCAGTCCTTTTCTAGCACGTTTGTCGGATCATGCATTTCATCCCCCCCCCCCCCTTTCATTTTATACCATTACTTCACGAACGCCTTAACACGTATTTAATGGCCACATTTTATCTACTCCTTCAATTCCATTATTTTCTTTTTCAATATTTTTCTCTGGAATGCCCCTTCCTACAAAGAGTAGCATGCCAGCGAAATCTAAATGCCGGAAAAGTTCTGTTTTTCATTAAAGGGTCCCTCTCTCGTAAAAACACCAAAAAGACTCCTTCGTTCATGCTTCGCCCGCCCTATGAGCTGAGGGAACCTTGCTCTCTTTGCCCTGCCCTGCTCGGCCCTCCCTCTCATTGCGAGAAGGAGAGAAGCAGCCTTCGCAACGTTTAAACTAAAGGTCATCTGGGCATCCCCAAACCCCTTGTCACATCGCCCAACACCGAGAAATAGCGAAGGGAAAGAAACAGAAATGCCTAAAATGGTATGACCTTGGCGTATGTAAGTGAATTACTCTACCAAACACCATGCCTCCCTCCAAACACATAGCAGGAAGCTGATTGCGGTTTCCGCAAGTTAGACAGCTAAGGAGGAGTGAAACACCTGTATGATGACCGCAAGTAAAGGAGCATGGCAAATCTATAGATTGCGTTAAATTTACCTGTGCTACTAACTAGTATTTTAATAAACGTTTGTGGCATAGGTTTCTGGGGCTGAAGCCTCAATTGAGCAGGGAAGAAAACATTTTGAACCAGACTGTGTACAGCGGCACATTAACTAGCTACATAACGAAGCGAAGAAAGGAGCCCGATCCGAAGTCAAATTCCTTTTTTTTTTCTTTTAACCCTCTGCATCCATCCACCGAGATTCTGGTAAGGGAGAAAAACGCGTATACAAATAGGCTGCAGTAAATCTGCTCAGCAGAAATTGTTTTGCAAGCACACGTGTGAACGTATGTTCCGAAGCCGCGAGAAAACCATCCCAAGGATTGCAGGACCCAAAGCACGTCTGCCTAGGTTGTCGTTGGCAATTCGTGCGACCAGCAGCGACCAAACAGACCTTTCAAAAAAGCCTCGCGGCAACTCTAAATTGAATAGGCACTCAAAACTAGATCCTCGGCTACGTATAAGCAGCCTTTTCGGTGGAAAAACTAGGGTGTTTTTCGCTTGCAATATTTTTTTTTTTACATTTCATTTTAGCCTGTCTAGAAAATGGTGTTCCAATTTAGGTGTTATCGCACAAATCTTTTTCGTGTTATAGCTTGGGCTCCAGGCATGTTTTTCTCCAATATCACTTTCAGTCGCAGTAGTGGTGTATTGCGTGACCTACTAGTTGTGATTAGAAATAAATTTTATTATTTAATTTAGGTGTTTTTGTTGTTAGATAACGTGAAACGCCATAAAGTGATCTATATATAGGAAATAAACCTTGAAGAATATCGAGAATTGGGTATCAAAAAAAGGAGTTTTATTCCGGTTAAACCTGGTATCCCAGCAGAAACTCAGCTATGAATCCCCCCCCCCCCCCCCCCATACTAGTGTTTCTTCTCTTTATAAGATTCTGGCTGTTGGATGGTTTTTGCTCGAGACAACCTAATGTTTTTTTTTTTTTTTTTTGCCGCTGCTTCTCGGTGAGCTATACTGGCTGGAGGATCAGAATCAGCCTGATCCCTTCCTTGGTGTCCTCACAAACTCGGGCCAGCACATACCTCACCTATGCTGGGGCTCCGTAACCAAGCGCCGGTGAAGCAGTTATTAAACCCCCAGCCTATTCGCGTGATATCACAGCGGAGCGCCTCCATATCTACGAAACGGACGATTGCTCAGTGGCCTCGGGTAGTGCTAGGGACAATGAGGACGAAGAAGCGGGGAGTGACATGTTCCGAAACGCTGGTTAACCCAGCCGAAACTCCGTTAAGTAGAACTTCAGGGTCATGGTAGCACTTAGCAAGAAAGAGGAAGTGCTTGCGTTAGGCCCCCTCTTGTAGCTCAAAGACAAGTGAGCGTGTGAATGACCTTCGGAGTTGCAGCGGTAAGATTAGAGCTACGATATAAATTGTTTCCTTTAGTGCGCCTCACGCCTTGTCGTATTATTTCATTTTTACTGCACCCGAATAAATTCGACAAGTGACCAAAAGAGTCCGTAATCCCCTATATATTAAGCAAAACATTACATGGAGTGATGCGCCTGAAATTTGTGAACACTTAGGAGGTACGTTTCAAGCTGGTAAGCCATTTATTCTGGGAAAGTTTATTAGAATTCAAAAATCATACTGTCCACAAGTACTGCTATGAAGCCCCGGAGTGACTGTTTGCTTTCAAGAAATATTTAATGTCTTCTCTATCTAGAAGTTTCTAATATTATTTTATAAAATATTTGCCCTCCGGAAGCGGTTAGCCATAATGAATGATAAGGTATTCGAGCTCGCCATGAACAGCGCATCGCTTCTGATGGCGTAATAGAATCTCCGAAGCTTCACCAATAAGACATCTGAATTTGCCATCTTCGTGTGCGAGGGGAGATTCAATATCGGGCGGTGGTTTTACAAGTGTAATGTGATTCATCGCATTTCCGGTTGCCAAGTGCACCAGATTCTTTGCATATCTAATCGCGGTTACATTCTTCTACCGGTGTATACCTGCTATTTATATGCACCTTTCACTGTCCATACAGCGCTCGATCTGTCACTGTGCTTCAACAGACAACTGCAACTGGTTACTGCGCTCCTTTTTAAACCTGCGCACAACACTGAATTTATATCTTTATTTTCCAGGGCCGTCCTCAATCCGCATCTCCCATTCTTAGTTGTAACCATTTTAGTCATTGGGATAGTCAATCGGATACTTGGGATACAGATCAAAGCCCTACATCTGGCTCCGTGACACCTCCGCGTCTCGGGAAAATACAGGCCAGAATATGTTAACATCTAGGTTTCCTGTACGCGCAGACAACTGCTTATCTGAATTCAACCTCGCTACCTCACTGTCTGCTTTTCCGGCTTCTTTATCGACTTACACAGTTTCCACTGGATTAGACGATTATCCGAGCCTGGACATACATGTTCGTAACCCATGCGCTCTTCATCAATAGGCATTCTATTATTGTTCATTACTCCAGCGACTCAGGAGCTATTCCTACTTTCGATCGTGCTACTGCATGAGCGCGACGCCACCCCAACCAACGCAAGAAACGCTCGGTAGCATGGTGTGCACTTGCTTTACCTCTGCTCATAATAGACATCTTTGCTAGGTGTTTCGTGATATGGATCACCGTTTTTCTGTAGCTGATTATACACCGAAAATATAAAATCTTCCCTAGTCAATGTGGATTGGGCTTCACTTGGCGCCCAGGCGCATGGCCAAGGCATGGTCAAGATATTAGCGAACAGGACGCACGCGATCTAATATCCACTTTGCATTAGAAAGCATAGAGCACATCTCGAGTTAAGGTCATGCACTCAGGTTTTATCGTTCATCCTTTAGTGCCGTATTCTGAAAACAATAATGCTCACTGAGCAGTTGGTCTCACTTGACGTAAGCTAAACTGGGTTCCGCTCTGGCCAGCAGTCGCGTATATGCCTCTTCGTAATATGAATTTCCTCAGCGTAGAAGTCGTAATACTAACTTTCTTTTAGGGTCGCACTGTACCCAGCGCCTTGTGTCCACTCAGCTCTATACTCGCGTGCTGAAAGGGTACATCTCACAACCTGAACTTTCAGACGCATGCCACCAAATTACAGCCTTCAGACTACTTGTCGACATTCTCAACACCGTTTTCTCCTGACAAAGCGAACTTTAAGAAATATGTTTTGGAGGAGCCGTTTTGTTTTCTTGCAGGAATGTTCCTCTGATGGGCAGGACAATCTCATGCTATTTGATTTAGCACTAGTGCCAGCTTTTGTAATTGCTTCTCATGTAAAATGTAGCAAAACAGACTAAAAATATTGGGCTCTAAATAGAGTTTCATTTTTTATTTAGAAAGGGGCAGAATAAACTGGAGAATTCACAAATCGTATTACATTCCAGCACCATCTGAACATTTAGCTGGTGATATGGGCGCTCAGGAGCTACATATCATTTTGAATACTTTGTAGCGAGAGCTACATTTGCCCAAGTCTCGCTCATTTTGCCGAGCCCGTCCGGTGCCTTTCCATGCCTGTTCAAAGTGCGAACAATGGAAAAAAAAAAAAAAAAAAAAAAAAAAAAAAAAAAAAAAAAAGGTCGTGGAAGGTGGTAGCTGGCAGGTGACGTGGCCGAGCTCTAACTGGGCTTTGAGCTTTCTGACATTACGTTTTGCAGCAGCTGCCAACTCATATCTCTCATTTCATATGGGAGGACGATATCACAGTCAACCTGCCAAAACCATTGCATTCACGTTATATTTAGGTCAAACAGGCACGCTCACACGGCTCAGTTAAAGCGGGGCTTTATATGCTGGCTGGTTACTTATGATATCACATCATCGCGAAGATGGGAGTGAAAGCAGAGAGAAAAAAGTGCTGTAGTGGAGGGCTTTGGACCACCGCGCGGTAGAGGCTTTCGCCTCATCGCACTTTAGTGGTCAAACGTGTGATAAAAGTGTCATGACATAAATGAAGCTGAAACCATATAATACACTACTATGTGCAAAGGCCATGTCTTTAATTTCAAGCCGAACCTAAGCGCAGCCATGCAGATAGCACTCGTGAAACTCAAGGTGTAGCCATAAGCTAAACCACAGCTAAGTTTTTTTCTTCTGCTATAGCACTTATTTTTCGATGCGATCAATCGACCAACTGATAACGCTTTTGTTTTTTCTGCTTAGTTTAACGCTTGGAAAATTGCCTTCTGGGATATCACCCTTCTGTTATGCTCGAGATTCCACCTCAAAGACAGAACTCCAAGGGAGGTATACTACGTAGACAATCTTCTGTTCTGTTTTAGCATTCCTGCTTTTTCTTGCCTTCACATGCTATCTTACGTGTGGTCGCCTCGGCTCGTGATTGCACGGCGCTGCTTCAATGCCTCATGCCGGTGAGGTCAAGCACGCACACACCGGAGAACGTAATGGGCAGTCAAATTAGGATGGAAGGACTCGCGCGTGCCTTAGGCCCTATCAAATACTCATAGAAGGAGATGGGAGGGGTCAGTAACTTGAAGATTGTTTTCAGAAGATAGTGCATGTCCAGCGACATTTCAGTGAAGCTGCATGCTGGCGTCTTTTCCTTTCGTTATAGATACTGAAATATATTCCTTAAGCACTGCTATATATAGTACGATAACTTTTATGATATAAGAAAGGGAAGGAATGCGATTGCTTTTTGTGATCTGTTGCTAGAAATGTTCCTGCAATCATCAATGGAAAACTCTGCATCTCGCCCGAATGTGATTAAAAGAATGTGTGGCATCAAAAAGTTTAGCCTGCATCAGCTCTACACTGCGCATGAACCACTAGACATTTGTTTGCGCTTTCCAAATAACCAGCTCCTGGGCACGAATCCTGATTTCTTGCTTCCTGAAATAGTTTACTACTCGTGGCACTGCTATAAAATGCTCTTATAGTTCGTTTAATCGTTGGGCGGCCAGCGACGCTACTTTCTCTATATACAAACGTCAACAGACCCTTCTCCCCCGACATAAAACCCTCGCGGCGGAAATCTGAGAACAAAGCATGTTTTCTCAAGAGCCTTACCAGTATCCGGTTGTATAGGTACTGTACGAAATGTTTTCATCATGCTTATAAAATGACGTTGTTAGAATTTCGTGCCGACCAAATATCGGCAGTTCTGGTTAAGGACACATTATTTGTTCACCGTTAGGCAATGTTTTGCGCTCTATGGTATCAACAAACGACTGTATATATGGTTGTATCGAAATAAAAACTTTGCTCATTGAGGGGAGACTATAATATACCTATGCTATATTTGCGTTTATTATCTATCCTTCGTGGCATTCATTTAGCCCCTCGCTCAAAAGACTATTCTGCCTCTTTTTCGGTCAGACAGTGTCTGAAAAACACACGTCTTTCAGTGGACGTTAAAAAATGGTGACATCCAAAATTAGTTCATCTTAAAAATAGTTTCTCTGGTTCTTTTTAATTATTTTAATACAAAACTAAAAACCACTCTGTACTTGCCATTCCGAACAAGGCTGTCGTTTTAGTCAAGGCTATGAAATCCGAGTGAAAAAAAATCATGCCGAGAGGCACACATTGCTTGATAAGTCTATCAGAGGTGATGAGCCGGGTGCTTCATATCGTTTTTAGCCCTTCTAAACGCAGAAATGTCCCAATTTCAATTATTACAGTGCCATTTTAATTAAATGGTGTGGCATCTATTATTAGGGCGTAACTCTGAATGACCCTCAGCATCTCGTAAACTGTACAGAGAACTCCGGGTATTCATACGGCGCCATTCATTATCCCATCTGTCATAGACCATATGCGCATCTTCGAGAAGTAAACCTCCCGTAAAACTCATCGCCATAATGCGTGGCACGTCAGCCATGCTTTTGAACCTTGCGGTGAGGCACAAAGTACCAATGTTGCTATTGCGGAACACACTCACATTTCTTCGGCATCAGCGCATGCTACAAGCGTAAACGAAAGCACTCCGCATTTCTTCGGATTTCGCTTAGTGCTTCAGCGGAAGTCTTACGTCTCCTGTTTGATAAACCAAAACTTAAAGCGTCAAGTTTCGTACTAGCTCGGTCAGAACTGATGCGAGCACTTGAGGCTGCAATGCTTGTTTCCAAACAGTCCTGCTCTTGCAGAGGTATACCAGCTAGGCTCAGATATAAGCGCAAGCGTTTAGTACAAAGCTTTCTAACAGGTATCAACTGGATAGCGATGGAAAAAAACAAAATCTTGTTATATAGAGTGAGGCTACTGCTACATGACAACTGACAAAAGCGAAGCGATAAAACTATTTACAGCCTATATCAAGCTGTTGCATCTATTCGTCATACCTCAAGAAATCGACAATTTTTCGCAATCCCCATACCTTTCTCAGCTCGCAAAAGATATACACGGACTGGGATGTCGCTTAGACCACAATGACACACCGTGCACCGTGTGCGGAAGATCCCGAATTTTCATTGGTACCGGCTGCGTAACGTAACGGCAATGATGCCAGTAGCTACAGCATCCACCACTACCTCCACTTCAAAGGATGCTGGAAATCGGATTGATGGCGCTATTGAAGGCCACACTTCGAAATGATCGAAAAATGAAAGGACGTCCCACATAACGAAGACTGCATGATTTGTTTCTGAAGCTTCTCAATTGTGCCAGCATGCGGTCAGACTGCACTTCTAGCTGCTGAATGATATTGTCTGCTTAAATGATAAT
The DNA here is from genome assembly GCF_055883805.1 of Amblyomma maculatum. Taxonomy (NCBI): domain Eukaryota; kingdom Metazoa; phylum Arthropoda; class Arachnida; order Ixodida; family Ixodidae; genus Amblyomma; species Amblyomma maculatum. Next base: position 106,153,494 of record NC_139347.1, on the reverse strand, counting down.
GATATAGTTTGTTATTGGCATGGTAATTTGTTTTTTTCTTCCTGTGCATATTTTCATTCAGGTTAATACCCCACATTTTATATTATATCATTTAGGATCGAGCAGCCCTGTTTAGAACTTCGTCATAGCTATCTGACATATTATTCATTGTTGAAGTTTGTACCGTATGGGCAATTGTGAGTGGCTAATCGAATTTTCTGTTTAATAAAAGATACTGAATTTTATTTTTTGCTCTATTAGAGGACAAATTGTTCCACCCTTGCATGTGTATTATCGGGAGCACCAAAAAACAACGTACCTAAGCAGAAACCCTTTCAAGGCGTCTATACCCTTTTCATTAGACCGTAAAAACGCTTTGAAGAAAATAATTTTCCAGGTTAGTGGAACGCAGCTATTATATTCAACTAAATTAGAAATAGCATAAATTACAACCAAAAGACTCGGCGGCCCCCAACGGCATTTCCTAACAATATTTCTCCTTCGTGTATTATGAATTGTAGCAAAGATATAAAGAAAAAAATAGTAATATATCTAACTCTAACCCTATTTATATTCCCTCCGCTTTAGCAATAGTACAAAATACTGCACCCTTCGGTGCTGTAACTCGCAGTGTTTTTGTACGAAATGAATATCAATACCACCACACCTCGCCATCTTGTGCATGGTAAGCAGAAGGACTTAAAGAAACGCCGGTTTGTTTCTGAGTAAAGTACTCCAAAAATGAGGTATTTTCCTTTGCTTAGAGCCTTCTTGCGGACTGAACGTGACTGGAAAGCTAAATCTCTAATCAAGTCAGTAAATCCGCCAGCACAGCATTTTTAAGGGATGCGCACATGGTTCGTTAGGCGCCCTATGCTGCTTGCAGCTGCTATTTGTGAGATTTTAAGCAAGTTCCTAAGCGAAAAAAATGTTTACGCAGGGAAACATTTCTTCTTTATTTATTTCAGCGTTCAGCCTGATAGTATGCATCACTGAGTGCAGACAACTTTTGTCACAATCCAGATAGGTTGCTCACTTTAGAAAATCTTGAATCATTTGTGCAGTTTTCTGATTAACAGTGTTCGAAACCATAACACTTATGCGTTAATGAACATAAAAACACTTATATATGTTGATCGCTTACACCATTCATCGTACTAACTGTCACTAATGCGCACTGCCCACGCATCTATATATAACCACTGATGAAAAAAAAAGGCAGAATCGTTGTCGGTGGTGAGTTTCCACAAACTATTTGTTTGCATTAACATTATTTTTTTAAATTACCAGAAATGCATAGCTCTGTACGGTTTTCTCTGTTTGTGCTGCTTTTACCCGGCGTCATAGTTCCTTTTCAGCATTGAAATTGCTTTGTGGAACGCTTAAAAAGATTGTTTCTAACCTCGGTTGAGGTGACGTTTTTAAGCTTGCAAATAAGTACAGAGCCTTCGGGCTCAACAGGAGCTGGTGCCTTATAGGTATGCTGAAAAGGAAAGATAACACAGAGACAGAGATAGGATTGATGCAGATGGAGTCCTCTTTTTGTAAGTGTTTCTGGTGCGCTATAAGTACACAGGACTGTTCTAATCCTAAATTCCTACCAATCGTGTCTCTTCTAGTTCCAATAAAACACTGACAATGAGTATAAATTGCCGCATTGATGTCGTCAGAACTTCCAGAATCTCTTTAGTGGACCCTAGTACAAAACTGTTTGTATAATAAACAAGTTACCATGTCAGCGTATGTAAAAATAAAGAAGCTTTTCATTCCAACTGCTACACAGAACCGAGATCGAACTCATTTGTCCACTTGCCTTAGGAATGTCAATACAATAATAAACTGGGATTATTAGGCAGTGCCAAGTACGGAACCGAAAAATATGCGTCGCTATCAGAATCGAAAAAAAAAAAAAGAATGAAAACCCTCTGTACAAGAATTTGTAAAAATGGCTTCCTCAGACTTTGGTGAGTGCCGACAGCCCACTAAAATTATCAGCCACCAGGCACTCATTCCTCTTTTTGAAATGCTGAAGAAAACACGGGCAAGGAAGCGACATAGCAGCAACGTCAATAGCATTTCAATGCCCGTTTGTGTTTGGGGACGCAAGCACTCTTTGATGACGGTAATGTTGAAAGGCACGCAGATGGAGATTGCGTTCTGTTTCTGCTACTGCTTGCACAGGCAAAGCGAGATGGCGCTGTTGCTGGCGGAAAAACTAAAACATCTGCTAACAGGTAAATTGCTTTTTTGAGCAGAGTGCAGTGGAAGGAAGAGCTTTTACGCCCGCGGAAGTCGCTGTAATGTGGTAGTGTTCAAGCGAAAGGAAACTTCGAGGTGGTGTTTTTCATGGCGAAGCCTAGAAGCAAAATGAACTGCTTGAAATTCATTTCAAATGCTTACCTGAATGTGCATGGAAAAATACTTTGCTCGTTATATTTTAACTGCAGCTTTCACAGTTCCTGCTTCAGCGAAAACTTTTTTTCTCTGAAAGAACTTGATATTTTCTTGGAGGTTTGACTGTCTGTCCCTGATGAAAGCATGATTTACATCTATCCCTGTATTGCATATTGTGATATATTATGTGTAGTATAATGTTCCGAAGTGAGATCTACGACGAAGGACGTAGTAAGGGATAGCCCCCAAAACATTCGACCTCCCGAGGTCAATTGCATGCACTAACTTCGTGGAGTGCAAAGGTGCCTTTTGTTTTACCTCCTTCGAAACGTCGTCACAGAGAGATTTATAAAATTCGCGTAATTGGGTGCAGCAGTCGGCCGCCCTGAACATCACAGCAGCCGGGCAGGGGATCTGACTTTTATTCGGTGATGGCAGACTTCAAGATTGGAAGCTGTATTGCACCTGTACACGAGCTGCTTCTTTTTTGTTTTGTCAGACAAGCCTACCCTAGCTTTGTTAATTAGTGTATGAAATATATGCCCAAGAGCAGCAAAAGCTGACTGCTAAAAAACAAAGTTGGTACAAGTGCGCATTGCTTTCCACTTGCTGCAAAATAGTTACAAGGTTTTTACTTGTTCTTAATTTGGCCTGGAGAGCTTCACACAAGGTGGGAGTCCCGGAAGGATCAAACAAGACCACGTCAAAAAGGTGCGCCGAGTAGCACGGACGCCCAGTCGAGCCCGTCTGCGTTATTTTTTACCCGTGCTCCGGAAAAGCGAACCGCCCCGATTTCATAGAAGAGATCGGCACGAAAAAAAGCTATTACCCAAAAAGACAAGAATGTTTCCATTTTTATTACTCCTTCCAATTTTATTAGACTTTGCTTTTTTTCTCTCCCGGAGAAGGGACAAGGTCGAGGCGGATCTTCTCGCTGCAGCAAATCTGTCTGCACTACGACGATCGATGACAGGCCACTCACCGATCCAAGAAGTCTTGTGGTCAGGCGCGCTATGGTTAGTCTCTGTCAGCTGTGTCTTCTCTACAACGTAGTCCAGAAGGCGAGCATGCAGATTCTTACAGACTTGTGTTGGAGCGCAAAAGAAATCTACTGTCAGCACGTCGCCCAATTTCTCCAAGAGAATTCGATGGTAGCATTTAAAGCGAAGACTGCAGCTCTAGGGACATGGAAGATTAATTTCTGTTATTCAAATAAATTCCTAAAAACGAGCTCACATTGAACGTTTCTTACCTTATCTGTGCAGAACATTCACATCCTGAGTGATTTTGCTACCCGACGGGACGATGCTGAAATAAGAAAGGAGGAAAGCGACCGGAATGAACCTTTTTCATCTAGACTAAATGAATCGACAGCATTGAAGCACAGTCTACCAATAAATATAATAAATATACATTGGAAGACACACATGAAAAAAATTACAAACCAAATAAATATCTGTAGCGAAAAATCGTCACATTGTCACTGACAGCCACCAGTAACCTCGGGCGCAAATCACGCATAACTTATTGGCTAAAATGATCAGCGTCAGAACCGAACATATCCTGTTTAAGCAATAACCAGGTGTTTTAAATTCATCAGCAATCTTTTGTATATACTTCTAAGATGCCAGATCACAAGTGTCAACAGCATACGTGTAATGGAGCAATATAGATAAACTATGTTGAATAGAAGCACGCTACCTCATACACGCCTTTCTGAAACAAGCGCGCGCCTACACCGTTCATCTTAAGTCCAGATTCAATGAGTTCTGAAACTACTGATCTGATACTTTTTTTACCTCGCCCAAAAAAAAATAAAACGTTGTGCGATTAAAATTTTCTAATCAGTTATCACAAGAGAATGAAAAGGTGTTGCTTAATTGACTCAGTAAGCGCCCTTTGGTTATACAGCACGGAGGAAATTACTCATTTTTAAGACCATGGCCACATTTATATATTATACTAAGTAGCCACAAAGGCCTTCATGTCTGAAGGTAATGCATGCGGGGTATAGAAAAATAGGGCTAAATAATAAAGAAATCCAAAATTACAGTTACAACAAAGAATGACTGAAAAGATAGCAGTAAGAAAGCAGTTAACATTCAAAAGTCGGGACACCCTTATCAACACTCGCATGTCTTTTTTTTGTTACTCCCGAAGGAGTGACACCTCTGCTGACAACCTTCTGTCGACAATCATGAGGCAATAAAAGTTTTCGCATTAATTAAACGTTGGCATGTGCAAAGAGGCATTTGTCATTCGACGACCAGTGAGCACGTTTGCTGCTATCGCCGCCATCGAGTTGTGCAGTTTATTTTTAGGGCGCAAGACAGCCCAATGAAGAGTTAATTTAGGCGCTTCTACGCTTTGTGTTCCTTTGTGGCTACGAGAGCGGGAAATGATAACTAGAAACGAGTTCTGATGTACATACGGAGATACACAATTATAACTTGAATCTGATAGCGATGCAATAAAGCGAGAAGCCATAACACTGAAAAAACTCAAATTATGTCCTATCAGCCAAAAGGCTTAGCATTGCGCTTAGCTACGTTATATCGTTCTGCGCCGTTGCGCTGTTCGATATTTTGTCGGAGGAATTCGACTAACAATAAAGCTTGTTCGACTCATTTTTAATGCGTGGACAACGATTAAGTCAGCTCGATGTGCTTTACGAACGATAAGCTTGATCCTAGTCAGCAAAACTATAATTAAGGTCTATATAAAGGAGGAGTGATTGAATTAAGCCAATCACTGATGGACCGGTCGGGCATGCAAAACCCGGACCGAAACCCGCATAAAGTAAATGCGTGCAGGCTCTTTCTATCCATGTCTGTTGCAATGCACTCGCCAAATCCTTCTAAAAGCACAAACCAGGTCGAGAAATTGTGTGCGCGTCTCAAAGTCACACTTCCCTATAATGTTCAATGTGGCACTGAATAGGTGACAGAAAACTGCCTCAACCAGTATGTCCCTGCTATCCGGTCCCAAGAGTAGTCAAATGGACGTTAACGCGTCTGAGAGTCTCACACATGAAAGTTTTTGTGCACTAACTCTGACGGAGCAACTTGATTGATACGTGTAAAAGGACCAAACTGCAGTTCCCAAGTGAATGGTAAGTTTGGTCGCCATCCGCTGTAGCAGTTTTTCACTCCTCGTCATTCTTCCGTTGCTTCTATGCAACACTCTCTCGAGTTTGCGCAACGGTCATGGAGCGAGGGGTCGTCGATGTGCTCCCAGGAGAACTCATTTGTGTAGCACCTCGGGCCACGACCTCCCGCCTTTCTCGTAACGAACCCTCGTCGCTGCTCTTTTATGTTATCACACTGTTCTCTTCGAACACTCCATCGTATTCTGCGCAGAGACGCCACTTGCGACGTCGAAGCGGCCCTTTGTTCAAGTTCTTGTTCGTGAGCGTGATTTCATTCTTGGAGGAAACTGAACTACGTGAAAATAAAGAAATGCACACGACACTTTTTCTCTAAGAATGGTAAGCAGTCAACTCTCTAAGGAACTTGCTTTTTTATTTCTCGAATCGGATTTGGAGTGGCTGTCGTATTGTCTGTCAAAAAAGAAAGAAATCACTACGCTGGAAACTGGTTCTTGACCCCTAAAGTGCAAATACATCCCGTACATATACTGTGTCTTTTCGAGAATAATCCTAATATTTCTTTTTTAGGCAACCCAAGATCATCAATAATTAATTCCCTGAGGCTCTACTTTCTTGCAATGTGAAGAAAGTTGTTATTCTTGAGAAATGCGCTCCTTCAATGTTTCGTAAGAAAACAAAATGATGTAATAACCGCACCTCACTTCTAGCGGATAAACTAAATGTTTATTTTTGATCTGGTTTCAAATATTTTTGAAAATATTATAACGCTGGGAACTACTTATCCCGAAAGTGCGAACGTCTTGCTTGAAAGACTTGCAACGAAATTACCCATCCTCGCTATTACTTATTGAATTTTTTCTTCTTAATGAAACGTAAACCAATCTAGTATCAGAACACAAGTTTCTAGGTATATCCATACAGGCGTGGTAGATAACGCCTATAAGCAGCGGAACATAATAGTGAAGTAGGCGAAAATAAGAGCTAGAATTAATGAAAGCTAACGTTGCCAGCGAATGAGCAGTTATTTATGAATTTATGCCACTACTCTATAAAGGTGACTTTAGTTACAGTCAGGAGGCTGAAGATATGTTTCTTTTGATCACATATATAAAACATAATTATAAGCCTCGTATGTCCACTTCACAGAGAGCGCTTATGCTATAACGGAGTTTCATCTTGAGGGAACCATGCCTTGCCGCTGCGGATAATTCATGACGGTGGCCTGATAGTGCACTTTTGTAATATAAACGTCAAACATTATTCTTTGCAGCACAGCTTATGTACTCCACCTTTATGTCGCTTGTAAAATCTAAACGGCCTGTCATTATGTAGCTTGTGTCACAATGAGCGTGGCGTGAGAGCCATCTGTGTAAATCTTCCTTCGGTCTTTAAAATAGCTCGTTAATGTTCCTTCCAGGACAGAAACGCATCCTCTGCGGAAGCTCCTCGAAGGAAGTCACGTTTTCGGTGGAACAAAGCTCATCACACGGCTTTCCTTGTCTTTTTTTTTTTGTTTTTAAAAAGGGGTTGGGGGAGGGACACATTTACGTAAGCTTTGATTACACATCTTTACCACTCCTAGTTTGGCGTGTTCACCGTTGATGAAGAATTCCTTTTAATGAATGCGTTCATGGTCATATACACAGGTCGTTCTACCCCACTTAAAGGAATTCTCTAAGATGGTGCGACGTATTCGAAGCAGGTGGCAGTCTTTCATCATCATCAGCAGCAGCAGCAGGAGCCTGACTATACCCACTGCAGGGCGAAGGCCTCTCCCATATTTATCCAATTAACCCGGTTCTGTGCTAGCTGCATCCATTTGACCACTGCGAACTTCTTAACCTCATCCGCCCACCTAACTTTCTGCCGCCCCCTGCTACGCTTTCTTTCCCTTGGAATCCAGTTTGTTACCCTAAGCGACCATCGCTTATCCCCTCTTCGCAGTACATGTCCTGCCCATGCCCATTTCTTCATCTTGATTTCCACTGGAATGTCAGTAACTTGCGTTATTTCTCTCACCCCCTGTGCACGCTTCCTATCTCTTAATGTTACTCCTACAATTTTGGTTCCATAGCCCTCTGCGTTGTGCTCAACTTAAATAGAACCCTCTTGGTTAGCCTCCATGTTTCAGCCCCATAGTCTTTAGGTGCTTTAAAAACAAAATTGTTTCATATTTCATAACTTTTCATTTTCCCTACGTTGTATGTTTTGTAGCTTCCAAAATTTGTATTGCAAGAAGCCATTCCTAATGCGCAGCAAGGCATGATAATAGTGCATTTCACTCCGATAATCCTTGTCTTTGTGGTTGACGCAGCTAGTACTTGATAGCTAAAGAGCTCTGTTATCTGTTCTTGTGACATTCTTTGAAATGTCATGGTGATGTACGTTTAGTAAGACTCGAAAAGCTACCAAAGACCACTGATTTCAGTCACATTGCTGACAATACATTTTGAAACCCATTTTCTTGAACCCAGACGCAACAGGAAAACATCACTGTACACAAATAAAAACACTCGGTTTCTCGCAAACGCGGTGTTCAATTATTTGTCTCACCCATTGCAAAATATTTACCTTGAATTTAGAAGCGGCGACAGATAGACAGAAATCGCCAAACGTGAGAAGAGCTTAGGCTCTTTTAAATGCCGACATATATATATCTATCTCTTCTCGTCCAAAATCTTGTGCCCATCATATGCGAAAAAACTGTGCATGCTTGTAAATTCCACACTTCGAGTAACTGTGCAACAAAGCCAGTGATTTATCGCAGTCTGCAGCCTTTACGTCCTGCCTCCCTATACAAGCGTAGCTAGCATGTTTCATCATCGTTTTTCGTTCATTATGCATAAAGGAAACATTCGCCTTTCTGCTTATAAATAATGCAATGATGAGTTTTTAGGAACAAGCAACCAGACAGACGGAATAATTTTATAAACAATACTTTTAAAAGCTGCTTTCTCCTCGAGATCAAGTCAGCACACACAAAAAGCGGTTTCAAAATATGAGTGCCCGGATCAGATATTTATTCTTAAAGACCTACATGAACACATGAACTGTACCTTACTGCACGCGCAGCATAAGCCTCGATAATGCTTAAAAAACACATTTAAGAAGACTGGCTTATCTAGGGACGACAATCTCAGTTTGTCTAATACGGCAAACTATGATCGCAAGAGTCCAGCGTAGGTCTCAATCGTTCCTGGAGAAACCGATAGCACCCCCTTTATCTGGTATCGACATAAAAGCATGTTGCCAGGATTGCAATATTCATTGTGTAAGAAAATTATTATGGACATATTTCCACGAAAAGCGCCAACGCTTATTCAGAATCATCGGAGCTGAACTTAAAAATGAAATTTATGACGCTCACCTCAGGTTGGACACCCTAAGGCGTGCTGTCAATATAACATGTTTAACGACACTCCAATTCTTATGTTTGGTCAGTGGAATATAAGAATTCGCTATCCCTAATTCTCCAAATGTGAACGATAATCGTTTCTCGAAGCTCAAAAGAACGCGCAGGGCTAAGTAAAGCTGGAAAAGGAATATCAAGACAAAGTGAATAAATTTTACTTTTTTAATAAAAAAAAAGTGGTCACATCAAGGCACTGTGCTTTTGTATAATTTTCATAACTGTTTCGTGCAAGTGTATCAGCAATGTAAACCTTAATAAGGTGGCACAACAAAGCACCTTTGGATGCTTTCTATATATATATATATATATATATATATATATATATATATATATATATATATATATATATTTAGTTCAGAAGCAGTGGTGAAGCAATGGCGGCTGTTCAGAAGCACTGACGAGTGAGGGTCGCGCTTCGATTCATACACTAAGGCCTGATCCCAAAATGAAGGATTCAGTAATTAGTATTACCAAGAGGAATAACATCATGAAAAGCATTCTGCATCAAAACAACATTACAATCTGGAGATGGAAGAAAAACAGCTTTGCACCTCCGATCCGACCTAAAAAAGGCTGATACTTCTCGAAAGTTTTTCTTCAAAATTATATCAAACCTCTGATCCTGAAATAACATTTAAAAAGATATCCGTGTTTGGAAAAAAAAACTGCAAAGAAGCGCTCTTCTCCAATAATTTTTTTTATCTAACGCGTGTACTTCCGTCAGTTAAAAGAGCGCCCTGCCAAAAAGCACGGCGCTAGATTTTTGGCCTAAACCTTTTCAAGCTACAGAAGACCAGGGTTGTAGTTAGGGTAGATTGAATGGAGAGAGAATAGAAAAATAGGATGTAAAAAAGCGTTCATCAGATATTTTTTCTCCTGACAAATGGCTTTAATCACGCGGCAGACATAGGCCCCTTTCATCATTATATTCTTTGCAAGGCGGGCTGAACAGACGGTGTTGTCCTGAGCAATTGATCGAAAAGAGCAGCTTTCAACAGAGAGAACTCGTAGTTAATGGCCCACGCCCAGGGAAAGTTTCTGTCATTTGTGGGCCCTTCAGTCTTCAAACATTCTCTTCTTCTCTTCAAAATAATGGGTGTTCGTGCATTAATGGACATTGTAAAATATATCAAGCTACGTATGAAAGGTTCCATGACCTCTATTTTGCTTCACACAACGGCGCTTTATATGTTTTTTTTTACTGCCTTTTATAGTGCGGGATTTTTCTTGCTCTACTCAAAGAAATGCTCATTTTGGAGACGAAGGTTAAATACATTGATCTACAAGGCAAGAAGCAATAGAAAGTGGGCTTTTGAAAATTTACTTTTTGAATTATTTTTCAGATCTCCTTTTTTATTAAAAAGCATCACCTTCCACTTTCGAGCCAGTGACGGACACGGGGTGCTAGCTAATCATTAAATTCCTGATTATACGATTCATAGCAGTAAATAAGAAAAGACGCGATAATTAATACCTATGTCAGCAGTTGGAGGCCAGAACTAAACTGGATGTCGGATTCCTTGCTGCGGTAATATGTTCTAAAGTTTTGGTTAAGAGGAAATTTAAATGTGACAGCCTTTATTCGTAGCCCATCAATTTTGATGATGCTGGGAAGCTGAATGCGGAGCATCTCTCCACAGTTGTTGTTGCGACTGCAGGAAGAAGAAAAAGAAAATGCATGGGCCTGCTACTGGCTCTGTAGCTGAGCCACCTCCGCTGCCCCGTACGGAAAGAAGAGAAAACAGAGATAGAAAAGAAGAGGGAGAGGAAGAAGCGCGTAACAACAGCCGTCATCCGCAACCGAAGCAGTGGCTGGTGCAATGTGGGCTTATAACAGATACAACCACCGATGGCAGACTAGCCCCCGGCCCAGACGGCGGTGACACACCAGCCCCAGCCCCGTAGGGCCAGGAGTCAGGAGGAATGGGACATAAGAGATCAAGAAGCTTAAATATTTAACATAGTTTTTTTTTTTTTCGAAGCGTTTGCCACAAGGCATAAGTTGAGAAAGGGGGAATGGGATGCAGGAGATAGAAAGTTAAAAGAAGGAGTGTAGTCCAGTTGTGCTTATGAATTCGAGAAGGTTGGCAGTATAGCGATTGTCCATTGTCCATTTGTCATAATCACTATCGCGATTCCACCGCAGGCCCACCTTCATGATTATCCGTTGCCTGATGTGCGTTGTTGATGGACACGTCCACAACAAGTGGCGCACATCGCAGACGTCAGGTGGAGTGTCACAGTGAGGGCACCTGTCAGTCACTGGTAGGTCTTTTTCCCGCCATCGATGTCGAACAGATGGGGTCAGAGCCGCCCCTGCCCGGATCCGGCGCACTGTCACCTCCTCCTGCCGAGTAAAACTACGGGGGAGAGGGTGCGAACACGGAGGAATGAGAGCGCGTGTTCGGTGGCGCAGAACTTGCGAATCGGAAACGTGGGACAGGAACGGATCTGGGGGAAGAGGGGAAGGTGGTGGATCGTCTGATGTGTTTATATGCGTCATAGCATCTGCTTGTAGGTTATGGGGATCGCGAGCATGGCCGCGAATCCGGTGTATGCGAATAGGACATGGGTACTTTGAACATAGCAAATGTATGGACTGTGTTATTTGGAATGTGCGTCGAACGGCCTTAAGCTGTTTAAGGGCAGTGAGAGAGTCTGTGTAAAGATGAACTGCATTGAATGTAGGAACTGGTGGGAGGGAATGTATAGCATTGTAAATTGCTTGGAGTTCCAGTGCCAGAGGGGTGCACGTATCCGCGGTATATATCACGTGAGTGTTGAGATGCGGATGAGAGGGACTATACACGGCAGTAACTCCTCGCTCTGCAGTATGTGATGCATCGGTATATAATATGCACCCTTCAGGCAGATGTGCGGATGATACCGACGGGGAAGCAGTGGGGCGATTGTCCGTGAGCTGGCAGTACGACCATGGAGGTAGTGTCTTTAAATGATGTAGTTGTAAAGACTGTTTGCGAGCTCTGTTTGCCGTCCGCTGATCAACGAGTTCAGTGAGCGTATTTAGCTGGGCATACTCCTGAAGTACTGGTATGGGTGTTAGGCGGGGGAGGTACGTTATTGCACGCATAGCCTCACGATTGATGGCCTCAAGGGAGTCCCACTGTCTGCGGGTGAGACGTTGAAACTGTGCCTGGTATATTATACGTGGCTGGAGGACAGAGCGAACAAGCTGGCGGGCCGTGTGAGCACGCGCGCCGCCAGAGCGCATAGCTATGCGACGAATGAGGCCTAAAGTAGCGTGAGCGGTCTTACGGATGGCTGTCAGCCAAGGTGTGCCAGTCCCAGAGGAATGTAGAAGAAGACCAAGAATGCGAACAGTTTGTACCTGAGGAATTGCGGTATTATCTATCATAAAATTTATATTGGGAGCTTTCCGTAAGCCAGCTTTATTTCCAATTCGAATGAAACAGGATTTTGTATGCGAAAGAGTTAGGCCCAAAGGAGGGAGGCGAAATGTCAATATATCCAGCGCATGCTGGAGGGCCGCCTGATGGACAGACGTATCTGGGTGACAGCACCATAAGGTTATATCATCGGCATACGCAAGCACCCGTATAGAAGGGATGGCCTCTAGGGCTCGAATAAGTGGAATGAAGGCCACATTAAATAAAGTAGGGGCGAGAACGGAGCCCTGGGGCACTCCTCTGTTTGAGGGGGAGTGACCAAAGGGCTTTCCATGGACACGCACACTGAATGTTCTATTTGTTAGAAAGGCGTGAATGGCGAGGAGAAACCTGTGAGGAATACCAAGAGTTTCTAGGGAGGCAAGAATGGCTGAGTGAAGGATGTTATCATATGCCTTTGTTATATCTGTAGCGATCACAGTTCTAACAAGATGACTGTGCGGAGAGTGGTGAAGCACGTCAGCAGCCAAAGTAGCAAGACCGTCCTCCGTTCCTATTTGCGGGCGGAAGCCAATTTGGGATTCTGGATAACAATCATGGGATTCCAACCACCACGATAAGCGAGTGGCGAGAATGTTTTCGTAAAGCTTGCAGATTGTTGGCGTCAGGGAAATTGGACGAAGGGCCGAGAGAGAAACTGGAGGATGACCTGACTTCGGTATTGGAACAACAATAGAATGCTTCCACTCGTCCGGCATGACACCAGAATGCCACACGTCATTGAATGCATCAAGCAGGGCCTGCAAAGCAGTCCCTTCCAAGTTGCGGAATAAGGAGTTAGGTATGCCGTCGTGGCCGGGAGCAGAGTTAGATTTGAGGCGTTCAATGGAGGCCAGTAGCTCTGCCATGGTTAGGTCAGAAGTAATCTCATCGGGGGGTTCGGTAACCGGTAAGCAAGGTGGAGAAGTTGAGGTGGAATCATAGTGGGGAAAAAACTGTCTGGCCGCCTGTTTTGCAAATGTGTCCTCATCTACATTCATAGCAAGGCGAATGCTCTCTGTGTAATCAGAAACTTGAGAAGAGCGCTCCATGGCGTGAAACGCTCTCCAAAGTTGTCGATTACTCTGCTTGGAGGACAGGCGCTCACACCATGAAGCCCAACGTTGCCTTGCTAGACGCTTTTCATACCGCCTCGCACGCGCGGTAGCCCGGTGAAGAGCGGGGATAGCCGATGGGTCATCGGGGTTACGAGCAGCATAATGATCTGCCTGGCGACGCAGAGCCCAAAGATTTAGGAGGTGGATGTCCGGGTTTGGCTCGTCTTCATTTACAGTGGTGGTAATCGTGTGGGACGCAAGACCAGCAGAGAGAGTAGACAATGCTGATGATGGGGTGAAATCAGATAAGCGATTGTCTGCGCGTACAGAGTCCCAAGATGTTATTCGTACGCTACGGCGTATTTTACGTATCCGCGAAGGAGTGAGAGAGATAAAGATAGGACTGTGATCACTACCCCAGGTATCTGGTTCAACAGCCCAACGAGGGCTACCAGGGCCTAACCACCAAGTCAAATCAGGTGAATAAGGCCCACCTCGTGGACGGGTAGATGTATGCGGGTGGTTTAAAAGGTCAAAAGAATTATCTGAAAAGCTTCCCTGGATGTGTGCACCCCTGGGAGAATCCGATGGGTAACCCCACGAGGTGTGTGCGCCATTGAAGTCTCCACCGACTAGAATAGAGATACCCGAGTAGGTAGAACGCAGAAAACGAACCCATCCAAGATTAGGAGATGCGGAACCAGGACGGCCATAAAAGGAAACTAGTATAAGTGGCGTGCGCACAGGCTTAACTAGGAGTGCTACCACCTCTTGGCGTGTGTTACACCAGCGTGAAAGGTCGATCGGTGTGTGGGGAACTGAAGTGTGAATATAAATTGCAGATTTACCTGGGCTGTGGGAAGAGGTGATGCAACGGCGATCAGGAATGGAAGGTGAATGGTAAGCGCAGAATCCTGAAAGGCGAGGAAGTGAGTTATGCTCTTGAAGTAAGAAGGCCCACGCCTTTAGCTTTTTGTCGCGAAGACGGATGTTTACTTCAGAGGCCTTATTCGCAAAGCCTCGACAATTCCACTGCACCACCAGAGACAGTGCATTATCCATTGCGAGGCCGAAGAGCTTCTACGATGAGGGAGGTCACCTGCTCCATAAGGGCTAATATTTTATCCACTGTCGGGGTATTCGGGGTTAACGTGTTGTCTGCACGTGATTGTGGTTTGTTGCTTATTCGAGGGGATTCATTTGAAATCTTATCACGAGGTATTATAGTTCTTCGAGAGGGGTGAGAGCGACGCTGTTCTCGGAGCTGGGTGAGTTCGTCTAGACGTTGGCGAGCCTCTGCAATGGCATTGTCTAAAACAGCGTCTTCATCTGCGGCATCCACATGTGATTGGTGCACTGGCCGTTTTGGTGTACCATTTGATCCACGAGGGTGGGTCGCTTGTGCGTATGAACCATGCTGAGAAGACGTATGATGAGCAGGTGGGTCAAGTAAAGGAAGTGCAGGGAAGTCGGTTTCTTCACATGTAAGAGCAGCGAAGCGATTACTTGTAGGAATATCTTCTTTTCCAGGCGGCTTGCGCGACGGCCTCGTTCTCTTCTTCTTTGGACAAGCGGGGGAGCGCATGTCATGGTCCGCCGATTTGCATAGGGCACAAAGCGCTATTGGTTCATTCATGTCGGCCACAGCTGCCGGATTAGGGCAGGTATTTTGCATGTGCCCTTCTTTATGGCAGTGATAACAAAATATACGACGAGGTCGGAAGGGCTGTGGTTTGATAATCGCACCATAATAGGTTAGGTACTCAGGCAAAGTCAGCGGGCCTTGTAGAGTGAGTAGGTATGAACCTCTGCGCCCCAGAGGCCGTGCTTGCAACACTGAGTGAGTTGAACAGCGAATGTTTGCTCGCACCTCCTCAGAAGGACTTCTGCTGTCAACATGGTAAACGACGCAGCGGAGGGTGTCAGGGCCAGAGGCAAAATATATTTGCACTGGGACATGCTCATTCGCATCCAGGGGAATTTGAGTAACTGCACACATTTTCTGGGCGTCCACCAAGGATGGCAAGTTCACCGTAATGGTGTTCGATGGGCGATGGACGACAAATCCACAGTAGTTAGTAGAACCTAGAACTTGGTCAATTGTGGCTTGGACACACCGGGGAGGGATAGTCGTTATATCAAAGCGCAATGTAGGCTTGATGGTGACGCGGAACGAGTTAGCAGCAAGTGGAAGCGAGGCTCGACTCACTGGCGGCATCTGTGGTGGTGTCAGGGGCTGACACGCTGTAGTTGGCCTTGGAAGGGAAGACTGAATCGGTGCGACGGGCACAGTTCCTTGAGGGAGGGCTACAGGCACCGAGGCGGCGGTGCAATCCATGGGACAAGCCGAAGTCGTTCCATCCGAAGACGAAGCAGACTGGGGGCATGTAAGCGTTGATGATTGCGTGGACGTGGATGTTGCGCCAGGTTGTAACACAGCGGAAATCCGCACACCTGTCGTCGGCGGAGCAGAATTCATGCAGGCGCGTAGCCCAGCCTCGCTCGGCAACGCCGAGCTAAGCCTAGCCTGCGCCTGGGGGATCCGGTTGGACTTTCTTACTTGAGAAAGGGCCCACCGAGTCGGAAATCGCTCCACAGGGGCGTCTTCGTCATTCGTTCTTACGGAGGGCACTGTCCTACCCACACAAAACGACAGTTAATAGGCGAAACAAGATAAAAACACAGAGCTCTAAGCGGACACGTATCAGCTCAGGCGCTTCTTCTTCCTTGCTCCGTAGTTTTTTTAATTTAACGTAGTTCTCGTGGAGAAATGATTACGAAGTGAGACTAATCGATGGCTTTTGAAAACAAAATACAACTAATGAATGGCAGCCTTTTGTTACATAGTCCAAAAATGAGACAGGAGAATTTGCTAACACTAACATGAAGACTAAAGTTAGTATTAATTGGTTTACAGGATGGGAAAGGTGCAATCACTGCACTCTTGCTTCACGGACACCTGGGCCGCACGGTAAGAGAAGGCAGAAAGGCTGGAGTGAAAGTCATCGTCATCATCAGCCTGATTATACCCACTGCAGTGCGAAGGCCTCTCCCATATTTCTCCACTTAACCCGGTTCTGTGCTAGCCGCATCCACTTTACCCCTGCGAACGTCTTAATCTCATCCGCCCACCTAACTTTCTGCCGCCCCCTGCTACGCTTTCCTTCCCTTGGAATCCAGTTTGTTACCCTCAGCGACCATCGGCTATCCTCTCTTCGCACTACATGTCCTGCCCATGCCCATTTCTTCTTCTTAATTTCTACTAGAATGTCGGTAACTCTAGTTATTTATATGATCCACTCTGCGCGCTTTCTATCTCTTAATGTTACCCCTACCATGTTTCGTTCCATAGCCCACTGGGTTGTCCTCAACTTAAGTAGAACTCTCTTGGTCAGCCTCTACGTTTCAGCCCCATAGGTGAATGCAGGCAAGATGCAACTGTTTTATACTTTCCTCTTGAGCGATACCGGTAAGCTACTAGTCATATTCTGCGAGTGCTTGCCAAATGCGCTCCATCCCAATCTTATTCTTCTTGTTATTTTCTTTTCATGGTCCGGATCTGCGGTTACTACCTGTCCTAAGTAGACATATTCGCCTACTACTTCCAGTATTTCGCTACCTCATGTAAACTGCTGTTCCTTCCCGAGGCTGTTGAACATTACCTTAGTCTTCTGCATATTGATTTTCAAGCCTACCTTTCTACTTTTCCTGTCGAGGTCATCAATCATTATTTGCAGTTCATCCCCCATGTTGCTTAGCAAGGCAATGTCATCAGCAAATCGCAGATTACTGGGGTATTCTCCATCTACATTTATCCCTAACTGCTCCCATTCCAAGTCTCTGAATACTTCCTCTAAACAAGCTGTGAATAGTACTGGGGAGATTGTGTCTCCTTGCCTAACACCTTTCTTTATGGGAATTTTGTTACTTTCTTTATGCAGAACTATGGTTGCTGTGCAGCCACTATATATATCTTCCAGCACTTTCACGTACGGCTCGTCTACCCTGTGATTTCGCAATGCCTGCATCACCGCCGAGGTTTCAACTGAGTCAAATGGTTTTTCTATCACCTGGTTGATGGTATGGGTATGATCGATAGTAGAGTACCGTTTCCGAAAACCTGCTTGATCCTTTGCTTGACTGCAGTCTAAGGTTGTCCTGATTCTATTAGCGATTACCTTAGTAAATACCTTATACCTAACAGACAGTAAGCTGATTGGTGTGTAATTTTTAAGGTCCTTAGAGTCCCCTTTCTTGTTTATGAGGATAATGTTTGCGTTCTTCCATGGTTCCGGTACCGTCGATGACAACAGGCACTGCGTATACAGGGTGGCCAGTTTTTCCAGCACGATATCCCCCCCCCCTCCGTCCTTCAGCAAATCTGTAGTTATCTGATCCTCTGCAGCTGATTTCCCCCTTTTCATAGTTTCTAGTGCTTTCTTGACCTCGTCCTTCGTCACTGGTGGAACGTCTGACTGTTTTTCCCTACCGCCAATCTCATTACGGTCCTGACTACTTTGGCTACTGTAGAGATCTGTATAGAACTCCTCGGCTACTTTGACTATCTTTTTCATATTAGTGATGACGTTGCCCGCCTTGTCCCTTATCGCATACATCTGGTTTTTGCCTATGCCCAATTTCTTCTTTACCGCTTTAATGCTTCCCCCGTTCTTTACAGCATGCTCATTTTTCTCCATGTTATACTTCCTTATATCGGCCACCTTGCGCTTATTGATTAGCTTTGATATCTCGGCCAATTTGATCTGGTCTGTTGGATTGGAAGCTTGCATACTCTGGCATTTCTTAATCAAATTTTTCGTCTCCTTAGACAGCTTACCGGTATCCTCTCTAACTATCCTACCGCCTACTTCTACCGCGCACTTAGTAACAATATCTCTGAAATTATTGTTCATTGCCTCTAGGGTAATGTCGCCATCCCCAGTTAGAGCTGAATACCTATTCTGTAGCGAGATCCTGAACTCTTCTGCCCTCCCCCTCACCGCTAATTCGTTGATGGGTTTCTTTCTTACTAATCTGTTGCGTTTCTTCTTCAGATTTAGGCTTATTCGGGACCTCACCATCCTGTGGTCACTGCATCGCACTTTCCCGATTAAGGCGGGGGTTGAACACATTATGAAGTCAATTTCATTTTTTGTCTCTCCCTTAGGACTCTTCCATGTCCATTTCCGGTTCTTCCGTTTGCTGAAGAAGGTATTCATGATTCGTAAGTTATTGCGCTCTGCAAACTCAACTAGTAACTCCCCCCTGCTATTCCTAGAACCAATGCCATAGTCAGCTACTGCCTGTTTTTTCATTAACTTGGCATTGAAGTCGCCCATTAGTACACTACACTGCGTCTTTACTTTTCGCATTGCCGATTCTACATCTTCATAGAAGCTTTCAACTGCCTGGTCATCATAACTACATGTAGGTGCATAGGCCTGTACAACCTTCAGTTTATACCGCTTATTAAGCCTAATTACGATGCCTGCAACCCTCTCGTTAATACTATAGAATTCATCTATATTATCCGCTATATACTTATTGACAAGGAAACCTACTCCTAGTTGTCGCCTCTCTGGTAAACCTCGATAACACAGTACATGCCCATCCTTCAGTACAGTATATGCCTCATTCGGCCTCCTAACCTCACTAAGCCCTATGACATCCCATTTCATGCCCTCTAGTTCCTCTAACAGCACTGCTAAACTAGCTTCGCTAGCTAGGGTTCTAGCATTAAACGTTGCCAGGGTCAGCTTCCAATGGCGGCCTGTCCAGCGGAGCCAGGCTTTTTTAGCACCCCCTGCTGCGTGACAGGTTTGACCGCCGCCGTGGTCAGTTGTTCCGCAGCCGCTGGTGACTGAGGGCCGGGGTTTTATGGAGCTTATCATAGGAGGTAGTGGCCAATTACTGCACCTAGGGTGGCCAACTCCTGTTCTGGTGATGGAGTGCGTTGCCGGAGGTGTTCACCGGCATCAGGTCGCACCCCAAACCTGTGTATGCAATTCCATCGACACGCGGTTTTTTTTTTCATCCGGTGGAGAATTGCGCGGCACCGGGATTTGAACCCCGGTCCTCTTGCATGCGAGGCAGATGTTCTACCGCTACGCCACCGCTGCACTCAGAGTGATAGTAGAAAGAGAGAAAGAGGAGCTGCAGTGGAGGGCTCCGGAGTAATTTCGACCACCTGAGTTGTTGGTGTCGTAGCTGTATGAAGAATGAAAAGAAAATGCATGGGCCTGCTACTGGCTGTGTAGCTGAGTAACCTCCGCTGCCTCGGCTGATTGATTTTTAGGAAGAGAAAAACGCGGTAACTGCCTCAGTTGTTTTCTGTGAACACTTCAACCGCGCCGTAAGGAAAGGGAGGAAGGTGGAGTGAAAGTGAAAGGAAAGAAGGAGGAGCCGTAGTGGAGGGCTATGGAGTAATTTCGACCGCCTTGGGATCTTTAACGTGCGCTGACATCGCGCAGCACATGACGCCTCTTCGTTTTGCCTCCATCGAGACGCAGCCACCGAGGTCGGGTTCGAACCCGGGTACTCCGGCACAGTAGGCGGATGTCTTACCACTGCACCACCACGGCGGGTCCTCGTGCGGACAGAAGATAGAAACTAGAGAAGAAAGAAAAACAAGAGGGAGTGAAAGACGCGCACCGCAACAGCCGTCGTCCACCACCTAAGCGGTGGCGGGTGAAATGACTGCCTAAAAGAGAGGAGGAGGAAAAACTTTATTTAGTCCTATATTATTTGGCGGTTTTTGGACGTCTTCAGAGATGTCTGCTTGTTGTATCCACAAGAGTCTTCTCCGTCGACTTCGTCCACTTTTTACAATGGTCGGTTGCCCTCAGTCCAGGGCTCCGCTGGCTGCTGCCGCCCGTTGGGCTCGCTGTACCAGACCTTTCTGGTCTTCGCAGCGGTCGCTGGACAGCAGAGTCTCCCATTGCTCCGCACTCGGGTTTCGAATTTTGGGGACCACATCTATGTTTTGACATGCCCATGTGATGTGATACAGTGTTGGTTTTTCATAGCACCACGGACATCTGTCAGCGTATAAGGTAGGGTGCATTTTGTTTAGTATGTGTAGGTTTCGGTATGAACCCGTCTGTAATTGTCTCCATATGACAGTTTCCTCTCTGGTGAGAGAACTGTGCGGTGGGGGATATCGCATTCTTCTTCCTCTATAGTTTTCTAGTATGGCCGAGTATGCCTTGGGTGCTGGCAAAAGTTCCGCGGACCCGTCGGATGCTCGGAAAGTAGTGTATGCTCGAGCTATCCTGTCAGCCTCTTGGTTCCCTGCCACCCCCATGTGCCCCGGTACCCATATAATTTTGTGTCTGGTCTTGTTTTCTTCGTGGTTTTTAAATCTGTCGCTCGCTTCGAGGAGTATACGAAGCGCGTGACGACCAATCCTACCATTCATGAAATTTCGACAGGCTGTTTGAGAGTCCGTGAGTATCGTTAGCGACCGCCCAGCTCTATAGCCCTCCGCCACCGCTAGAGAAATGGCTACTTCCTCGGCCTCTGCTGCTGTGCAGTGTCGGATAGAGGCGCTGGTCACTTCGCGTAGAGACGAATTGACCACCGTGGCCACTGCAATTTTGTTCTGTCCTCCTCTCGAGGACGCGTCTGCATACACAGTCGTGTCTTCAGGAGCGTATGTTTTTTGAATAAAATTGGCCCTTGCTTCTCTTCTACCTTGGTTGAGGTTAGGGTCCATGTTTCTCGGGATTGGAGCTACCTTGAGGGACTTGCGAAGTTCGTCGGGGATCGTTACCGTCCTCGCTATTTCTCGCATCTGCTCACAGTATCCGAGTCTCTGTAAAAGCGCTCTTCCAGTCGTTGTCTGCAGCAGCCTGAGTTTTTGCGACTCAAGCTGCGCCTCGCGTAGTTCTTCGAATGTGTTTTGCAATCCAAGCGCCATGAGCTTTTCTGTAGACGTGTTGCGCGGTAATCGGAGCGCCGTCTTATACGCTTTGCGTAGCAGGGCATCAGCTTGTTGTATTTCACTCTTGTTGAGGCACTGGTAGGGCAGGCTGTACATAATTCGGCTCACTACCAGGTTTCTAACTAGTTTTAGTGTGTCCTCTTCGCGCATGCCATGCCGCCTGTTGGTGATGCGGGTGATCATGCGTGTCACTTGTAGCGTTGTAGTTTTGAGCATGGTAAAAGTGTGACTACTGCGTTGGTTCGATTGAACCCACATACCTAATATTCTTATTTTTGTCTTTTCAGGGATGGGCATTCCTTCCAGGTAGATGTTGAGTTTCAGGCTCTCACTGGTTGGGACGGTCCGGTTTTGTTTGCCTCTCCACACTCGAAGCAGTTCCGATTTCTCGGTCGAGCATGCGAGTCCTCTTTCTCCGAGATATTTCTGTACACAGGAGGCCGCTTCCTGTAGTTTTCCTTCCTTCTCCCCGAGGGAACCGGTGTTCGTCCAGACTGTTATGTCGTCTGCATACATGGCGTGCCTGATGCCTTCGATCTTCTCTAGTTTTCGTGCTAGACCTATCATAGCTATATTGAAGAGGATAGGTGAGATGACTGATCCTTGTGGTGTTCCTTTGTTTGGCGCGTGAATTTTGTTCGATCGAAGGTCTCCCATGCCGATGGTGGCAGTTCTATCTGACAGGAAGGCTTTGACGTACCCGTGGATTCTGCGTCCGCAGTTCAGGTCGTCTAGACCTCTAAGGATCGCTTCGTGACTGACGTTATCAAATGCTCCCTTGATGTCAAGGGCCATTATGACATTTTCACCTGTTCGGGGTACGTTGCGGAGCACATCTTCTTGTATTTGAAGCAGCACGTCCTGCGTCGAGAGTTTTGCTCTGAAGCCGAACATGGTATGGGGTACATGTTCATTATCTTCCATGAAATTTTGCAGTCTTTGCAGCACCACCCGCTCGTAAAGCTTGCCGAGGCACGACGTGAGCGATATCTTTTGGTGAGACAGCGTCTGGCTTCCCATAGTCGCAGAAGGTGCCCGTCTACTTCGGGCGTTGTTGTTGTTCGTCTTACACTTTTTGTGCATTTGTCTCGCGTTTCTGTCAACATGCCGCTCCAGTCTTCTAGTGATTGAATGCCGCCTTCAGATTTTTTGCAAGCCCCGCGGAACGCGTTCCAGTCCGTGAGTTTTGCTTGTCCGATCCGGCATCTTACCCTTTCCGATGCTATTCGCGTCCGGAGGATAAAATGATCGCTACCTAGGTTTTCCATCATGTTTTCCCACTGTGACTCCTTGCTCTTCCTTACGAACGTGAGGTCCGGGCAAGTGTCCGTGCTCACACTATTACCGATTCTCGTTGGGGTCGCGGGATCTGTGATTAGCTTACAGCCAAAATATTCGGCTACGTCCGCTAATGTTCTTCCCTTGATATCTTGTTTCCGGTATCCCCAACTCGTGTCCATGGCGTTGAAATCTCCCACGATAATGAGTGCATTTTCTTTGGCCAGCTTGTGCGCTCCGTGGAAGAGTTCGAAGAATTTGGCTTTTCTTTGTCTTGGCGGGCTGTACACGTTTAGTACGAATGTGCTCCTTTCCTTTCGCTTTTTCGGAATGATTTCGACAAGCGCGTGCTCGATGTCCGTGTCGGCGATGGTATCGTGCCTGATTGCGGTGATGGTTTTGATGACTAGAACGGCTGCTTTACCTCCGTTTTGGCTCTCGTAAACATCGTACCCCTGTAGAGAGGGCCTGGTTCCAGTCTCTTGGAGCGCAATCACATCGGGGGGTGTGAGCTGTGTGTTTATGTATTGTTTTAGTAGGGCCTGTTTTTTGCGGTAGCCTCTGCAGTTCCATTGCCAAATTTCTAAGTTTTCTTGGTCTTGCTGACGCGTCTTGGTCATGTTTACGTGTTCGTGCTGTTGCCTTGTTCGACAGCGAACGCCGTTAACGCTGGACGGTTGTACGCTCTTTCCCTAATGTTTTCGTTATGTCTTTGTTTTCGAAAAGCACTTTTGATTTCTGAGATCTGCCCCTGAAATTGTGCTTGCATCTGTTGCATTTGAGATTGGATTTGCCGCATCATATCCTGCATCATCTGCTGCATCATCTGTTGCATTCGTGATTCAAGTTCTCCATTGTTGGATGCTTGTGGCTGTTTTGGAAAGGCTCTAGTGATTTCAAGCTCCCGCTGTTGTGCCTTTAGTGTTTTTGTTAGTTCCTCGACCTTGCGTTCGAGCTCATTTTGTTTGAGTCGAGCGAGTTCAAGCTCGCGTCTGAGTGCATCACTGCTCGCGTCTTTAGCTTCTTTGACAGGAATATTTTTGTTGTTTGTATTGTTTGTGTTACTATTTTCTACCGAGTGCGGATCAATGGTAGATGCCCAGCTTACCTTGCTGCCGCCTTTCTGGGAAAGCTTCGTTTTCTGCTTTTCTTCTTTGTTCCCCTCCTGTGAACCGGCCGGCGACAGAGGTGGGAAGGAATTGGACCTTGATCGGCTCCTTGAGGTCTCTCCTTCTGAGCTGAACCATCGCTTGCGTGGTCGCCCGCGTTGGCCACTGCGCCCTCTTTCCCCGCTGGGCTTTGGTCTTGCTTTTTTCAGTCTCTCGGGGCACTCTTTGGATCCGGTGCGATGTGCCTCACCGCATATTAGGCACTTGAGCTCGCACACATGGTCTTTCGTCGGATTTTTATCTCCGCACAGTCCGCACACAATAATGTCCGGTGTGGGGCACACGTCGGAGCGGTGTCCTTGCTGGAAACAGACGTAGCACACTTGCCTCGTGGGGCGGTACTGGTAGCACGGTAGTTCACCTCCGTAGTATATTACGAATTTCGGCAAGATCGGGCCGTCGAACGTGATCACGGCGGTCTTGGATTTTCTAAGCATCCTTGCCTGGAGAATGGTTACTCCTTGAGTTCTGACTCGTAGGTGTGCTTTCAGCTCTTCGGGAGACGTACCTGGGTCAACACCGTGAATTACGCCGCGAAAGACGTCCTCCGGAGCTGCCACGTAAGCGTTGACCTCGTACGACTTTCCGGCGAACTTAAGGCGGGTAATGCGCCGCACCAGGTGAGCCGTTTCTTCATGTGGGGTGCTAACGATAATGATATTTGATCCTGTGCGAAGCCTTACAAGTATGTCCTCGTCCTTGCATTGTTGGCCGCACGCCATGATAACGGCGCGCGCTACTTGGTGTGTGGTGAGTGATTTCACCATGAGTCCTTTCTTGGGTCGAAAAATTATTTTGATGTCATTTTTGGGGAGTGGCGGCAGTCTTCGCCTAGGCCTCCTCTGCTCCACCTCTCCGATCTTGTTGCAGCCGGTCGCATTACCCTGTGATTTTCGATCATGAGGTTGGGCGTCCGGGCCGGTTCCCGTGCCTTTCCGTTGTCCTTGTCTCTGAAGTTTTTTTTTCTGGCGCTTGGATTGAACAAGCTCCCAACTGGCATCGTTGTTGTACCCGACGCGCTCCGATGAGGAATCTGACGGCATTCCGTCTTCGCTTCCTGACTCGGCGTCTCCAAAGTCGTCTTCATCCATCCCTTGGAATTCGTCAAGGAGGGCATTTGGTGGTTGTGGCGACGCACTTGGGGCTTGGCTTGGCCCTGCCATATGGTCTCCCTTTGAAGAAGAGTCGGTGCTAGGCGCCGCCGTGGTCAATAAGCCTAGCGTCCCATGCTCTCCCGATGTCGTGCTGGGCGTCCCGTCAGGGTTAGCGGGCTGGCGCCCGCTTTGGAACTTTCAAGTCCGGTAAAGATCCGAAAAAATGGTCCTACCGCTTGAAATATGGCATCCAGGGGATCCAGCACTTGATGTCTTCCAGTTCCGAATGAAATCCGGTGGCGAAAAAGCGTTGGTCCGGTGAAATCGGTCAAAATTTGCGGAGCTGAAGTGACGCGTGTCCGCCTGCTTCAACCGCCATGAAGGACGCCTAAAAGAGAAAAATTCGGTGGCTGGCTAGCCCCCGCCGCAAGCGGCATTGACCTACCTTTACGCCTTGTGCGTGGAACTCTGGCAGTTTTGCTATAACCAAGAAGTGTGCTCTTGTTATCGATTCGTCTTTTCGTTCTACGTCTTGGGAGGTTACAGCCTGGGGCGCTCTAAAGCTTTCAGCACTGCTATGGGGAACACCGAGCTTGTCACACAGAGGTTTCACGTTTGAAACAACTTGCGCCCGCCTCTCTTTCCACCCTTCCCAACTTAAGCTTCCGCGGTCGTAATTTCTGCAATCTAAATGCGACGACGAAAACGGATGCTTGTTATCGCGGGGCCCTCAATTGCAAGGAGCCCTAGTTGATTGCCAGCGGCTGCAGAGAAAACGTCACGCACACAAAATGTGTTCACTAGCAAAATTTCCGTAGGCTCTGAAATAGCGGCGGGCGGGAGGGGGGGGGGGACGAAAACTGATAATATAAAAAGAAGACTCAGTGCGCGAAGAATGGTAACGATACGCAATTTACAAAGGCGAGCACTTCCAGCTCGTGCGATCCCATCGCCTAGCCGAAGTCGGCTTAGAGTTTTTTCTTTCAATCGTACGAACTCTGTACAGCAAATTGGGAGATTAAAAGAAAAATGCTCTTGCCTGACTTCGCGGTTTCGGATCTTTTCATTTTCTTTTTTCGTTGATGTGGCCGTTACGCAACAGTATAATATTGAACACTAAAAATCGTAATTAGTTTAGGTTTTTACACTGTTTCATTGCTTATGTACTGTTTCTTGTTTCATCCCAGTTGACCTTGAACTATGCCCTCACATGATTAATGTTGGTTGGTTGGTTGGTTGGTTCACAGGAAGGGAAAGGCGCAGTAACTGTCACACTTGCTCTGTGGACACCTGAACCGCGCCGTAAAGGAAGGGAGGAAGGTGGGAGTGAAAGTGGAAAGAGAGAAAGGGGAGCCATAGTGGAGGGCTACGGAGTAATTTCGACCACCTGGGGATCTTTAACGTGCGCTGACATCGCACAGCACACGGACGCCACTTCGTTTCGCCTCCATCGAAACGCAGCCGCCGAGGTCGGGTTCGAACCCGGGAACTCCGGCACAGTAGTCGGGCGTCTTACCACTGCGCCACCCCGGCGGGTCACTAAATTTGGGAACAACTTTCTGTGGCCCTTCAAGAAATTCGCATGTCGTGCTCTAGAATATTATATCTATATGAAAATATTCACCTTATTATTACATCAAGATTGTGCTACAGCACCAGCCAGTACAGTGTTAGTGCAAGGCAATTTAATATGAATACACCACAACGTGCAAATCCGATGGCTGTGCCATCTGTCGGGACTCCCGGACAAGCGTATATCGCCTGCTTCTTCTGCGTATAGCCACCGAGTTCTGAGCGCTTTCGCAATGGGCTTATTTTGATCATCACGTAGGCGCAAGTATCATGAATATTCATTCACCACGAATTTACGTTCACTTTGGCTGTCCCCGGTGCAAACAAATATTCATCCTATTTATGCTTCGTTCGAGAATCGAAAATTATTACCAGTTGAACCTCGCTAAACAAAACTGATGGAGCGCGTCAAAATATTTTTGAAGCGAAAAATTAGTTGTCGCGTAATCAGGCCGAAAATACTGTCATGAATGACAACAAAGTAGAAAAATGTCATGTATTTACAAAGGGATCGGTCAGCTCCTTCCGCTTTTCTGACGCCATGAGAACAGTAGTGCGTGTTTTATGCATAGTGAGCAATTACATCGCAGTGTGATTATGATGGGAACCGATAAAACTGCAGCTCATACGAAATATGTCCCTCGCAGATTGTGGGGCACCAAGGTAGGGATTGATTTCGACTCTGGGTGTAAAGAAAATAACAGCCTGCCCCTTTGCCTTGCCCCAAGGCAGCCAGTCCAATCGCCATCGACAGTGGGCAATGAGGGGCTTCATATATCTTTTAATCAGTGGATAAATAGGGACACATAGTAAATCAAACGAACGTTTCTTGTTAAGCAGAGCAGTGTCGACTTAAGGAATTCCTCATATCGGCAGCGATATGCTCATTTTATTATTGAATACATATTTGAAACCTGCCTTTCTTGTCAACAATTTTATTGAAACGGAAATTCCCCCCCCCCCCTTTCAAAAAAAAAGAAAAGAAAATTGTTGTGGCGATAAGCGTTTTTCAACTTATTTTTATGGTGAGCTGATGCGGAATAGAAAATATATCGATGAAGAAAAATTTCGTCGGCTTTCATAATAGCAGCGTTTGACTGTATGAACTAAAGGCGGAACTGAAACCGAACCGTAACTGAAGCCAGATATGCAACGCCGTGACGAAACCTCCCCTCTCACCCCCCCTCGGCTCGGCTACACAGCCAAATAACGTTGTCCCCGAATATAACAAAATGTATTATTTTTTGCGCATTGATTGCCATTTAATAGGTCAGAGCTTCGATTTACGATTGAAATGCTTCATCTGCAGCGTCGTACGCTTATAGTTTGTAAGCTGCTGTGCATTTGCACTTTCTTTCAGTTTTGCAGCAACACTCAAATATAAGCTGGAATAAATATAGCAGTGAACTTTGCCGGTAGTAACGTTGTGATTAGATTGACACGGTCGCTAATGCATGAGAGAATAAAGGCCAACTGTAAACTGCTTCTTGTAGTAACGGGTGATATTAATGTGGTTGATTCGAGAAGCGGTGATGCGGATGGTCAAATGGCAGCAGGTTATTGATACAAGTTATCGAGTACGCATGTAAAACATCTTACATGAGGTCGTGTCTCGTTAAGCGGTACCAGAGCGTACCTTTCTTTCTAGTAAGGTCCCTTCAGTTATTTAATTATTGGTCTTCTGATTCGGCAGCACCGATTTTAATCAACTAACCTTCATTCCAAGGAAGAGGATAAACGGATGCACTTTCAAATACTGCCTTGAAGTTCCTGACTACCTTGTCTTAGTCTACCATATAGAATAACCCCTTTCTTCTTTCTAAATCAAGAGCAAACCTTTTTTTTTTTTAACCATCGGCCATCCCTCTAAAAAAAACCACCAGAGCTGCACGTGTATTGCAGCAGTGCGTGGAAATCGAGGGGAACGATAGAAGCAAACTGTAGCTAAAGGTAAAGAGCGCCACGCCAAGCTGTGCAGAAACGCGAGCGCCGGACAGGGACGATTTTGATGGAACCGAGTTATCTTTAAGGCTATTGTCACTCCGGTCTGTACATCGCATTGCTTAACAGAGGGCGGGTATTGTCCTTGGGACCAGCTGTTTAGAGGCTGAGCACCGAGAGTAGAAAACGCACCGAAAGCAGCGAGAGGCTCCGTACCGAGCGGTGGAACTGAGCGAATCCCTGATAGCAAGAGCCAACTCCCCGAGAGCGACGCTTTCTTTTCCGTCAGAGCTTTCTCTTCCCTTGTGGCCATCGAGGCGCACAGTAAGTTATCGCCTCCAGCTGTCAACTTTTCCCGCCCTGAAAGAGACTGAGAGGAGAAACGAAAGGAGGAGGGAGCCTATCTTGCGCTCATTTCAGTTATAGCATGCGTCGCTTGCTTGCCAGTTTTCTCTTTTGAATTGTTGGTGCTGCTTTCTGTTGTGCAGCAATGAATAATTAATCTTTATTGCTGTAGTTACAGGGCACTGAATCCTGTTCGAGATGGAAACATTCTGATCTAATCTGAAACATTCTGAGCGGCCTTAATCACTTGTGTTTACTGTTCGCAAGATGATAACTTTTTTGGCTTTGCATTATTATAACGAAATAAGCGAAGTTTAAGGGGGAGCGATGACCTGGCTCCACCGACCAAACAGTATAAGATGGCAGGTTGTTTAGTGAGATACAAACGGCTGCCAGGTGCCGAATTCTCCGGCTTCAGTGTCAGGAAAACCCACACCACCTGATGAATACAGGCCTCACTATTCAGTGAGTTGCGGACAAGATATCTTGGGCGTGGATAGAAGTATTGAAATTGAGGCTGCGTTCTAGTAACTGCGGGAGTGAGGGCAACCTCGACGCAGATCCTGCGAAGCACAACCTTCTTTGCGCGGGTACGACAGCTGGATAGGGTTACCGCACACGGGGGCATAAGAGCACGTCTGCGATGCCGGAGGTGTTCCTTTCTTGTAAGAATCGTGGCATCATCCATACTCAAGAACCATGGCATTGATGAGCCTAGAGTAACAAGGCGAGTTGCAGACCATTGTGAAGCAAGTAGGTCCCGTGGGAACGATTCATCGCAATGTTTGCGAGATGCTAGCCGCCAGACTATGCGACTACTCCATAGAGCTGCCATACCAAATAGCAGTTGCGTTGATCCCCGGAAAATCGAACCTGGGCACTAGAACGGTGTCAGCGGTCGCTTCATTCCAATATGCACCTCTTCTAATTAAGAATTATTGCACATGAACGCTCGTATGTTGGAGGGAAAGTGGCGCTCTGAGTTTAGTAGGTACGTTTTTCGTAGCACAAAAATAAATGAGACAGCGGCGTGGCGGTACTGTGTAAGGTTGACTTGATATCACGCATAGTTGTTAGCGCGCTGTCTAGAGCACTGAAGCGGTGTGATGCGGTAAAAACAAAGTGAAATATAGACTAAGCGGCTCTGTAAGTGAAACAGTGCCGTTGTAAATACTAATAATATTCTTACGTGCCTTCATTCTAGCGCTGTCGTTGTCCCTAGAACCGCATCCCTGCTCTAAAATTTGCACTTTCTTTGAGTGAGAGGTCGGTACGTGTTCGGGCGCTCTAGACAGACGTGCTGACGACGGTACGCTTCTTTAAAGACACGAAGCCTTACCCAAGGCCTGAAAACCGGGCCATTACAATGCTGCCGAATACATGGCTCCTAATAATATTCTGTTCTACAACAGTTGTACAATATAAGGTATATTATTCACGAGTGGAAATGGGGTGTATAAAACGAGGCCAGACAATAGGCCGCCTCTAACTGCGTTTAAACCCGACTGCTCTCCGACCTGTCAATGCCGCAACATGGCTGTTCATTTCCTTTTCGCGTCCCCATTTCCAAAGTTCATCTTCCTTCTCACTCCACTTCCACATTCGTGAGCGAATCTACAACAGAGGGGGCACATTTTTCCTTGTGCATTATAAAATCGTAATACGAAATGCTAACTATACTCCTTGCGATACATATGCTCTGAGAAACAACAGGCTGAAGCACCAGCCACAGTACTATAGCAGTTGTATCGTGATGACCGCAATTCTCGGCTAAGTGTTCCCTTTCCTCCTATTTATATGAAGCTTTCAATTGCGTTGCGTTTTGAATCAAAGTCAAAGCTCTGTTCGCACTTGAGTGACACATCAGACTTCTGAGACACATATCGATATTTCTCACTCGAACTATTCTCAATAGCGAAATGCAAATTACTTCTTAAACACCAACATTTTTCTGTGTGCAGGAGAGGAGGAGGAGGGGAGGAAGGTGTATTAATTAACGAGGGCTTGACAGGCGACCTCCGCTCAATTAGCTTGTTGGAATGCACTCAGCACAACAGTTGTAGGCCTCAAAGTATGACATCTCAAAAGAAAAGAGATGTCTCGGTCCAAAGCCTACATTTGACCTCTGGTGTGAATGAGCAATTTTTAAAATAAATTAGTTTAGAGAATAACTTTGATATAAATACCAGAGAACAATACCGAAAAAATGAATAGCGATCCTCTTCGAGGTATATCAGCCTTAACGCCATCATGAATAATTTTCTCGCTTCCACCCCTCTTTATTTCTTTTTTTGTATGCAAGAAACTTTTATCATCGACAAGTGTGTAAAGGTAGGAATTACAATTATGCGTATAAATGAAAAGTTTACGAGCGGAGCAAATGAAGCAAGTTCTATTTTCTGCAACGCGATCAATCATGACGTACGTTTACGTTTCGCGAAAGGCGGGTGCAAATTGTCACTATTTGAGCTGGTACAGCTGCTGCTGTATTAATTCAAAAGCATTAAAAAAGAACCGTGCGAAGATAGGACTCCTTTAAAGTAGTGAAAACTCGACAAGTGGCCAGAAGCGTCCATAAAGCCCAGCCGCAGTAGAGTCGTGTCAAATCTCGGGAACCTCGGCCGTTACAACAGAAGGCAGCCATCCAAGCGGGCGTCAAGTTGACGAAGTGATGATATCTACAAATTTTTCTTTCCTCTTTTTTTTCTTCTTATTTTTCTTGGCGAGGCTGTGTTGAAATTGACGGTACCGAACGACGTATACTTTCTCTAGGCCACGGGCAAAATGACCGGTTGTAAAATTGGGACGTTACCTTATTGCGGCGGAGAAGTCTACGATTGAACATCGACTATGTCCGGGCAGTGCACTACCAGGAAAGGGAACCTGCTTTTTCACAACACAAGATCCTCGCAGAGGAAAGTAATCTTTACAAGTGCTTTGCACGTTTATGGGGTGGCGCGAGCTTGCGCGACACTGTTTGGCGAGGTCGTTGATAGTGTGTATTTTCTCAGTTACCGCAACATTTATATTTTCTGTTTCATTGCAAATGTATGGAGAGAAAATTCCTTGAATGAAAAGCGCGCTCGCAGCAGTCCTCTTCTCCGTGCATATCGGCGCGGTTATGTTGATTTTCATTCAAGTTTTTAATGGCTGAGCGTATGACGCTTCGAAGACCGCGGAGCGCATATGTGAGCCTATACGCTTAGCTGACTAAGCTTTCTTATACGGATCAGGGGTTTCTATCTCTTGCGTACCATCCGCAAGATTTAGACATGCGATGGGGAACTGTTACCTTTTTTCGCGCTTTGCACCTGTGCACGTAATATGCGGTCATACTATTGTGTGCACTCAAAAAGACAAGACCACGGCTAGCATCGGTAAAACGTCGGGCTAATTAATTGTTTCTCAACCGTGGTAAAAAATAAGTTTTTCGTGTGTATCGAGAGTGTTCTTGTGTGAAATCAGCCAGGTGCGGCATTTTACGTAAAAAATAATTTAAGCTTATAAACGCACTTTTAAGCCATAGAAGCTTGAGCATGGAAATATTAGTCGCGACGAAAAAATTGCCAAAAAACAAGATTTTACAATTAAAGTGGAACGAAACTTGTAGACGTGCACATGTGCCTGAAGATAAATGTCTGTATGCAGAAAATGTTGGACCTCTTTTCGGTCTCTATCCGGAAAAAAAAAAAAAACATTTCTACACCGCCTTTGGAATCCGGTCACAAGTGATACTTCGAGAGAAAAAATAAAACAGCATTGGAAATGACATTTCGGTTGCCTCATTACGTGCCAGATGGGTCAGCGCACCCGTAGGTAACGGGAAAGGCCAGGGAATCCGCGTTAAAAGCATATTTAGCGGACTAAATGCGCGTCTCTGGGGCGCGTTAAAAAATGGGCCAACGACAAAAATAAAACTGCTATATGCATCAGTCATCTGACTTCATGCCAAATTGCGCAGAATATCCGGAAGCAGCGTGGAAGACTCGGAAATTGACGGGCAAATTTATTGTTAGCGGGCTAAATGTGCTCGATGGGTGGGGTAAAGAAAGTGCTAAGGTGTTTCTGCTTGACGCGTTGATGATTTGACGTGGCTAACGCAGTGTGAGCAAAGCCAAAGCCAGCGCTCGATGTTGAGGCTAGTAACAAAAAGGCTCTAAATTTTCAAGTGCGTAATTTTTGCGTGGCGATTGCGTTACAATTATAATTCATGCAGCATTTGGAAACGTAGCATCTACGGTGAGAAGTTAAAGTAAATATTTAGTCTATAGTCGAAATTCACGCCGTGAAACACCAGGAGACTTATTGCACTAGCTCCTCCTAAGTGTCCGCGTGTGCGAGTGAGAGTGTTGATTTGCAATATGAAATAGAAGCGTACTTTTTCACACTGCTGCTTTGTAGAAATAGGATACAACGTCCCGCTGAGGAAGACATACTTTCACCCAATTAGATTTCAATCATGATTGATTTATAGTTAGCTTTTTGTGTTTTGAAGGCGTGGCCCGCTGCATATGATCAGGATGTCGAAAAGGGGGGGGGGGGGGGGAATGGCTGTTATTTTCTACCCACATTAGCAAGCATTCGCTTTTGGCGTTGTCAGCTAGCGACAAATAGAGGGGTCGGTTTCGTACTATAAACCAAACTTCTAATGCTGTTCTAGATGACTGTTGTTCTGAAAATGTCTAGAGATAATTGAATAATCAGTTCACTGTCCGGTGTGTCATATTTGGGCATCTGGTCAGCATTGCGCTTTCTGAGGAGGTTAGCACTTCAGGAAAGAGGGCCTGGTATCCAGCAAGTGAGTGATCTCCACAGCGTCTGTGCAGACCTTTACGCGTTGATTGACTATCCTAACCTATGGAGAAGATGCAGCTAGAAAAAGCAGCATGTTTTGTGCAACCTACGGAACATTTCAACAGTGGCTTTACAGCCTCCTACTGAATGCGGTTGCACAAAAAGGATGGAAGGAAGTAAAAGAATATTGAAATTATTCGGCGATATTTAATATATAATTGAGGATGGGGAACATATTAGACTATTCACACTTAATAAACACGTGAATGGAGCACTGCGAATAAAAAGAATAAATTCCCAGAGCTCAGCTTATAGGCTTAGAGTATCAACCAGCGTGAACGTTTGGCATTTACAGCCGAAGTCTGCAGAATGGTAGAAGGCTATGCATCTAGGCCTTCAGCGCAGGTGGCAGGCTTCGCTTCCTATAGCTGCTCTTTCCTACAGCAACAGCGCAGAGCAGTCCGAAAAGTCGTTGTCACCTGCGGCGCGCCACGGCTGACCAAGCGGATGCGGCCACGCCTACTAATATTGGCTTATTCAAGCCATTACCTCCGTGGCATTGCCTTAGAAACGGCCTGTACACGAATGTAAGTTGATAAAGACTGTGACGCGCAGCACTAGAAAGTAGCTGCCATAAAGCGCGAATTGGCAGACTGCGGCAGTGGTTTCATTCCCTAATACAGCAGTCAGGCAACCAGACCTGCGGGATACACCATATGTTCGATTCATGTTCGCGACTATGCGCTATGTTTGCTTATGTTTTATTTAGAGCCCTTGTCGTTGTGATGACGTCTAACAGTGACTACATGAGAGCAGCAATGCCTCAGGAAGTCATACCGGACGACCGCTGGTGCATCTTTGCATGCACCAAAATATTCAAATATTTTACACAACGAATAAAAGCACTACCGAACCCGCCACTTCCGTGCCCTTTTATAGGTTTTATACAGTGATGTTTTTCAAGCCATCCTTGCATACGAACTTGGGGGCAAAACCAGTATTTCATGCAGTCATACTGTTGCGCATGCGAAGAGCAATTGTTCGCGCATGGTCGAGTGTTCTGGACGCTTCACTACCCCAGAGCCTCATATATTTACCTACAAGAGCCTGCTTGAATCCTAACAGATGCAGCTCAGTCTACGAAAGAAACTATTGCAATAGCGAATGAATTAGAGATTGAATACAGGAATAAGCCGGCTATTCCTTACCTGCCTTACTTAACCGTAGAATGAGATAGCTGCGTCACATTTCACGCTGCGGGCGTAGATATGCTGCGTTGCTTTCTACGTTAGAAACGTTTGTAAAATTTCAAAAAAGGAAGAACAGACACACTTTGTACGCAAGAAAAACTAGAAAATGAGAAACTACTCGGTGCCTATCTTCGCAAAAGCAGCTGCGTAAATTCGCACGGAGTATATTTTTGCCAGCAGCAACTAGACGTGCCAGCTCGTTTGATGCAACGTGTTGAATTAACGCAATCACTAATATTTTTTGCAGAACGCTAATCTTAATAGCATTTAGGGCAGGCGACGTGTATAAAACCACATCTGACACTTGAACATCAAGTTTTATATTGGCCGTTTTTAAGTCTGAGCGTTTTATCGAAATTTGCAATATACACTAGCGATCAGGACTGGCATGCTGGCCATGAGGCCGACCATGACTAAACACGATCAAGGCTTTGCACTCCTACTGAAAGCTTTGGAGATTCCAATCTCTAAGCTATGTCTACACTTTTGATGGCAACTTCAGCGAGCGAAGTCATGGGTTCCCATAATTAGAACTATCAGTGCTCATAATTTCATAATGGTTATGGGTATGTTGTTTGAAACGTTTTGATTCATTTTGCTCTCTCTCCGACTTTGCAAAAGCACTGATTCTTAGCGAGACGATTTTGTTTCAAATACTATTTTTTGAAGCGGTTATTATGGGCATACATTTTTTGGAAAGCGGCTGAAAAAACTACCCACATCACCCAGCAAGTTCTCATGCAGAAGGAATTAACTAGGCGTGGAGAGGCGGTAACCAGTTATGCTGAGCTAGGCAATGCGAAAAATCTTTGCTCAGAAATTTGGAGAGCGTAGACGTGTATTTGATAAAATAGAAAACCGGGCTAGCTGGAGGCTGTTCCTGATCAAAATGTGAGGAGGCAAGCTTTACAAGCACACAAAAGACGGTGCGTGTCCTGCTTCTTCCCTTTTCTTTGTGTTTGTAAAGTTGGCTCCCATATATTTTCATTCTGCATGATTCATACTTGGTGATTAGCAGCAGGCAAATAGGTCGCATACAAATATATTGAGCCAAATTGCTAGGCATTCAGCCCGTGCATTCGGTAAAAAAAATACTGTCCACAGTCTGCCATTTTATTTTACCATGCTCTCGCATATTGTCGAGAGTGAATACAAAATTCTAATCAGAACATGATTTTGTCGCAAATTGTTAGGTGGGCTCTTGCTGGCACACATACATGTGCAGGTGTGTCAAAGATATAATTTTGGTCACTTTTTTGAACTGGCCGCAGCTGCAACCTGGAGAATGCGCGACCGAGATTTCACAGTGTGACAAGAAGAGCGGAGAATTTTTGCCCACAAAATATGGTAACATAGCCTCGGGCTAGCCTGGCGACAAGGAGGAGGAGGAAGATGAGGAGGAAAGGCAGGGCGGTTTACCAGTAAAAGCAACCGGTTTGCTACCCTGCACTGGGGGAAGGGGAAGGGTGGATATAAAAGTTGTGAGAAAGGGATAGTTGAAGTTAATACAGTCACATAACATACACGCCACATCACATCACGTTACAGTCATGTCATAGCAAACTCATAGTCTTTCGATTAGGCCTGTGCTTCTCATAAAGCGGAGCAGTGCCTGGGAGGCGTTCGCCGCAGACGATCCCCGTGGCCAGGGACCTAAAATCTTAGATTCACTCAATGGGCGTCCATCTAGGTGCTACAGCGAACGGCACAGACACTGCCTTTCCTCATCGTATATCGGGCACTCACAAAGAATGTGGCCTCTAGACTCGAAGCATCCACAGTTTGTACATGTAGGGCTGTTTGCCATGCCTATCATAAAAGAATACGAGTTTGTGAATGCTACACCAGCCCACAGGCGGCCCAGCAAAGTTTCTTCGCGTCGGGGTAGGCCAGGTGGAAGGCGGAGCTTCAGGTCAGGGTCCAGGGATTTTAAGCGGCAGTTCGCAAACTGGCCAGAATTCCACAACGAAAATGTGTGTTCCCGCGCAAGTGCGCGAAGCCTACCCGCTGCGTCTGCCCTGGAAAAGGGAATCAACACACAATCGCCGTCTTGGTGGGCTGTTCGCGCGACAAGAATAAAGCAAACACCCGCTTGATCTGTGTCTAACGGCTGTAATTCTCTCATCAGCTGGATAACATGCTCAACTTCTCGTTCCTCTTTGGTGCATTTTCCCTCTTTCTCTCTCTTTTTCTTCTGTGTCCAAGGAGGAGAGGTGGAATCCAGGCCGTCGCTGCTGCTCTTCGATGGGGGCGAAAAGCAAGACGCCCATGTGCTGCACAATGTCAGTGCGAATCACAGGTTGTCGAAATTTCGGGAGCCCTCCACTACGGCGTCTCTCATAGCCTTAGTTGCTTTAAGTTGTTTAAACCTCATAATAGCACTCTCTATATATTGTTACAAACTATGCACCTCCATCAAACTGTTACGTACTGAGTACGTAATAAGATGTTTATTCCAAAGCTCACCAGATTCCGCTTCTTCCTTCCCTTTCACCTCTTTCTCCTCCTCTTCGATTCCAACCCTTAGCACGTGACAATATATACGTATTCACCACTTGTGATGATTTTTAGTGGAAGTGGTAGTTCGTCACGTCAGAATGGTTGAAGAAATTGTCCAACAAATGTTAGCCATCCAGCGCGTGCATCAAGAGATAAGTGCTCTGTTGGAAGAGAGTCGAGAGAAAATATCGGATTATAGGAGTAATGATGTTTAGACATAGATCTGCGCTTAACGGCGGGGTAATCTTTATGATACACTGCACACGTGTCCCCTGTGCTCGTTCTAGAAAAAGGTAGGACTTTCGCTCTCGCGACGCGCTAGTCTGGTTAATCTTTCAGGAGTGGTTTAAAATTTCAGCTCACCAGACAACACATCTGGGTCGCTGGCGCAGGAGTTCCTGACGGATCAGCAGTAATCGCTCTGAATACGGGTTACCGTAGGTGCGCCCCTAGCACTTACTGAACAATGAAGAAAACAAAAATGAGAAAAGAGAAAACTAAAGGAGCATTGGACGAGGAAGTTACAGACGATGTATGTATAAGGCAAGTTTTTTTTTTTTTCTTTTTGGGGGGGGGGAGGGGTGCGCGTTTCTCTTTTTGATGTTGCACAGAATGAGACCGGGTTTTCTTGAACCTAGACGGCAACTTCCATTTAACGAGAACTTCATGTTCCGATGAAAAGTGAGGGTAATGCACTGAGGAAAAGATATTGACAGAAGGATCAGCCTTCAGCGGGCCATGAATCCTGGAAAAGGGCTTTTTGTTTTGGCTCCAGGCGGAATTGTCTCTCGTTGGGGGGTGCATTGCTATTGCTTCGTAGCTGGCTCTTGCGTTCGCCCGATAAAGCGTTTTTTTCAGAAAACTTGGAGTCACAAATCATAAGGTACATTTTGCGTTCCCTTGCCTTTACTTTATATTGTTTGGTAAATAAACAAATAAAAAACGTAATTTTGACCAAGGCTGACGTATTGAGAAGTGTGTGCCAAAACAGTGTTCAAAAGGAGGATAGCGTGGGGAACGATAGAGTAATTAAAAAAGTCAGCCAGTAAAGTA
Source organism: Amblyomma maculatum (assembly GCF_055883805.1). Classification (NCBI taxonomy): domain Eukaryota; kingdom Metazoa; phylum Arthropoda; class Arachnida; order Ixodida; family Ixodidae; genus Amblyomma; species Amblyomma maculatum. The sequence continues at coordinate 106,115,198 of NC_139347.1, read as the reverse complement.
GCATAATCGATGCGTGACGAGAGGTCTCGACTCGGAGAGAAACGGAGGAGCTCTGTAAGAGTTCCAACAATGAACAGGAAGAATTGCTGTTTAACATAGAAAGAGAAACAATACGCCAGAAACAGCTGCTTTCACAAGCGAACGATCAGCTAGCATATGAGAATAGTTGCAATACTGCAGCTCCTTTACCTTTCCGGCATAAAAGTCATAACTTGGATGGCGGGCCAACAGTCGATAAAAAACAGTCGGCAAAACACCTTGGTTTAGATGCTAAGAGTTGTTGGACGTCAACAAAGTGGCACCTATGGGCTTTCCATGTGCTTTTCGAAGAATGCCTTTGAACATACTTGTCTCATTTATTTTTGCTCACGTACGTCTTACACTCTAGAACCGTAAAAGTAAGTTTATGTCAAAGTACTGACGCCTCGCAGCAAAAACTTCTAGGAAACTTCTCTTGTCCCGATTGTGAAGAAAGTCGGATGAAGTGTAGCCAGATTCTCTTAAACCAAGGCGCTGGCTCGGGCAAAAGACGCTTTGAAAAGAGATTATTGAAGCCGTTAAGTTGATTCCGGGTCAAGAAGGGGAACGCGTGAGTGTTCCCTCTACGGCGCTCAGCAAAGAAGGAATTGCTACTGCTTCGTTCGAACAATAGGACAAGAAGATTGCTTAAATTTGCCTTTATTTCTGTTTTATTTTTCCTTCAACATTTTCTTCGCATTTTTTCTGAATTTTCTCTTTTCTTCTTCATACCACAACTAATAATCAGTCGGTAGTGTGCCCATCATCTGTGTGAACGTCTTACTGTAATCTCTTGTGTGTGTGTCTGTTTGTTAGTGGCTATGCAGCGCCAGAAGTCTTCAAATGATGATGACACTGCATCAGTAGTCACAAATTGCTCCCTTTCCGAAGTCACCCGCCTTCTTCTTCAGCGAAATTGGTTCACACACCGATGGTATTTATCAGGCTTAGGACGTAATTGGTTTGCGTGCCTAACATAATTCCAGGTACAACTCCCTTGAGGCCGAGAGCCAGCAACCGTCTTGACAGTCACTGACCTTTCCCTTGCCTCTCCGTCCGCGTACTCGGCTGCCGCTGCTCGTTCCAGGTGCATAAAAAACTTCTTGGTCCTTTACGCACATTTAGAAACTCTCGATTCTTATGATGAGCATAGAAACCGAGTTCAAAGAGATAGCTGAGACGCGCATGGTCGATGTCCACTTTACGGTTACGTCAGGTATTTATGCTCAAGCTTTGTATAATTAACAGCAGTTAGCATCCACTATAAAAAGACCATATTGAGGTGAGACCTCTGAAGCATTCTTAAAGTTTTCTGAAGTATTCTTAAATATTCCTAAAGTTTTAGTTTTTCAGGCGGAAAGGATAGAAAACAGTTATTAAATGTACTTTTCATTGTGTGGTCTCGTTATTGGCATAATTTAGACTATGGTTCGAACAATAAAATATTGTGACAGTCTGCAATATTTGGAACAGGTGTTCATGTTTTTGCTAAATATGCTTTTATAGCCAGCAGTGCTCTAGTACTTATTAGTTGAACAGTTATCACTTTTTAGTTTGGTGAAAACAACGTGTAGTTATCACTTTTTAGTTTGGTGAAAACAACGTGTACAGCAGAAATAACACGCTGGAATAAAAACTTACCACAGTATCAAATGGTCTAAACTGATAGACCACTCGGCGGCTTGCTGGCCTACAAGACATGGCGCCCGCCACGCGCCGGTGTGCAAGTACAGTACAGAACAGAGGTACCAAATAAACGAGATTCTATATTTTCCCGGTTGTTATTATTCAGGTTTTTTTTAAATGTTTCGGCACTTTTTTATCGTAGTCAGAGATATTGCTCTGCGTAACCAGCGTTGGCCAGAAATGCTCCGTTTACTTTCTTCCGCCGACTATTCTAGAGATCCACACACTTTCTGCGCTTCTCTTATTTCTCATTCGTTTTCTTTCAGCAGGTATACCTAACCATTACTATGCGAAATCACAACCCCGAGTTTATAGGCACTAAAACCTGTTGGTGTATAACTCCAAAAAGGAAATGGAAATTGCCCCACGAAGCAGACCCTACCGACATACTGAGCGATCGATATTCAATACATCGCGGTAAGTTATCTTTCACGCTAGGTTAATGTTTGCTTTTATTCTGCCACACTACCCTGTCACCTGGGGTTATGGCAGCACACCTCTCTTCCAAGCCAAAATCAGCGTTTTTGTTTTTTGTACTATTGTTAAGGTTTATTTACAAAGTGGTTCTGCCCCTTAGCCTGATGTGCTAACCAAGATATAGTGAGTTTCCTCTTCTTTCACTTACATTCCGGAGAGCCTCTTTTTGCACTTTCTTGTTCTCTTCTGTTCGCATGCCTGACATTTCCCCCTTCGCAGACGAAGCCCCTGGGCTGTCAGTCAGAGTCCCGAGCAAGAGTGGCAGCGCTTCATTCTTGCGACATGAACTGCCTGTGTTTTCCGAGAGGGGCGACCTTTGGAACATTGGCGAGACACGACGTAGTTCAACTCATTGATGCGTTTGAGCACAATAAATGGGCCTGTGTAGTGCGACAACAGCTTCTGGGACAAACCACGCTTGCGGAGAGGTGTCCAGAGCCACACTAAGTCGCCGGGAAGGTAGGAGACATCCTGATGCCGACAATCGTAGCGCTGCTTAGAGCGGTCCTGCGAGGCCAGAGTGCGTAATCGGGCGACCCGACGAGCCTCTTCAGCGCGGCAGAGGGTGCTCAAAACAGACGGCTCGGTGTCGAGAGAGAACGGCAAATTGGTGTCAAGAAAACGTCGAGGCGGACGGGCGTAGAGGAGGAAAAATGGACCATAGGAAGTTGTCTCATGCTTCGAGGTGTTATAGGCGTAAGTAATGAAAGGAAGCACTTCATCCCAGTTCTTGTGCCGTGAGTCAACATACATCGCAAGCATGTTCGTCAGTGTCCGGTTTGTACGTTCGACGAGGCCATTTGTCTGGGGATGGTACGGCGTAGAGGGACGCAACTGGCAAGTACAATAGCACAGAAGCTGCTCCACAACATCTGCCGTAAACTGGCGGCCTCGGTCACTGATAATTACACGAGGAGGCCCATGACGGAGGACGACAGCGTGGAGAAGAAAGAACGAGACGTCAGCGGTGGTGGCGGAAGGGATGAAGGCAGTTTCACAGTAACGCGTGAGATGATCAACGCACACGATGACCCAGCGATTGCCTTTGGACGAGCGGGGAAACGGGCCTATGAGGTCAACACCCACTTGCTCATATTGTGTGGTCGGGGGTGCCACCGGATGTAAGTGGCCCGGCGGAGGAGTCGTGGCGAACTTGAACCGCTGGCACTGCACGCAGGAGTTCACGTAACGCTGAGTCGTTCGACGCATATTTGGCCAGTAGAAACGTTCCTTAAAGCGCGTAAGAGTCCTGGCAAACCCCAAGTGCCCAGCTGTAACGTCATCGTGCATAAATTGTAGAACAGAGGAGTAGAGGCTAGCCGGAACGACTAGCAGAAAGTGTGCACCGCCAGACCAGTAATTGTTTCGATACAGCAAACCATCGCGAATGCAGAAAGGGTTCGCAGATGCCGGATTACGAGCTTTTTCAAAAAGTGATACCAAGTCTTGATCTTTTCGTTGTTCTCGCTGAAAAGTGGCAAGATCCGGAAATTGTACGGAAACGGCGGCAAGATAGTCGTCAAAGTAGTTATGGAAAAGGTAGTTGCGAGAGGCAGCCGCGAGAGGCAGTCAGCGTCAGCGTGTTGGCGGCCACTTTTGTACGACACTGTAAAGTTGAACTCCTGAAGGCGTAATGCCCAGCGGGCCAACCGACCGCAGGGGTCGCGTTGATTCACCAGCCAGCAAAGTGAATGATGATCGGTGATGACTGTAAAGGAACGTCCATAAAGGTACAAGCGAAACCGCTGTACGCCAAAAACGACGGCAAGACACTCTTGCTCCGTCACGGTAGAGTTGCGTTCAGACTTGCTAAGGGTGCGACTTGCATAAGCGACAACGTGTTGGTTTCCGTCATGCCGTTGTATGAGCACAGCACCCACGCCGATGCCACTTGCGTCAGTGTGGAGTTCAGTGGAAGCTGTCGGGCTGAAATGACGCAGTATGGGCCGCGAGGTAAGAAGAAACTTGAGCTGGCGAAACGCAGAATCACATTCAGGAGTCCATTTGAAAGGAATATCTTTCTGCAAGAGGCATGCGAGGGGGTAGGCTACGTCAGAAAACTTAGGGATGAAGCGTCGAAAGTAAGAGCAAAGTCCCTGGAAGCTCCTGAGTTCTTTCACAGACTTGGACTCTTTGACGCAGCTAACAGCTTCAATAGTCTGTGGGTCAGGCCTAACACCGTCTTTGTCAACCAAATGACCAAGCACAACGATCTGGCATTCACCGAAGCGGCACTTCTTAGAATTCAGCATAAAGACCCGCTTTCTCCATGCAGTTAAGGACCACAGCTAAACGGCTGTTATGCTCGGCAAAGGTCCACCCTAAAATCACTACGTCATCTAGGTAACATATGCAAATTTGGCACTTCAGTCCACGCAAAAGAGGGTCCATAAATCTTTCAAAGTTAGCCGGAGCGTTGCATAGGCCGAAAGGCATCACGTTAAATTCACATAACCCATCGGGAGTCACGAATGACGTCTTCTCCTTGTCTTTCGGATGCATCGGTATCTGTCAGTATCCGGACCGTAAATCAACAGATGAAAAGTAGGAAGCTGAATGGAGGCAGTCAATGGCATCATGAACACGCGGGAGCGGGTAAACATCCTTCTTAGTGACAGTATTGAGGCGGCGATAGTCGACACAAAATCGCCAGGTGCCATCTTTCTTTTTCACGAGAATCACAGGGGCGGCCCATGGGCTAGATGATTCCTGAATGATTTCTCTTTGCATCATATCACGGACCTGTTCTTCAATTATCTTACGTTCTGAAGGTGAAACACGGTATGGTGTCTGTCTAATCGGGTGTGCAGATCCAGTGTCGATCATGTGATGGGTGCGGGAAGGCGGAATCGGTGGTGGCTGATCTCGAGCAAAGTCGAACACGTCCGCATGTTTCATAAGAACCTCCATCAATATTCGGCGGTCGTTGGTGGGTAGCGATTCATTTATCATAGACTAAAACTGGGAATCAGCATGATCAAGACGTCTAGTTGAACGAGCAACGCCGTCACTGAACGCGGCGATGTGCATAGAAAGGCGTTCTTCAAAGTCGGTGAGTTTCAAACCACGCGGCAATACGGCAGGTTCATTGCTATGGTTGACAGTCCAAAGCGTGGCACGGCCCTCGTTCACTCGAACAACGATGCTGGGCACCAACACACTCTTTTTGGCACCGGAAAGGGAAGCGAGTTCCACCAGAGCGTAGAAGGCATTGGGAACCGCACCCGAAGAAACAACTGGGACGAAGATGGCGGACATCGCCGGGACGACGGTATCCTCGAAGACAGCACTTGGACCGCCCGCGGCGATTCTTCTATGAGGGCCGATCGAAGGCTGGGGCTTATTGATATCTCGCCACTGTTGAAGTCGAGAGTTGCGCCACACTGCTGTAAAAAGTCAACTCCTAGAATAACGTCGTGCGTAGAGCGAGGGAGCACCGTAAAGTCAGTTCTAAACTCGTGTCCAGCCATCGCTACATTTACATAACAAATACCGAGCGGAAGCAACGGTTCTCCCCCTACACCTCGAAATATGACAGTTCTATCCTAGCCAAACATAATTTTGCGGCCGAGACGGTTCTTAAAATCTAAGCTCATCACGGAAACTGTAGCACCCGTATCCACTGAGGCCATAACACAAACACCATCCACTAACACTTCCAAGCAGTTCTTCAGCATAACGACCGGTAGAGGAATTGGGAATATCGATGACCTGGCGACCGCACCTGCATCGGCCGCACACGCTAGTTTCCCGGTGGCGGAGAAGAACGGCGGGGAGAAGGCGATTGTCGGGAGCGGCGGGCAGGAGGAGTCAGGCTGCAATCAGAAACTGGTGAGTCGTTGCGTGGTGGTACGTAACGGTAGGAGCCCGAAGGTGGGGGACAGGTCGGGTCACGGACTTCTGGACTCACGGTAGAACGGCGATTCCATCATTGGCGCTGGTAGCGTGGTGCTGGGTTCCGGCGGCGGCAGAATCTGGATATGTGGCCAAGCATACCACAGCGCTAACAGACGGGTGGTTCACGAGCACGGTCCAAATAATAGTCCTCGGTAACAGCATCAAAGCGATCAGCAAAGTCCAGCCGCTGGGGTTGTTGCGGAGGAGGCGGCGCCCTGTAGTGGGTACGAGCTGGGAGAGCAGGGCCATATGAGTCGTTTCGGTGGTCACGGACGGGAGGAGGAGCGGTAGAATGCCAAGAAGAGCGCTGGATGGGAGCTGCCTGCAGGGAGCAGCTATCACAGGGGATTGCACTGCGGTTCACATCTTGATGGCGGGAGAGCTCATCACGGACAATTTGGCGAATCATGTCGGCCAAATGCGGAGGCTCACGTGAATGCTCGTGTGAATCCACGCTTGAAACAGTGGTCACGTTAGGCAGACGGCCGAATTTCGGGGTGATCCGACGCAGCTTTAAAGTTTCGAACGTACGATAGTGCTTGATCACGGCCGTGGGAGAATCTAAGTTTTCTTTTGTAATCAAAAAGTTATATACGTCCACCGCGATGCCCTTTAAGAGGTGGCCAACTCTGTCTTCATCAGGCATGCTCGAATTCCCCGCTTTGCAGAGTTTTAGGACCTCTTCTATGTACATTGTGCATGTTTCACCAGGCCCTTGGGCTCGCTGCAATAAAGTCTGCTCAACGCATTTCCGTTTTGCCGTGGTATCCCCGAAACAATTTCGAATCTCCTCTTCAAAACGATCCCAGCTCGTTAAGGATGCTTCATGGTTCTCAACCCATGTCAGGGCTGGGGAGTCCAAGAAAAAAACAACATTTGCCAGCATTACAGCGGCATCCCAGCGATTTTACTTGCTCACCCGCTGGTAATTGGTGAGCCAGTCGTCCACGTCTTCGCCAGCCTTGCCAGAAAAGGTCCGCGGCTCACGGTAATGCTGCCATGCGGGTGCCGCTGGACCTAGCTGCCGTGCATCGCCTTGGATCATTTTGGGTGTCAAAGGGGGGAACCCAGCGAGTCGTCGGCTTGAGCGAGGTAGAGAGGAATCCGTGGTGATTTACCCAGCACCTCCACCACACTGTTAAGGTTTATTTACAAAGTGGTTCTGCCCCTTCGCCTGATGTGGTTCTGCCCCTTAGCCTGAAGTTGTTGTTCTCATCTAATGTGATGGCACATGCCCACACATAGGGATCGGCCAAGAATTGGGGTGCAGAGATATTAGATTTTGAGATGTAGAACTACATCGAAAAAAAAATAAATGCTAGGGAATAGAAAAGGAAATGTAGATATGATAAACCAAAATATATAATAGTAAATACTAACGCACGCAGTAAGAGAATAGTAAGATTTATATGTACAGAATAAAACTTCAAAGCATATTAGCCAGGTAGACGTTTTGTTTCTATTAAGAAGTTTTGAATGGCGTTGAAAACATACCTGTGGCTGTACCTAAGCATGGTGGCACCGAACGATAATAAAATTTGGCTTCTCAAATTAAGACCAAGCTGTTGTAACGGCTTCTCTAAGTACCGCTTTCTCATCATGGTAAAACGGCGGCAAAATATCAAGAAATGGTCTATTGTTTCCGGTTTTCCGCAGAATGCGCAGACAGGAGAAAGCGCCAAACCAGACCTATGCATATAGAAATTTAGGGGCGGAATACGACAGCGTAGCCTGGTTAGTGAGACCTCAGTCTGCCTTGATTGACATGATTTCCTACTCCAGGAATACTTGAGGTGCACGTAGTCATCAGAGGATAAAATAGATCCAGACTGCGTGCTTAATAAGGCTCGCCGCCGAAATCGTGCTGCTGTTATGTACGCTGCTGCCGGGAGGATGGGCAATACAGGGCCGTTCAGAGTATGTTTGGCTAGTCTGTCTGCAATCTCATTGGCTGTCACATTGCTGTGTCCTGGTACCCACACTATATGTATGAGGCTGAAATGTGAGGGGAGCAATGAAAGAAAGGTGTTTAAACTTGGCGAGTCCATATTCGAAGAAAGCGACAAGCACAAAGAATAAGAGTCTGAATTACAGCCACTGTTGAGTATGTTGGGTCTAGTTTGCGCAGAGCAAGCACCACCGCCAGCAACTCCACCTGGAAAATTGGAGTAAAATCCGAAAGACGGACTGAAAAAGCCCAGTCTAAAAGCGGACAGTATATTCCAACGCCGGCTTTTTCATTAAATTGAGAAGCATCCGTTGCTATCCTTATGCTAACGGGAAGGCTTTGTAAATGATCTTCTAATAATCCATTTAAAATGTGAGGTGCTAAGTGTTTCGCATTATTTGGGAAAAGGTCATCATAGACAATTCAAACCGACGATGCACTTACTTTTGTTGGAAGGATGTTAAAAAGGACTACGTGCAAAGGTTGTACAGATTTTGCACTAGAATTACCTGCGGGGTATGAAACCGAGGCCATACGACTCCAAAAAAGGAGTCTGGCTCGCAACAAAAAATTGATATGGAGCGGTGGAATTGTGATTCATATATTTTCAGATACGTCTGGACAGTCAAGAATTGTAATCTAGTTAATAACGGTGGTATTCGGGCTTCAAGGTATAATACATTATTAGCAACGAATTTGGGGAGCCCAAGGCATAATCTAAGCGCTTCCCGCTCTAAAAGAACAAGCGGACGAATTTTGTAAGCAGGTGAACCAGAAAATAACACAGATCCAAATTCTATAATTGGGCGGACATACATAACATAAATCATTAAAAGTGCGTCTCGCCGCATCCCAGACCTTGGATTGCTTAACCTGCGCAACATACCCACAGCACGTGCCCCCTTCACTGCAACATGTTCAATGTGATCCCTCCATGCCAGATGGTCATCGTAAATCACCCCTAGATATTTCAAGGACTTAACTTGAGGAATCATTTCCTGCTTAAATTTTAGAGCAAGAGTTACCGGATCCTGAATTTGGAAAACAAGGAACGCGCACTTTTTAACATTTAATTTAAATCTTAAGTCATCTAACCAATTTTGAAGGGAGCCTAGGTACGATTGCAGGCGCCTGTTGAGGGATTGAATGTCAGGTGCAGCCGTAAAGAATGCGATGTCATCCGCATAAACATACGTGCGAATCTCCGGATGAGTGGGAATTGAACTCATTAAAATGTTAAAGAGCACGGGCGAGAGAACTGCCCCTTGAGGGACACCTCTGGTTTGTTGATATTTGCCAGAATGTACTCCATTCAATGAACAGTAAAATTGTCTGTTTTGTAGAAATGTAGATATCCAATCAATTAAGTATTGTGGAAAACATAGCGATTCTAATCTGTGCAATAAAATTCGGGGCTCTACACTATCATAAGCCTTCTCTATATCTAGAGTCACCAATGCAGCATGCATTTTTTTGCGCCGCGCAAGAAGAATTCGACTCTCAAGGTCGGTATGTGCATTCCATATTGAAAATTTTGCTCGAAATCCGATTTGACAGGGACTAAGAATATGTTTTTTATCGACAAACTCGGTAATCCGTTTGAGTACGACCCTTTCAATTAATTTTACCAAGTTTGATGTTAAAGATATTGGTCTGATATTTTCCAAAGTATAGCCACCACCATTGTGTTTCCGTAAAGGAATCACTTTGGCTAGTTTCCAATCACCAGGTATCCAAGAATGAATAATTGAGTAATTTACCAATTCTAACAAGGAATTTGGAGACACTTCAAAGAGGATTTTTAACATTTTTGACGTTACTCCGTCAGGGCCAGGCGCAGCAGTTGGCAACGTCATTACAATCGAAGAAAGCTGAGAAAAAGTAATTTTAGGGACATCCTTAACCGTATATACTGGGCCTACAAACATAGGGTATTTGGGAAGTGTTGACAAAAAACGCTTTTCTAAACGTTTAGCGATGTTTTCTACTGTTCTAAGAGCTTCTTTAGGAGTCGAAACACATGAGGGTAAATTTTCTGAGACAGGAATCTTTTTCCGCGATTTTAAAAACCTGAAAAGTACACGTCGGTTATTAGATTGTGAAAGGTAATTGAAATACTCATTGTCATAATTATCTTTTGCTTGTGCGACTGTGCGTTTAAATGCAGCTGCAAAAAATTTATAATCATGCCAATTTTTGGGGCACTGGTTGTGAAGGAGCTTCTTCCATGCAGCCTTTCTTCTTCTATAATCGCGCGAACAATCTGCATTCCACCATTTTGTTGATGCATTGCCTTTAGATGCACGTACTAAGAATTCACACTTCTTACGACAGGATGCAATAGCCTGGCATAATGTTTGCGATTTTAACTCTTCCGTACACTCAACGACTGACTCAAGAGACGAAATCAAAAATGAGTGAAACTGGTTATAATTTACGTATGATCTCAACTGAGATGTCGGCAGAGTTAAGCGGCAGTCAACCTTAAAAACAATAGGTATATGGTCGCTAGAGGTGCCACCATCAATTGTTGAAACACTAGTGCTGGAAAAAGTTAAATCTATCACAGATTGACTGTGAGCACGTACAAAAGTTGGTAAGCCAGAATTCATGCAGTGAAGGTTATTGTCTGAAAGAATCCCACAGACGCTTGCCGCAGGGATCCGTCTTGTAACCCCACGATACATGGTGCGAATTAAAATCTCCAGCCAAAATAATCGAATTTTGACAATTAACTAGTAGGTGGTCTGGAGATCTGGTGTCCTGAACACCATGAGTGAAATAAACATTCGCTAATGTAAACGGACTGAACCCTGGAATTTCAAAATCTAGAGCCAATAATTCTGAATCTAAACTAGAATATTTAAAAGAAATCTTAGCCCTATGACAAAATTTTGAAGAAACTAGAATTAGTAACCCACCACCTCTTGACTGGCGATCTTGTCGGAATGATCGATAATTTTGTAAGTGAAAATGTTTTTCAGTTGTAAGCCAAGTTTCTTGTAAAACGATTATTACTGGATTATGTTTTAAAGAAAGATAAACTAAATCTGTAGTAGCTGAAAGAAGAGATCTACAGTTCCACTGAAGAACTTTTAACTTTCCCATGGTTATGTAATCCGGGCAGCAGCAACAGCCTGCCCCAAAATGTTTTCCTTTGGTTTAGAGCCTAGCTGTTGCTTTTTTTATTTTGCTTGTGGGCGAGGTGATGACGGGTTTGACAACGGGGATCAACTGCGTTTGAGAATTCGCGTATCTGTCTCTTCCATATCTGCATCATGAGCTTCGTCTGACTTGTCGGAATTTTGCATAGGTGATGCGGAAAGAGACTCATTTTGCGAACAAGACATTGCAGCTAATGAGTGCTGCACTGATAGTGAATGTCCAGGTGCCGTAGGAGAAACCATAGCAGTTTGCACAGTCTGAGAATTTTGAGCTGCTAGAACATTGGATATGCATTCTGTGACTATTGTCACAATCCTATCCACCATTTTGGTCATGGTTGCTTCCATAGCAGTTATTATGGTTTTAGTCATCGTGGAATCTAATGGTGCTCCTGAACGGGCCGACACACCTGCATACCCATGAGCTCTGTCTTTAATTTCCTGAATTGCCTCACGCCTCGAGCAACGTTTGCGGTCAATAATCTCCAGAATTTTCATTTCATGCGCTCTAGAGGGACATTCCAAAGAATTTGCTGAGTGAAGTCCGCCGCAAAGACAACATTTGACAATTTGATCAGAGCATAAGTGTGTTTTATGTGCTTCACCGCATTTGCAACACCGCAAAGTGGATTTGCAACCGCCTGCAGTATGGCCATAACGCCAACAGTTGTTGCCCTGCAGAGGCTTTGATGGTAGGTGATCGACTCTGAATATTAAAGGCCACGCTTTAATCTCCGATGGACAGACTGTGCCTGCAAATGTAGCAATAACCGATTCTGTCGGCACACGAACATTATTTACCTCCCGGCTACAGCGATAGACCGCAACAACGCCTGCCGCGGAAAGAAGGCCAAGGGTTTCTTGTGGACTTAATGAGGAATCTACACCTCGGACAAGACCTCTTGTGCAAGCCAGGTGTGAAGGGATAAAACTGCTTACCTGATGAGAGGCGAAAGTGGAGCATTTTAGCAGGTCCTTTATGCATGATAGTTCTGGCGGACGGCAAAGAATCCCGCCGCGACCAAATTGGCGCACCTCGGCTATTCCTTCGTAGAAGGAAGTGATTTCCTGCAGGGCGGCTCGAGCAGCTCCTGCGTTGTTCATTTTAATGGTGCCCCCATCCTTAGGTACGAGTGCCACAGGGATGTTGCGGACACCGGAGCTCTGAAAAGCTTCCAAGGGCAGATCATCGGTCAGGAGGGAAGCCGACCAAGGGGAGCGCCCTTGGCCGGGGGACTGCGTCGACATTACCTTAAATTGACAATGTCACCGCGTGCGTTAGTCAACAGAGAACAAAAGAAGCACAGGAGAAAGACAAAACCGGGACCAGCAACCCAATACTTAGCCGATTGTCAGCAGATTGGTGGCCGCAGACAATATGCTTTTCTTCTTGCTCGCTGACCAAGATATAGTGAGCTTCCTCTTCTTCCACTTCTATCCCGGAGAGCCTCTTTTTGCACTTCCTTGTTCTCTTCTGTTCGCATGCCTGACAATATCAAGCATCAGTTCTAACAACTTGTTATTCTCGTATCAGAAGAAAGTTCTATTGTTTGAGAAATTAGCCTTTCGCAGACTCCACCAGAAAAAGATGTAATCATCAAGCCTCAGCTCAAGTGCGGTGCAAGTGGAAATAATAAGTGCTAGAATTGATACCTTGTTTGAAATTTCATTTCAGAACGCTTTATAGAAAACCTGCTCACCGACGGAGCTAAAAAAACTTTCAGTTTCGAAGCTGAAAAACTTCTACTTTATTAACCATAAAAAAGTTGTTCGGCACAGGACGCAAAGTGCGACACAAAAGGCACAGAACGCAAAGTGCAGCCGTAAAATAAAAAAAAGCGAGCCGTTTTCTTTATTTTTCAATAAACATGATTATTTCAAGTAGGTGCTTTTTAATTTAATATTTGAAGCAAGTTTATTAGCAATTTACACTCGCATATTGAGGCCACAAAAATTATTTTGTGGACAACCTAGGCAACCAAATATGGTGGCCGTAAGTGTCATACGCAGCAGCATTAATGGCTACCACCTATAGCACCCTTCTTTCGGCTCACTTAATTACCAACTATTTAACACGTTAATGCAACAAAACGTTGAGCTGGTTGGTCAGACATGATGAAACACGCAGTAGAATAGATGACAAAACCTAGGACAAAGACCACACACACCTAGACAAGGACGATGCCGCACTGACCCCTAATGATTTATATCCGTACACCTTCCTTTTCAACTTCTGTGCACACGTATGTATGTATGTATGTATGTATGTATGTATGTATGTATGTATGTATGTATGTATGTATGTATGTATGTATGTATGTATGTATGTATGTATGTATGTATGTATGTATGTATGTATGTATGTATGTATGTATGTATGTATGTATGTATGTATGTATGTATGTATGTATGTATGTATGTATGTATGTATGTATGTATGTATGTATGTATGTATGTATGTATGTATGTATGTATGTATGTATGTATGTATGTATGTATGTATGTATGTATTTCACTGAGAGGGCAGTGAAGGATGAAGTGATGTGTACATAGAAGTTGAGAAGGAAGAAGTGTGGGTTATAAATCATTGGTTGTCATTGCCGCATCGTCCTTGTCTGCGTGTGTACGCGTGTGTGTGAGTGCGTGTGCCTCTCCTATGTTTTGTCATCTATTTTGCTGCATGTTTTTTATTTAATATGTACCTCTAATCTCACATTCGTGCTATCTTACAGTCCTGGGTTGATACGGTATGTAGCTAGCCCTCGTAAGTGGCCACGCGACACTCATATAAAGCCCCGTATTAACCAGGCCGTATCAACGTGCCTGCATGGCCTGGCAGTAGCGTGCCTGATTCGGGCCTATCCAGCCCTAGTCAGGGACGTCTTATCCAGCCTCCCATGTGACAAAAGCAACCCGAGTTGGCAGCTCCTGTCAGCTTTATTACAGAATGTGGGACCTTACACATGTCCTTCAATGAATCAATACTCAGCCGCGTCACCTCCCAGCTACCGCCGGCGCGAACCATATGATCGTGATGTTTGTTTGCAACGCTGACAACGCCGACAACGCCGACACTGGATTCTCTAGAGAACGGGGCGTTCGTCGTTCCTTGACAATATATTCCTTCCTTTGCGCAGTCATAAGAAAGCACATATTTAACGTCCGGGTCACATCCCGAACTTCATGCTGCAATGAAAGAAGTTGAAATAACTTATATTATTGTTTCTCTGAAAGTTTCACTTTCAGGAACAGCATAAAAGCGGTTTTGTACACTGGAAAAGTGAAGACAACAGACTGCTTCAAGTGGTCCACTGAGGAAATGCCCATTAAGGGTCAGACTACTTATTTCTCATCGCCTAAAAGCCCAATAAAAAGAAAATCAGTAGTAGATGTTATTTAAAAAAAATGTTTTGTGATTAAAACACTTCAGAATAAAGCAGCACCACCAGTCAGGAGATTCAGAAAAGAAAAAGCATTTTTAAATGGTAATTGAGCCTGAAAACTCCTCATAATCACTGAAAGTCTTGCGAAGGAAAATGCCATCGGCTAAAAACTAAAGGCGCTCAAGAATTTTCTCTTGTAGAATAAAATAGGAAAAGAAGCAATCTTCTCTTGTACATTACTATCCTGCTCACAACCAACACTGTAGTAGGGGCAGGAGCAACCGCCAAGAGGACGCGGCGCCGGTCGTTCACACTAAATGTTCACAAGCCAAATATAGATGGATTTATTGAAAAGCAGAGCGTTGGCAGGAAAAATTCAAATCTGGCCTGCTACTCTGCACTGGGGAAGGGGAAGGAGAGAAGAAAGAAGATGATGAGCCATAAATTACATCGTTGTATACGGAGTGGATTGAGTGGAGTAGGAAAAGAAAAATGGGTTTCTGAAAGACGTTCGTCAGATTTTTTCTCATGACAAAGAACTTGGATCAGATGGCAGAAACCGGCCTCCTTCATCATTACATCTCGTGAAAGGCGGAACCAGTAGACAGTGCTGCCCCGCTCAATGGAAAAAATGTTAAGCTTCTGTCCGAGAGCTGGTATTTAATCTCCTCTCTCCACGAACCGTTTATGTCATTTGTCGGCTCGTTTGGGCTCCAGGCATTGCCCCCTTTCTAGAGGAATGGATGCTTTTGCAGTATATCGACGTTTAAAGCTATAGACAGCTAGGCTTGGCAGTTTCCACGATCACCCTTTTGCATCACACTAGGTCGCCTCAGCACCTTTTTATCCTGTGAATGTTGTATGCCGTACCAAAAGCAAGAAGTTTATGAGGACAATATGAAAAACGATTATTGTAGCAGACTGGTGTATTTTGGAAAATCATTTGAGTTTTCTACGCCATTAGTTACTTGCAAGCACAATCTTCCACTTAAGAGGCAGCGACTTGGATGAACTTTGACAAGTAAATTTTTGCTGCTATCATTCATAGAATCAAGAACAAAAACGCAATAAATAAAATTACCCAACGCTGAGGCGCGAGTCGATCACCGAGTGTTAGCGCGATAATCTCGAGACGGAATCGTTAAAGTGGATCATCGGAAGCCCGACTGCGGTGGTTTATTGCCGACGTATAGGGCCTGCTGCCTAGCTTCCTTTCCATCATCCCGTGGAGGGAACTCATTAGTGCGGTCGTTCATTATGCACTATGCAGGGCTGCCTATGCTCAAAGCTATCTATTGTAATGTAAGCAGCGCCATCTATTGAAGAGATTCTCCAGTAATCTGGCATGACAAATCTCTTTATATCCGATTCACATAGTATATATCCGTCTTCGCTATAACCAGCACTCCTGCGTTAGAACCGAAGTGAATGCAATGAGGGAAACGTATAGATTGCGTTTGGTACAGCGCAAAATGACGAAATGTTTGACACCATCCGGATTCTCCTGCGACACCCGATTCGGCTGCAATGACCTTTTGAAGATCTCCGGCGGGAAAGGCTTAAGAGATTTAAGATTGCCAGTGCTAAACGTCCGCACAAAGTAGGCTTAGACTCAATGAGCAGTTTTGTGCTTTGTGACCAGCTGAATCGTTTGAAATTACCCCGAACCTCCTGTTTCAAACGGGTGGCCCATATATTTTATAAAAATGGTGGTACAAAGGAACCCAACCACGATGCCCACCAGACAGGGCTTTATATAGCGGAACGAAAGTAAATGGTGGTAGCAGTAAGTTTTCCTATGCAAACTGTCATGTAGTCGCGAATTATGGTTTCATTTTGGTCGCGTGGTGTACATTCGTCGTTGATATATGATGGCTGCACTGGGTTGCTATTTTCAAACTGCGGTAGGTGTGGCCTTGGACTGCAGAAAACATAAGACCGATTAACGTAACTGCAATGTTGTAGAGTTATTACTCTAAACGGAATGTCTGCATCTTGAGACCAGATATAAATTGGAATGCCCGTCCCTGGGCTGTAGTGCAATGTTTCAAATTATAAAGTAAAGGAAAATTTAAATTCGGCACACTTCAATCCCGCATACCAACGTTTACGCCTCTAAAATCAGTTTTGAGTGCAAAACGTTTCGCTGTAGGGAGTTCTGGAAATATTGAAAATATGATACTGAGCACCTAATATTTTACGAAATGACAGAGTACGTATTGTGAAGATAAGAACGTTTATGCAAAGCGCAAATAGAAAAATCATCTCCTGACTATTTTAACGATTTCACGTTAGTAAGACCTAAGAAAGCACAAGAAGACGGTAAAATGAAGGCTGAAATTGAACTGCTTCTTTCTTTCTTTTTTTTCAACTGCATAAAGAAGTCCAAAATGAGCGTGATATTTTTTAGCCTTACTTAG
The DNA here is from genome assembly GCF_055883805.1 of Amblyomma maculatum. NCBI lineage: Eukaryota > Metazoa > Arthropoda > Arachnida > Ixodida > Ixodidae > Amblyomma > Amblyomma maculatum. The sequence goes on along the minus strand of NC_139347.1, from coordinate 106,098,205 downwards.
CTTGATATACGCTGGGAAAGAAAAGCGACCGTTCGTATACAAATAGGTCCGGACGTTGTTTGAGTTCCAAGAATTTACCTTCACGGCAAAAAAGAAGCGAGAAGCCAAACTCGGTCGCGAGGAGAATTATATATGTAACAAGCAGCGAACAACAACGCATTCCAGTGTCATTTGACTGATGCACCATAAACACTCACCTTCTATCCACCATAGGTGCCAGATAGACACGTGAGCCTTCTTACGCTTTATGACACCCACCATGACATATTAAACTAGCACGTCCGCTTCTCCTGAGGTCGACACTGCCCCCTCCAGCACAGGTACCGTACACGAGGCATACGCGAGAAGCAAAAGAAGGCGCCACGAGCCGCTACTAAGCAGCTACTCATGAAGGGAAGCCCTAGGAAAATTACGACTCGTGCGGCACCACCCTAAAGCAGCACTCACGCATGCCATTGCCTTGCCGCGCATGCAAGCACGCGAGCTCAAGGATCGCCTTCTCGTTTACGGTGCATGAGAGAAAGACGGAGTCGAATACTGAAAGGGCTTTCGAGCGGAAATCATCTTTCTCGCTTGAATGCGAGGTTGACGCTTTTTTTTTTGCCCCCTTTTTCTTCGCCTCCCTCCGCCTTTAAGGTCGGTCTTTTAACACTGCTCGTTTGCCACAATTCATAATTTACAGATCTTTTTATTATTTCCGGGCAATGGATGCGACGACATTCCTTCCGGTTCAGAAAAGCCACCAAGCGATTATTTGCGCACTTGCTACACATGCCGAGAGCGCTTAATTAGCACGCTGAAAGAAGCGGAACAATTTCTGTTTTACGTTTCTTTGGCCAGTGAATGTGCTTGGCACAGGCGGTTGTTCTTTGATGAATAATAACCATCGAGAACTTGGCAGTATGCCATCTCTGCCGATGCAGTTCTGCTGTTGGATCGTGCGAGCGTTGACCCAACGGGTCACGTATATAATTACAAGTGGCGGCATTATTTCAGACGTCACGGCGCACTCAGCCGTAGCCATCTAACGCATTGCAGCGTTCGAAATGAAACAATTCTTGAAAAGCACGAATCAAGTGAGTAATTTTTTCTTTGCGGAACGAGATTTTTGAAAGACCTGCGACGTGAGATACTTTTTAATTTTGTTTTCTAGCAGCGCTGCTTAATCAGGTCTATTACCTCTCCACCTCTCCTAGATTTATTTTAGGCATAATTATCATTCTTGCATCTTGCATTTTTTCAGCTGTGTTTCGATGGAGCTTCATAAAACTGTGGGCTCATGTTCTTTGCAACGCTTAGAAAAGTAGGCTCATCCTACAATGTATGTTTAATTAGGTACATGAAAGTAATTATTGTAATTTAGGCACTCAAGTCTTTATTTTCTCTTTTTTTGCCAATGGACCGTCTTCTTAAAATAGTGTTGAAAGAGGGAGGCCTCACAATAAAACAATTGCCTACATTTATCGCGGTTAAACCTACTTACATTAGCGTAAGCTCTGTTAAACTTGATTACACATCAGCCTGCGTAGAAGCGTTGACGCACTCAGCCCTCCACGCGCCTTTTTAATGGCGAAACATAGCTACCAAGTGCTGGAAAAGCAGTTGTTAAGCCCTCTTCTAGTCACGTGGACAGTGCAGGCTAATCAACCCTTTGTGGTCGAATTTTCCGGATCCCTACGCTGAAAAGTCTCTCGGGTCAAGGTCAAACCTGCAAGTGAATGGCTTTGAGAGTTGCAGTGCGAAGTGTAGAGCTCACCTGTAATATTACCAAAGCTTCTTATCAAGGGCGCACACAAGTTAATCTCATATCGTCATATCGTATTGCTCTATTTCTATGACTGTTTCTCTTTTACAAATAGGTGTTTATGTGAAACACTGTGTGTGCGCGATATTTGGTCGTTTTCTAGGAAAGCTCCGGCAGACTACATGTATCCAAAAGGATTTACAACTTGTCATCATTAGTACCGTCTTCATTATCAGTTCCAAACAACCGCAGACAAGAAACGAACACAAGAGAACAAAGGGACTGCAAAGGGAAAGGGAGTACAAAGGGACCCTGTGACCAGCTGGTACGCTGCATGAACTAGGTGCAGTTGCTTTCAGGTATTGCGAATAGTCTCCGGCTATTTCTGTTTCAAAGCAGCGTTGACAGCTCATCTGTAGACGTAGTTGCAACCGCACGTAGGGATCGTAAGAAAGCTTAATCAAGGGCGTTTTTGCACGAATGCATAGGGTGCACTACTAAACATGAAGTATTCAACTTCATTCTGTAATTTCGCGGTTGTTCCAATATTTTGTGTTTTTTTTTTATTTGCGCTTACTATGCCGACCGAATCTTCGTTTACACGGTGTTATCGTAGGAGTTGCTCGCTTTCTATATACAACGCCCACGACTAGTGCGCTGTGTACCTAGCCAGAAGGAATCACATGTACTGCTAGCTAGTTGTAATTCTAAATGTAGTGAGCTATAATTTAGATTAGTTTACTGCCTTGTGTTGTGTGTATTTCTATTCTAGGATCATCGGCAACAGAGACCACCACGTGTCAAACTCGATGTTAAATGTGTCTGTTTAGTGAAATATCGCTCAAATTATACCCATATTTAAAAAGTAGTTGAGGCAGTATAATATATACATAGCCTCATTTCACTCATCGAGTACTCAGTTTCTTCAAAAAGCGAATACTATTCGTCAAAACAAATGCAAAAAACCGTGCGGTGTCTGCGCATGTTCAACTTGCACCTTTCCATTGGTGCTGTATCTGCAATATTTTTCTTTGTGCTTTGAACCGACCTGGCAACACTTGTGTTTGAAGCCACAAATGTGCTCTTTTCTTTTTGCATCGGCGTTTCTTTTTTCGCTTTAACAGTTTTTAAAAGCCTCGCGCTTCTGCACTACACGCAGCCCTGCCATGTTTTCGACATGAACGCTAAGCAGCCTTCTTGTTAAGGTACACCGGGCTGCTCTCGTTCGGGTTTTTCACACACAGTTGTCGCGTTCGAGAAATCATGCTTCACTCCATCCTCACCTTACCCCAGATTTGCACTTCCGCGGTAGTGATTATTGCCATCTAAATGGGACGACGAATATCCATCCTTGTTACCGAAGGGCCGATCATTTGTGCAGCGCCCTGCTCGGCAGCAGCTGCAAGTTCTACGTTGGCCGCACAAAATGTGCCCGCGGACAGAACTTCACTCCTTTCCGGCTTGGTGAAATGGAATAATAATAATTAAAAAAACATCTCAGCGCGCGATGGACGCGACGGCACTCGCTTTGGAGACCCTCTTTCTATTCCCTACCCTCACCTTCCAACAGGCAATCTTTAGTTTTTCTTTTTTTGTTATTATGCTATCAAGGGCGTGCTGTGCTGTGCTACAAATTATGAGATTAAGGAAATGTGAGTTAGCTTGTCTGCGCGATGTCGGACACTTTTATTTTGCTCCCATCTGGTGCTTACAGTGCAGTATAATCACGAAAAAGCAAAAACCCATGAGTGCTTTTAGGTTTTAAGCTCCCATTTGTTGTGCTTTATTTTTCTTTACTTTATAGTTAGCCTTAGTTAGCCTTGTAGCCTGACCTCCCAAAAGTAATGCCACCACTGGAAGAGGCTAAACGTAGTATATAGAGCGCCCTTTGTGAACTCTATGCTTCGGTTTAAAATTCAAATTATTTATTTCAGCAACAAAGGCACGTAGCCGAGGCTTGTGTTCATGGCGCAGGCCGTAGTCTCCTTATCATACATAATGCTCAACTCGATCCCAGGCTTCCACGCTTTCGCTTTCGAATTATTCACAGCGCATTCAAGAGAGCACTTGCTGCATTTAAAGCTCTCAGGTTCGAGGTAGCGCTCAAAAGAAAAGCAGTCTCCAATTTTTTCGGCAATAGAGATGTGGTCGGATCCACGCTGTCGCTAATACCCGGATGAACAACTTGCATGCAGTAATTGATTTCATTCAGGTAGTTGTGTTGAGAATTTGCGATGCTGAACTCTGGCGTTTGTTGGGGGCAAGTTATTAAAAGACCGGATAAAAAGAACACTTGTGCGAAACAGTGCTTCTTTTCCTGTAATTTTCCTGTAAGGTTTCCTGTAATTCTTTTCTGGTACGTTTTAATTTAGTTCTTTTGCTGATGTTTCTCTGTGGCTGCATCATTAATGTTTACTCCGGATAGACACGTAAGAAATGATAAACATCCGATTAGGACAGTATTTATCTCCAACTTTATGTCCCTTACGGTCCTTCACGGTGAGCCTATACCGTGGCACACTCTCACGTTCTGCTGTCTTGTCTGACAGCAAACCATTTAGCTCATATTAGTGATCCCGGGCCAGCAGCCCCGCAGGTATAAGATATACAAAAAATATTTAGAGATGCATGTGTTTGTGGCATCGGAGCAAAAATATGATGCTGCCACAACCACAGAGACAAAATGTAGCACAAGGCAAACGGCACAACGAAACACTAACTCTCCCAATAGCACTCACAGAAATGCTAGCTCTGGGCGGACAGGATCCTGATGAACAGAGTTATCATTTGGGTTATTGTCTGTCTTTTTCGCTTAGCATGACATCTAACGGAGGCTGGAAGTCATGGAGGAAGGAATCAATTTAGGAGTGGCCTTTGCCATTCCCAATGCATTGAAGAAAGCGTGGCGGAGGTGACGTCAAAATTTAGGGTTAGCCAAGTCGGGCCATTAGCAACGGCGACGCTGTTGCTATAAAAAAGCGGGCCACTAGCAATAGCGTTGCTAAGGGCCCTAGGTACGTGAGCGTTGCGGAGAAAGAGGATGCGGAGGGTAAAGGAGGAGGAGAGACGTTGCAGCGTCCGGTCGCAGCGCGGCCGCACCGGCTTCAAAAAAATGACGTCAGGACCTCTCTTGAGCTTTCCTTCCTCCATGCTGGAAGTTGTCCCTGCGACCAACTGTTTAGAGTTTGGACACCTTGGACACCGCGACCAGAGAACGCGGCGAATAAGAAAGAGATAAAGAGGTTCAGGACTGGGCGGTTGGGCGGCGCGAATCCCTGATAACAGTGGCGTACTCTTTTCTCTCGGAATTTTTTCTTCCCTTCTGGCGATCGAAGCGCGGCGTAAATGATCGCCGCCAGCTGTCAGCTTTGGCCGCCCAGAAATAGTGTGACAGTGGAAAGAAGAAGAGAAGAAGGCTTTTTTTTGTGCCCCTCTGACTTCCGCTCTGAAACGCTTGTTTAGCTGTGCAGCTATGATGACCCGACAAAATAAATACTGTGGTTATTAAGAGCATGTTGAGTTTGGGAAGAAAGAGCGAAAAGGGGTATCATCCTTTTCGCAGCTTCATGAGGAAACAAGGCTGTAGCTCCGGTGCAGACGAAAGAGAGAAAGCCCTCTTGCGATATGGCGTGAAGTTTGGAGCAGACTACAATTTTTGTTTCGTCCCCCATTTCTATATTTCTTTTGCTTCTGCGTGCTGTCTTGAAGAATGAAGTGAAGCAGCAAATCTGAAAGCGCGCCGAGAGAACAACGAAACAGTGGCGATCATTGTGCCCGCTCTTGGGCATTCCTGCTATTGGTTTCCACCACCCGCTTAGCCTTTTCTTATATACATTAAGCCAACTTTGACGTTGGCCTTTCCACCCGCCGTTGTTATATGGCAGGCAATGCTTGGTGATCCCAGCGGAAAGGAAGCGCTGTTTTACGAAACTATGCACACTAACGGTGAACTGCAACGCGGTGTTTCGGGGAACATTTTGGCTCCTGGGAGGCAATAAAGGATACCTATGCCAGTTTTGACAGACCAGTTTTGTTATGCGTTCAAAGCCAACTGTGCGCAGACTGCGTGCACACGCATTCTTTTCCACCACTCTAATTATTTCACCAACAGACTAATAGCGCAGTTTGTTGCTCTGAATATATAGAAAAAGAATTAATGTGGTAGCCAATGCTAAAACTTTCCACGTAAGACGGCCATAATGACACCTTCAAACTGCTGATTATGAAGTCTCAAGATCGACAATTGTTGCGATACTAATGCAGCCTCATTATTACCAGCGTCATTACAGCGTATCACAGCCATTGCTCCTAATGGCGTCACGCCAATCAGAAGTCTACAAATATGTGCGAAGATGATCTATGGCTCGTCCGAAAGAAATATTCGCGGAGTGTCAATGAGATTCATGAAGCATATAATCGAAATTGCTACTTTTCTAGAGAACGCTGCATGATCGTATTCTTTCGCTTAAGAAAAAAAAAATGGAGACAACAATGGTAGTTTATGAGTAGTTAGGAACTAGTAACTTATTTTGGCTTTATTTGATGCCTTGCTGCTTCGTCGCAAACAAATGTGTGTGTTTATTTATCAGTTATTCGCAGTTTTTCGCTTTTCAATTCATGAAGGCACTAGAAAAAGTCCTTACTACACTTTCTCTTCAGTATCCCGGACATACATAGCTCACCGGAACATTTGTGGACAAATGAAAAAGAAGGGATAGAAGTTGGAGGATTTCACACGCCTTACACAACTACATACCCAACTGAAGTTCTTATGTGGGCATTGCTAAAGTTATTCACCTGAACAGGCCCACTCCTGCACGAAAAAATTGCTTCAGGTAGCAACAACTAGAAAGAAGTTTAAATATCAGCCGTGTAAAAAAATTCTAGATATTAGTGTAGAAAACACACGTTTGTGTGACATGAGAGAAAGTCCCCTAGCGAAGGGCATGTAGGTAAATTCGACAAGCAGCCTGTATTGAAGCACGCTGCGACATCTATCACACCGATTTTAGCAATTACTGCTACCTTAGAAATGTACCTGTTGCAACTCATCTTCACCCAGTCTCTTAATACTAGTCAGATTTCAGACGACTGTAAACTAAGCAAGGTTACACCAGTCTTCAAAGCTAGAGATCGCTCCGACCCCTCAAATTATCGACCAATTTCACTGACATGTATCTCTTGTAAACTTATCGAACATATAATATACTCGCATATCGCATCTCACCTTGACTACAATTGTTTTTTCTTTCCCAATCAGCATGGTTTCAGGACAGGTTTTTCTTGCGAAACTACACTTTTCGAGCTCACAACTGATCTTCACTTAAATCTAGACGCTTCTTTCCAAACCGTTATCATTTACTCAGACTTCGCCAAGGCATTCGATCGCGTTCCTCACTAGCATCTCTTTACCAAACTCTCAGCTCTGTCACTTGACCCTCTTGTGTTATCCTGGATCCACTGTTTCTTAACTAACCGTTTGCAATTCACCGTCATCTCCAATCACGCATCCGAAACTACTAGAGTAATCTCCGGGGTCCCTCAACGATCGGTTCTTGCTCCGTTACTCTTCGTAATTTTCATTAACGATTTGCCATCTGGCATTTTATCATCTGTCCGTCTCTTTGCGGACAACTGCGTCATTTATCGCCGTATCATCAATAGCAGAAATCAGGAAATATTACAGGATGACCTAACCCGAATTCAGAAGTGGTGTTCTGACCGGCTAATGCAGCTCAATGTCTCGAAATATAAATTTATGCACATTTCACGTAAACGTTCCATTCATATCGCGTACTCCCTGAGCTCCATAGCGCCCTCTCAAACAAATTCATACAGGTACCTCGGCATCGAAATAACAACCAACCTAACTTGGGCTGACCACATCACCAAACTATGTGCTAGTGCTTCCAAATCACTCGGATTCATCAGGAGATAACTTTCCATGTCCACAGCAGCCACCAGACAACTAGCATATGAAACGTACATACATTCGGACTAAACTAGAATACGCCTCAACAATATGGAATCCTCACCAGACCTACTTGATAGATTCACTCGAAGCCATTCAGAATCGGGCAGCACGCTTCATCACCTCACAGTACAAATCGCAGTTCAGCATCACAGTCTTGAATTCATCTCTCGGTCTCAAATCATTAGCTTTCCGCAGGAAAATTTCTATTCTTTGTCTTTTTCACAAACTGTACTTTAACTTTCCAGCACTTCGAGAAAACCTTCTACGAGCTCCGGTACGATCATCTCGCTGTTTATTTAACTCTTTAAGCATACAGCGTCTGCACGGCTCCACCAATTCCTTCAATAAATCCTTCCTTCCCAGTGCGATAGAAAGCTGCTATAACCTCCCCGAATACATTGTCATTGAGGCTAATCCTTCTAGATTCAAACAGCTCCTAATCGACTATCTCAACGAAAAATAATCTTCCTGCACCTTATGTTAGCTACCAAGCCCTGCAAACTGACCAGCCGGTTTTACTTCCATAGCTGTTATTTGAATTTGCTTTATATTTTTGCCACTCTTCCATGACTTATCTGAATTTGTTACTCGTCTTTTTTCACCTTGTTTTACCTGCTGTTTCTATTTTCTGTTTTTATCTCATCTTGTGATTTTCTATATATATATTTTTTCTATACTTCTATATTACTTTTATATTTATGATCATGTATGACTGCTGAACAACCCTGTACCCCCCCCCCCCCCCCCTTATGTAATGTCCCGAACGGTTAATAAATGATGATGATGATGATGATAAGTGCGCCATCTTGTGAAAACAAAAATCAAGAACTTTGTTTGCATCCTGGTGCTTCTTATTACGGCAAAGACAGCTAGCTACAGCTGCCGAACTTCTATTCAAGTGTGTTTCGCAGAGGAGAAATATTCGAAATGGTCAGTGTTTCGTCTCTGCTATAGCTTTATTTCTAATGAGTGTACATGTGCGAGGGGCTTAGGCTAGAATGAAAAAAAAACTTTCCAATATAGCAAATCGGCAGAATAAAGCCTGGAAAAGGAAATTCAGCAAATAAATATGAGAAAAGGTGGACAATTTATTCAAGGCTCTAAGTTTGAATGACTTGAGTGTAGAAGACAGCAGAAACGACTCCGTAGAGCGCAGGCCCCTCATGCATACGCGAGCAGCCATACCGTATTTACAGACACGAATTCAAGCCTTTTTTCTTAAAGCATCGCAGTGGCGCTCCAGCAGCATTCCATGCAGACTAACGGCGAGACAGCAATTCCTGCATCTCGACTTTCAGAGCAATCTTAAAGGGCATAAAGGCGCTGAGGAACAAGGGCCGAGCAGCGAGATAAGGAGCTCCTTTTTATGCGCAATAGCATTCGCTCGTATTTCCGTACCAGTTGTCATCGGGATATTTAGCTTTTATCGCGCAGAGCTCGCATTCATGACGAAAGTCCTCCCTAAACGTTGTTTTGCACGTGATGTCCAAATCATGCATGCAGTGAGCATCGCAAGGCTAGGCAAAGTCCTATCTCTGAATAAATATTTCTTTTCAATCTGGCTATAATTGTAGACCCAGTCAGCCTTCATGATAATTGTGCTTCCTTCACTGTAATTAGGGTTTGTGCTTTGTATTTTATGTAACATTGTGTCAGGTTCGGTGGAAATATTCCTTTTGTATTGAAAATTTCCGGAGCTTACATTCTCGAATGCATCTTGTATCTTAAAGATGGAAATTAAATGACGGCCACAATAAGGTAGTGCAAATATGGAAGGATGACATATGGTCACGTAGGGTAACGTCAGTTCCAAGGGAAGGCAAGCGTAGCAGGGGGTGGCAGAAAGTTAGCAAGAAGGACAGGTTTAAGAATTTTGCGGGGGTCAAGTAGATGCAGCTAGCAGAGGAACAAGTTATTCGATGCATATGGGAGAGACCTCTCCGCTGCAGTGGGTATAGTCTGGTTGATGATGATTATAATGGTGACTGGAAGCACACATGTCGTTTGTTACGCACTATCAAGCAAATTATTTTTGTACATTGCGCCCAGAAGCTGCGCGCAGGCTTCTATGAACAACCTTGTTATCAATAGGCTGGACTCTTTGTAAACAGGTTTCATTGTCAAGCGGTTGTCACATGTAATAGGCCCAATACTGATGCTTTTCGCGAAAGCAAAGAAGACAACGGCGAATATGGTTACGTAGACCAGCGAAGGATTAAGATGATGAAGAAGAAGTAGTCGGTGACATGGCAAGCGCTGATTGGTGAACAGAAGACGATGACCACGACAATAAGGCTGACGTGTATCAATGAGGAGGTTATAAAAAGGCGCAATATGAAGAGGCAAGGGGGTGGAAGCCAGAAAAGTGGAGGCTCCGGGAAGTGAGGGACGCCTTTGCTGGGAGTGAGCAACGCCGGCTGCTGTACCAGTGCCCTCATGTTCTGCGGCACTGCACTGTAGACTCCCTGCTGTTCTCGAACCGGTTCCGGGAATTGAGTGACTCCTCAGCCACCTGTTACGTCCAGGGGTCTATGGTATCATGGGCGTCATCACATGACCACCACCAGTGGTATGTGATGACGCCGATTGGCATGTGCACTTGCTGCATAGAGATCTGCGGTTTCACTTTCACTGGCACATTTGCCGTGTTACAAGAGTGCTGCAAATATCTGATTCTCGGCATGGATTTTTTTCAAGAGTGTGGTGCTGTTATAGACTTTCGGGAGCAGCTCATGGTATCTTTTTCAACCAAGCGAGCCATTGATAGTAACATGGACTTCTGGAAAATGATGTTGCGCGTCTGTGACGACAACATAATGATCCCTCAGCGTGCGAGCAAGTTCGTCACAGTCGAATGTGATCACAGCACCGGCACGCGTGGAATTGCTGAAGCTAACATTTCCCTGCTTCTAACTCGACAAGTTTGTGTAGCTCGGGCCCTTGTCGAACTTTCCCGTGGGCAAGCCGAAGTGCTAGTGACAAACTTCACATGTGAACCACAACACTTGACGGCGAACACAACGATCGCTTATTTTGAAGAACTTGGAGATTGTACAATCCAGTACGCTTTATCCAACATGTCAGACCTCGACAATGCGACGACTACAGCTATTCAGACCGATGTGAACCCGCAACTCTTACCCAGTCAGAAACGCTGCATAGAGAATCTTGTCAATTCGTTCCGCGATTATTTTGCATCAACCTCCAAGGTCCGACAGACGCCACTAACGAAGCACCGAATTATAGTTGCCGACGACCAACGTCCACTATGTCAGCGTCCTTACCGGGTGTCTACAAAAGAACGTGATTCCATCCGCCGCCAAGTAACAGAAATGCTCAAGGACGACGTTATCCAGCCGTCGATTAACCCCTGGTCTTCACCTGTTGTCCTCGTCGCGAAGAAGGCTGGAACCTTGAGGTTCTACGTGGATTACAGACTCCTCAACAACGTCACGAAAAAGGATGTGTACCCCCTGCCGCGCATAGACGATTCCCTCAATCGCCTTCGCCATGCCACTTACTTTTTGTCACTTGACCTCTGCTGTGGATATTGGCAAATAGAGGTTGACGAGCGAGACCGGGAGAAGACCGCTTTTATTACGCCGGGCGGTTTGTATGAGTTTAAAGTGCTCCCATTTGGCCTGTGTTCGGCCCCTGCCACATTTCAACGAGTGATGAACACTGTACTCTCTGGTCTGAAGGGGCGCAGTCATGCCTCGTATATCTCGAAGACGTTGTGGTTTTTTGGGGCACGTTCGACGAGCACCTGAAACGTTTGCGCGCTGTCTTCGAGGCCATCCGATCTGCCGGTCTCTCTCTGAAACCCGAAAAATGCCACTTTGCTTTTAATGAGCTGAAATTTCTCGGGCACATTGTCAGTGCTCGAGGTGTTAACCAAGACCCAGAAAAGATGGCCATTGTCGCTTCATTCCCCGAACCAGCAGATAAACGAAGCTTTCGTTGATTTCTCGGCCTCTGCGCGTACTATCGTCGCTTTGTTAACAATTTCTCCAAGATCGATGAGCCTCTGACCCGCCAGACAAAAGACGCCAAGCCGTTCATTTGGGGTCCTGACCAGGGAAAAGCTTTCACGGAACTCAATTCCCATCTCCAATGTACGCCTATACTTGGCCACTTCGACGAAGAGGCCGGCACGGAACTGCGCACGGATGCCAGCAACGTTGGCCTCGGTGCGGTCCTTGTTCAGTGGCAGGACGGTGCAGAACGCGTCATTGCTTACGCTAGTCGCACCTTGTCCTGTTCCGAAGTTAATTATTCAACTACGGAAAAGGAGTGCCTCAGTGTTGTGTTTTCGGTCATGAAATTTCGTCCGTACTTGTACGGTCGTCCATTTCGTGTCATGAGCGACCATCACTCTGTGTGTAGACTGGCAAACCTGAAAAATCCATCGGGTTGGCTTGCTCGATGGAGCCTTCGCTTGCAAGAATTTGATGTTACTATCGTGCACAAGTCCGGCAAAAACACAGTGATGCTGACTGTCTGTCCCGTGCCCCTACTACCTGCCCCGCGGTCGGCTCCGACGACGATACCGCTTTCCTCAGTGTTATCGCGACGTACCCCTTATCCCGAAAGCAGCAGGCTGACTGAACTTTTGCCCCTCATCGAATACCTGGAAGGAACTGTCTCATCTCCTCCTCAGCTCTTCAGGCGCGGACTGACGTCATTTTGCCGGCGCGATGGTGTGTTCTACGAGAAGAACTACGGTCCAACAGAAACTGCTTATCTGCTTGTAGTACCCACAAAGCTACATGACGAAGTTGTTCGTGTGTGCCACGATGACCTTTCTTCCGGTCATCTCGGTTTTCGTCGCACATTGGCACGAATACGCCGAAAGTACTACTGGCCCAGGCTAGCTGCCATTGTGCACCGCTACGTCCGTACCTGCCGTGAGTGCCAGCGGCGGAAGACACCACCCATTAAACCAGCTGGGCTCCTGCAGCCTATCGATCCCCCGAAATTCCCATTTCAACATGTCGGCATGGACTTACTGGGCCCATTCCCGAAGTCCTCCATGGGTAACAGGTATAAAGTGGTTGCCAGTGACTACCTCAGCAGCTACTGTGAGACCAAGGTCATTCCCCGTGTTTCCGCAGAGGAAGTTGCGCATTTCTTCATTCAGAACATTGTACTCCGTCATGGTGCCCCAACAGTCGTCTTAACTCACAGAGGAACCTTGTTTACGTCAGTACTCACGAGTGAGGTACTTCTACTCAGGGGCACCACCCACCGCAAGAAAACAGCCTATCATCCTCCAACTAATGGACTGACTGAGTGGCTTAACAAGACAATTGCCGATATGATTTCTATCTATGTAGACGACGATCATGGGAACTAGGACCGAATTCTGCCGTACATCACGTTCGCATATAACACTGCGCTCCAGGAAACTACACGCTTCATTCGATTTCATTTGGTTCATGGATGCGACCCTTTGACTATGCTGGATGCCATGCTTCTTCCAGATTCTGCTCCCTCCCCTTTCATGGGGGCTGATCAATTTGTGACGTAAAAGCTGCACGCCAGCTTGCCAGACAGCAAATTCGGCACCAACAAGCACGCGACACCCAGCGCTACAACCTGCGACACCGAGAGGTGACTTACACGCCCAGCGACCAAGCCTCGGTATGGAGCCCAATACGGTTGCGAGGGCGGTCTGAAAAGATCCTGCGGCGTTACTTTGGACCTTACGAGGTGCTCCGCCGCCTCAGCGCGGTGAACTACGAGGTGCTACCACAAGGCACTGTCCGCTCCTCTCGGCAGCCGAAGTCTGAAATAGTTCGCGTTGCCAGAATGTAACCATATTACAATCGGTAAAGTGTTTTAGGGTCCAAACCAGAGCCACAAACTCTGCCGTGTAACTTGCCCCTCTTTTCCATTATTCCCCCACGCTTGCGGCATCGGGTCGATGCCTCTTGGAAAGGGGGCAATGCCACACCACTGTCCATCTTCTGGCGCCACCAAGTAGCCGAATATCTTGGCACGTGGCTTAGCGTCGTCTTCGTCTCTATCGTGCTTCGCTTGATTAAAAAAGGGCAGCTCGGTTGTTCTGCTGCTTGCTACGTGTGTTGGTGACAATATTCACGCGCAGAAATGAATGCAGGTTTTGTTTCTTGCGTAAGAAAAAAACGTGTTATATTTGTATTATTATTGTAACTTCTATTTACCGACCTCTCAGTCATTTAGTATCTGCTGTTTAGTTGCCCAAAGCTCAGATATGGCTCAGACCGAAGCTTTTTCTCCAGCAGGGTGGGTGAGTCATTGGCCTCGGTTCAACATTCAACCATACATGGCAAAATTACTTGTGAAAAGTAATTAAATTTCATTACTAATTACTTCGCTGAAGATCGCAGAAAAGTAATTAAATTACAATACTCATTACTGTTCGCAAAAAGTAATGAAATTACATTACAATTACTTTTACTGAATAAAGTAATTACCTTTAAATTACTTTCTAGTTTCCGTCCATGCAAAAACTAAGTAAAGCTAGTAAACAAAACAGCATCTTGTTCTCCAGACGCGAAGCACACACATTCTTTCGTTTTCCCGCCAAATTCCATCCCAGAGAGCTATTCCTTTCCTCTTTCCTGCACCACTTGCCATTACCAAAACAAGACAAGAGCCAGAATAAAAAGCAGAAGCATGGTCGAACGATTGTGAAATGACCGGCCAACCCAGCGTCTTGCTTGCCCGGAGCTGTCTTCACCATTTAAAGGCCCGAAGAAGCTACGTTATTTATTGCGTCCGCAGTCCCGAGAATCGACGTCGGCATCTTGTACTTACTGCTCAGTAAGGCTGAAGCCGGTTGCTCCCGCCATGGACCCTTCCGCATATCTTCCAACCCCAATCCTCCCTCACCCCGTGGTGAGGAGTGTAACCAAGCACCACTGTGCCCTAGCCGATGCAACAGGGAGTGCCACTGCGCCGAGCTCCCAACTAGTTTTCAACTCCAGCCTCCTTGCACCATCTGGCCCTTCAGCATTCTCTTAGAGCCTTGTATCCTGCTGCTTGGAGAATGGTGGTGATGGGATAGCCGCACTGTGGACCTGTTACACAGGAGGTCTCACACGCACTGTTCTGCTCACTTCTGTCTCCTTTTGCCGATCCGTTACGGTGGCTTCGGCTTGCCGCATGTCGTTCCTGCTTTCGCGACACTACACTTTGTTGCCTATCGGTCGAAGTTTTATTATTAGTATGGAAGCAAATTCTACCGATTTCTTTTAAAAAGCTACTGTCCAATAAATATCCTAAAAGCATAACAGAGAATTAGATGGCCGTCTCAATCAATTTATTTCAACTGAAATATAGCACGTGCACATTCTCTGCTAGTATTGCACTGTTTTCTATTTATTCTTTTGGCACAGAGGCGATTTCTATCACCGAGAAGTGTTCGAAGGTACGCGTCATAAGCACACGTGGGAAGCGAAAGTTCGGAAACGGCTCATAGGAGATTTACTACAACGCCATCATTCACAACGTTACGCGTATGCTTATAACTTGGATGAACGCTAGGCGCAAGTAATCAACTTCTCAGGTTGTGCAGCAATTGCTATATAAGAGCTAAGATTAGAAAAAAAAATCACCAGAGTTCACAACTGCTGAACTAAATATTAAGCGAAAGCATTAGCTGCGGGTGACCGAGCGTCCTTCTTCTCTTTTTTTATTCCTCAACCCACATCTAAAGCCCCGTTTTACCCAAGCCGTATGAACGTGCTTCAGTGGCCTATAGGGGTAACGTGAATGCCAGGGTCCTAGCAGGCTGATTCTGACATAACCGTCACATGTGAAACGAAAGACCAAAAGGCAGCTCCTGCCAACTGAGCCGCGGCTCCGACCGCGCCACGCCGACCGCTTAAGTAAGAAGTCCATCGCTCGCTTTTGTGCCACGTGGGGAGTGACGTCACAGCGTCACGTGAGTAAGACGTGGCTACTGCCACACTACGCCGACCGCTTGAGTTGGTAGCCCAGCTTTCTCCCTAGTGTCATGTGTGGTGTGACATCACAGCGTCACGTCGGTAAGACGTACGTGGCTTCGGCCGCGCTACGCTGATGGCTAGAAACCTAGACTGGTATTGCTTTCGCAATAAAAATAAGCTATCCGACGAAACGTTGTGAAACCGAATGTGAAGTGAAAAGTCGATAAACGGAGAGAAGCGCCGATAAAACCGAGCAGTACTAGACGCGTGTCGAATCTCGGTAACCTCCGCCATTACCACCAAAGGCAGCTATCGAGGCGGGCGTCAAGTTGACGAAGTGATGCCATCTTAAATATTTTCCTCTATTTTCTTTAGTTGCTTTAGCGGCGGTAGCTGTGAAATTGACGGCGCCGAACCAGCTATTTTCGCTGCGCCTCGTCTAGAACGATCGGCCGTAAAACAGGGACTTTACGCTGCTGCGGTGGCGAAGTCGATGGCCGAACACAGACCGAGTCCCAACCGCACTGGACAAGAAGTGCACTGGGCTTGCTTTCCACAACACAAGTTCGAAAAGTAATCTTTACGAGTGCCTACCGTGCCTGTGGGGTAGGGGGAGCGAGCGCGACTCTGTCTGTCGAGGTCGTTATTCATGATTGCTTTCTTCTCCGCCACTACATTGTTTTTATTGAAATATAAGGAGAGCGGCTTTTATCCAGAGAGGTGCATTTGCCGAAATATTTTCATAAGTGAAAATCGATGTGGTTATAGCGATGTTCAATTATGTTTTTTTTTTTTTTGACTGCGCTCTTGAGAGGCCGAAGAAGCGCCAAGTAGATATCTGAACCGATACACTTGGCTGGTGACGCTTCTCCATAGCGGGCATGCATTTCGACGTCTAGCGTGCCAACCAAGGTTTCAGTTGTGCACTGTTATTTGTATTTTCGCATAGTAAAGTCATAGACATGCTACTGAGTACACCCAAACACACAGGGCAACTGCTAGCGGCAGTCAAAGCTCAGGAAAACTAATTAGTTTCTGCATGCCGTCATCATACCTTGACATGTCGAAAGCAACGTGTACAAATCTGGAGCTATCATACAATTTTGAGGGCGGTGAAACTGGCATTTATAGGCGAGTTATTATGAATGTAGCAGTGGCGTTAAAAAAAGCACCAGAAAACGCTGACAACGTAAAATGTTCTATAGAATGCCTGTGCAAACATTTATAGCTGACAAATACACACCCGGATGAAGCAGGGAAACACATGACACGAGTTTCTTTGTAAGTGAGTGCCTGTGCTTGTGTGGATTCGAGCTATGAAAAATCAAATGAATCACGCCATAGCCAGAATAATGGCTGAAGAACTTTTCACGCTGCTGTGCTTAGAACGCTTTCAAGATCACGAGTGAAACAGAAAGCATATGTTTTTAACCGTGTAGATATCAATATTACTTTTTTATTGTTAACTGCTTTTTAGGGCGCTTGTCTTCGGCCATAAGGTAAGGCTGTAGGCGAGCTGTACTTTATGGAAGACTATTATCTTCCTCAAACACGAGCTGGTTGCGGCATTTTGCTTTCTCCATTGGCCACAGGGGCCGCTGTTCCTTATTGCAGCCCAAAGCTGAACTTCGTCTGATCGTCTTATTCTTAAAGCCTCCGCTATTGGTCCTACAAAGACGATAGATAAGATCCATTTCAGTGGCCGGCCTGTCATATTCAGCGGAAGGGTTCGATACTTTGTCTTCACGGAATCCTGATCGATGTTTCAGTAGAGAAATAATTGCCATCCCACGCCTATTCCTTACAGGTAGTCGCCTTGTCAAATTCCTCTCGGTATGAGGTACGGCATGAGCGCACTCGAGAAACAGAACCTGGGTAAACAGGAAAACGAGCGTGTTATCTCAGAATTATCTGTTTAAAAATATAGGAGTGCTATAAATAACTTCTGCAGCAGGCACAGAAAAAATACTCAGATACAATAAACAGTAAGTTTCAGCGACCTCCGGAAAAATCTGCAGTGAGGACTAGCACTAATTTTTGAATACGATTTGAAGGAAAAGAAAGGAAAAACAAGGACTAATTAAATTGGCATCCGCTATTTAAAAATATATCAAGACTGCAAAAATTAGTAGACGCTTCACATCTCAATCTACAAGTGGCAGTATAAAAACAGCGAATGAATTGGGGAATGAATCAGCGGTTCCAAGTTCAGGATAGGAACTGGTTGACTGGATATTGACCAGCAAACGACAGCGCACATCACCTTATCAGCTATCCAAACGTCTCTGAGACATGTGGAAAAAAAAAGAATAAAGAACATAACTTTGACGTTTGATTACCTCCATGACGACGGGAGCAGGGGCTCTAAGCAAACAGTACTGGAAGTTTCCACGGCAAAACAATTTCTTCGTATTATATAGCCTATGTAAAAATAGCGGAATGTGGAGGGGGGGGGGGGGGGGGTGGAGATGTTGGGAAACAAAAATACAAATAAGGTTCAAGCTAAAATCATAAATGAAAATGTAAGATAAAATCAATAAAATTTGGGGATAGCAAAAGCAATTCCCCCGTGACAATTTGAGAACCAGGTGAAGTGAAATCTTCACTTTACGGTACGTTTTACTGCACCCACTTGGGGATATTTTTCCTGTTCGCATTTGTGGTCATTATTTTTTGTCGTGAGGCATTTTTTCACTGCCAGCTTTCTTGGCTACGTTTGTTCCGGGAAACGTTTTCTGTGGACATCTTAACCTGAACCATACCAGCGGAGTCAACCATGAAGCAATCGGAAGTGGAGATAAACTCCGACTGCAAGCGCTGGCAATAGTAGCTGCTGTAATTACACGTCCGGTGGTCACTTCAGTCACTGGAATTGGAAGTTACGATATTTAGAATCATCAGAGCTATGAGTTGCATCGCAAGGAGGCTTATGTGTATTGTTTCATTTGGAGCATTTTTCTCCTATAATTTGCCTCCGTGGCGATTTATTTCAGGTCCGTTTTATTTATAGAAACTTTTTATCAGGGGAGCAGTATGTCCCATGTATATATGTTTTAAAATCCATCATCCTCAAAGTTCAAAGTCGAGGTAGAAAAAAAAAAACAAAGCTTAATATTTCTGTGGCGTATGCGCACGGCGGAAGGAGCTAATCTGACGTGACGTTGCTAAAATCAATTACGCTGAGCTCATCATAAAACTAAACCACCGAATATGTCTGCAACCAGATGGGTATGTTGAATTTGTTGGTTCCATGCAAATAGATCTCAAATGAACATTATCCAGCCTACTTCGTTCTGAGCTCAGAGTGATAAGGAACATGCTTAAAATAATTTGTAGCAGGTCACTCAGTTAGCCCGAATATGCGTAGCGAAAGCTATCAAACAGATTGTTCACAAATTCCTACTCAAACATTGCGTCACGTATGCACTGGTTGCAAACAGCATGGTGTGATCACCGATTCGGCGCGTCTTGGCGTCTTCCAAATCTACTGGCTCCATTTGACGGGCTTCTTCTTCTTCTCCTTCTTCTGTGGGTCGGTGCAACTAGTTGCCATAGTTGCGGCACGTGCGCAGTACAAACTAGCGACACTCACCCGAAATGTGCCGCTGACTAACTAAGTGTAGCTTTTTTTACAGGAACGGCGATTACATGTTCATCTCATGCAGTAGTCAGCCAAGCTGATCTCTTCGTCCCGCCGCGGGTTTGAACATCAAGCCTATTTATTTGTTATTTCATGTTGGTAAAAGTCTACCTCAAGGTCATACTGTCTACGAGATTGCTGGTAAATATTAACCAGGGAACGTAGTGCATTAGCTCTGATAGGTTCCTTCATACATAGACTTAAACGCCAAAGTGCGTTTCATTAGGGCAATAAAATTATCACAAATGAGCGCTCAAAATGTTCCCCTTCTTAAAGAACGTAAATAAAAATTTAACTTATACAGCACAAGTGTTTAGAAACGTTAATAAAACCCTCATAAAATGACAACTATATGCGGCTGAAGGCTGGGAAAAAGGAGTCGAGGAGGGGCGCATGACGAATTGTTTTCATGCATATGCCGTAGTCGCGTTAAAATGATCCCTTTTGAAGAAGAGGATAAAGGCGTGGACAAAACTAAGCGAATAAACGCTGCAAGACTTCTGCAGATAAATAAAAAAATTGCCTAGGAGAGCAAAACGAATGAAAAAAAAATAAAAACACGAACAACACTGTGCTCTGAATCGGCTCAATGAGACAAATCGGCGGATGACAGGGACAAGAGATTCACGGCGTTGCATAAGTTCTGACAAATTTACCCCATTCCAAAGTCGCCAGCCGTCCAATGCACCAAATTTGGTGTGGGCCCCGTTGGCATTTATCAGTCTTAGGGTGTAATTCGTTCACCTGTCCAGCCCTCAATTACCGCTAGCGCTCCTTTAGTCCCGAAGGCCGGCTTCCTTCCTTCTAAACGCCTCTCTTTTTCTGATCTATATTCATGCGGACTCGACTGTCTTTGCTCCTCCTCAGTCCCCACGAGAACGTCACTCCCCGCTCCGCACATTCAGGAACTCTCGAACCTTATATTTCCCCCAGAAACATAGGCGAAGATAGCAGCCTAAATAGCCCTGGGCAATGACTCTGTTTCGGTTGTATCAGACCTTTATTCCCAATATTCATCTTTTCATTTCGGCATACCACGCGCAAAGAAAAAAAAGTCTAGTTTTATCGGCACTCTTAAAATATTCAACGATTAAGTGTCCTTAGTGGGGTGTGGGAAGGTGGGTGAAAGGATAAAACGTCGTCCTGCACTGTTTCTTATAGCTTTAGGAACACGCGTTTCTTTTGAAAATATCGAGCCCTTAAGGACAAATGACACTCATTTCCTTTGAAGGTACGCTGTACTTGGTTTCCTAACATCCTAATGATATAGAAAGCTCTTCAAGTGCAAAGACGCTCTGAAAATTTCGAGCTTTCAAGCAAAACGCAGCTGGACGACGCAGCGAAAACTTCATTCTTTTCAAGCTTCGCACGAATTTCTTTCCTTTTTATCGCATAGATTTTGGCGACACTTTAACTAATAAACTTAACTTGAAGACAATGCAAAGGGCTAATAGACAGAGGTGTGAAGAGTGGGTAAGATAAATACCTCGGGAAGTACGTTACACTTTCAGATTTTGAATTACCATGCGAGGAAACGTAGTTGCGACCTCCCAGAACAGCTTCGCCGATGAGAGCAGCGGCACAAATAAGACAAGATTCTTAAACGGTGGTGGTGAGCGTATGAGTTTTTTACTGTAAAAAAAATGACCTTGGCTCTTCAAATAATACTCAATAAGACAATCGAAGTTATGACTAGTGATTCTTGAATACAGGCTGTGTTTCTCTTTCTGCCAAAAAACTTTAGTGCGCTGAACATTTTGCATGATATGGACATAATATTTTTTTCCAGTGTAAGACACTATAAATGCTGTCACACTATATGATGCCATGGAAAAATTAGAATAAATAAAACTCCTGGTTGTCTATCTTTCCCGCAGTTAGTCCCGAGTGTGTGCAGGCAGTATGCTTGAAATTCACATCCTCAAAACATTTTTTTTTGGAACAGCCATCAATAACTGGTTTTTGTCCATATATCTGAACGCGTCAAAGCGACTTATTCTATGAAAGACACCATGATGGAGTGTGCCAGAAATTTCGACTACCTAGAGTTTGCTGACCATACACTCACGTGACAAAGTACACGGGAACCGTGCCTTCCGCCTCCTTCAAAAAGCGGCTACAGATGCCGAGATTTGATCCCGCGTCCTCGGTCCAGTGCCCTAACCCCTGTGGAACCGCGGCAAGAATATTCATTAACAACTGCAACATTTTGTTAACTGCGCAATTTTAAGTTCACCTTGAAAACTTAAAAAAAGTTATGGATGCTTGCAGACTGCATGACGTGTGTGCATATTTTCGCGAAAGGCGCTGTTATAGCAAAAAATGGAGAACAAAAAGACAGAAAGCTTATCGCTTCACATTTCACTGGTGGAATTCGAGGAAACAGCATGCTGCAATTAATCCTCAGTGCGGAATCAGATGCTCAAAACAGTGAGCCTATGGGCGGCCAGTGCGCCAACACGACAGTGAGCCAGCCTTTGCCGGAGTGAACTAGATAGATACGTGCAAAAGATGAAAAAAATTAAAATAATTGCTCTTTATATTTTTTTTCGGTACTTGTAAATGGTTCAGCAGGTCACTCTATCGTCAGGTTTCTCTGTTCATCCCAGTCCAGCAATTTTCCTCTTACTTTGCTCCCGTTGCCTTTCCCTTCGTCCCTCCTCCTCTTTCCAGTTTGCTTTTTTTGGCATAAACTGTAACTAATACTCTGTCGAAACCAGTTCTCGACTTTTGTCACTACGACCGGCCGGTATATGAGTAAAGGACGAAGCTGAAAGCGTCCCACAAATGAAAACCTCCGTCCAATTCCGGCATCACATTTTCAAGACGTCGCCGTTAATACCTTATCACTCTAGATCAAATGGTTGCTATGCCTCGCCACATAACTGTGAAACCTGAGTTCATGACAGCTTATTATTCCTCCAAGCCAAAAGCAGCAGAGTTTCTTTGAATAACTCTAATCTGATTTTAATTAGCGTTGAGCTGTTTTTATGCTCAGAGGAATTTTGCAGCAAAGTGATTTTTTTCTGCCCTTATAGCGAATAATCACACTAGAATCGAACGCGCAACCTTATCTCCAAAAATAACAATTTGCCCAACAAGAAGCATCAACCATTTACTACTAGTATGCAGACCTAACGTAATAGTTACATTTGACGTTGCCACCAAGCTTATATACCTCCACTTCTTAGTACATTCAGAAGAGAAATTCTAAAAGCCCTAAGCAACGCAAACTTCATTTTTTAGGCTCTTGTCTAGTGCTTTCAGAAAAGCGAATATTTACGCTTTTTTGGCACTCCTTACTCACCTATGCGCCTCATCAGCACGGCCTCCATTTCGCACAATACTGTACACAACAGCGCCGGTCATTAGTCGCACCATTGGTCGTTTGAGGCAGGTGGTTGGATATGTCTTATTATACATGTGAATATGCATTGCTTTTTTCCTGCTTTAGCCGACCTGCACAGGCTCACAGCACCCGTCGGGGCGAAAACACTGCAACATTTAAAATTATTAAGGGTGGAAATCCGCCACATCATTAACCTTTAGAATCGTTTGCATACAACTTTCCATTATGTGTGCGTGACAGACACTTAACGTCGTCGCTTTTCCTGTATTTTTGCGCGCGAGTAATTTGTGTTTTCTTTCTTTTAATTCCTTGGCGAGGAGCTTGTTGACTCTTCTCTTTGTCACCAAGACTAGGCCAGTTTATTAATGGCAACTGCAAAGTGGCTGTCGTTAGATTTACATATAATTCGCATCAGGAAAGTGCCCAGTCTTGAACCAAAGTGACCTCGCTGCGAATATATTGATCTTTCTGGTCTCTTTACTCTAGCGAAAAGGAAACATTTCGAACTCTCAAAAACATCGTTGGCATCGAATCTAGAAACTGGAAGGGGGGACGGCGGTCCGCATTTTCTTGTCGATGCAGGTGTTTCCATGTAGGTAATAAGCACATTCGACTGTCACAGCTTGCCTAAGTAGATGCTTAGTTCAACTTTTTTGATTAATTTTAAATAGAAGATAAACTTCACTAAGACCAAATGTGAAGAAAAACATCATGTATGTTCTTTCCTTGCTTTGGTGGGCACCTAGAGAAACTGCATATGATTGCCATTTTATGAAAAACGGTGTACTTTGAATGTCACTTGTGAATACGGATTAATGGTTGGAGTACAAGAAAGAAAAGAAGCATTGCAGTGATTTCACATTTCTATGGTCAGCATAGTTTTTGAGCGTTTGAATTCACCTCGTGAAGTTGATGACAAAAACATAATCCTTTGAAGCTTTTTGAACTAAATGATGTAGAAAGCCTCCAGGATGGGATGATAAACCGCAGTTAGATGTTACGTCTCTACACATTTCCTGCGGGATGGGCACGAGAAGGGATTGTCTGCCTTGTGGGGATTCAACATTCCCCTCACCCGCACGATGCGGCGAGCAACCTCTCCCTCTCTTTCACGGGGAGCTATTCTCTTTCCCCTCCCGGCCTCTTTCTTCCGAAGCTGCTGCGGAATGGGCGGCGATGCGTGGGACTAACTGGCTTAGCGCGTAGGGCTGCCCCTCCGTCTTCCTGCTCGCTCATTTGCGACAGACATCTCCTGCATTCTGGGAGAGACTACGTCGCGACATCGGTGCGCGCAGTGGCTGCTACGACAGAGAGAGAACGTTAGGAGCTCCCAATAAACACCTTGGCTCGCTGGCTGTGCCTCGGTGTGTCGTTGTTCACGGCCACGGATGTGGCCCGAGGTAGCAGCGTGGCGTTTGGCTCCGAGAGCTGAGCCTGAGCCCTGTGAGAATCCCCACGGCCTTCATATTGTTAGTCTTCCAGCCTTTGAAACTTGCTTCTTCGGTAAATAAACGAGTTCGATCGCAAGATTCTGTAGCACAAACAAGGAGCCTTCTTTCCTATGAGAGCCTCCCAAAAAACCAATAACTAAATATTTCATTTTGATTCCATGAGAACAAAATGTAGAAGTCATGTTGGTTATACCCATAAAATATTTTTGAAAGCTTGGCTATTTCTCGCGCAAAAATTTCAAAATGCAGTAACCTTCATGAAGTGATTTTGTTTCATATTTGTTAATTCCAAGAAACACAAGGTAAAACCATTTTGTTTAATTTTTCACTTCTTCAGCAGCTGTTCGCTGAATGGTCCTATGTAAATTGGATTTCGCAAAACCACGCTTACTTGATATTCTCAAGAGTTGCGAAAGATCATTTAAGAAATTAAGTTAGTCCGCCACATTTCATAGGAGTTCCAAGATGCCTTTCAATATTATTACCTGAAAACTTGTCGACAAGGACATCGCCGACAACGTTCTTGTTCTCAAATATCAGGTGAACCATTAAGTAGCCTGTTATTTATTTGCAAGTATTCCTCATCCCTTGCAGTGGTCATGTATTTTATTCAAGGCAATGCCTGGGGTCTCTAATTTGAATTTTATACAACTAAGTATAATATATTGCTGGGCAGAAGCAGTTTTCTGCAAGACATTAAGACTTTCTAGGAGACGCATTTAAAACAGTATTACCGTGCACATTATTTCGACGCATTGAAGCAGAATTTGTGTCTGAAATTCGACACTGAAGAATATGCATGTACAAGAAAAAAATAACTGTAAACATGGCTCCCACACAAATTCATAAACTAATTAATGTTCCCGACAGAAACGGAAGATGAGTGTATTTCCAGCTACAGACCAATAACGTTTTTTTCTGTGTGTGTGAAAGGCATCAAGGCATAGTCCGGCACGTCACTAGCATTGTAAGATGGACGTCTGTTTTCTATATTCTCAATCCTAAAAGAAATGCGCTAGAAAACCAGGCTGATCATCCATTCGCACACAATGTGTCGAGAAAAATAGTGCTCAAAAATGATTAGGTCAGTGAAATTTTTATTGCTTTCAGCACAGTTGGTCGTGAGCGACCGAGGAAGCTGAAACAGCTACTTGAAACTTTTGCTTAAAGTATTTCACATGTACTGTGTGCTCTGATTGAAGCTTCTCTATAAGTTGTTTACATGCCGAACTTTCATACCGGGTGGATTATCTCGACCATCATGATATCCCCTTGTATAGAATTGGTAAATGAATAGTTATGTTGTAGCTGCTTAAAGTAGCGATATAATCATTTGACCGTATGCTTGAAGCTAGTGCGATATGCGAATAACAATGGTCCGATGTGATTTAGACGAGCATCAAAAATGTCTTACGTACACACACGTGAAACTTTTCGCAATGTGTTTTTTTTTTTTATCATTCAGTAAATGGGGTATATTTCCGAAAGTTCTTGTAGTTTTATTCGCAGTGTTTTTCCTTTCGACTGTGATAATAATTTGCCCTTAGTTCTAAGCACTGCAATTATTTTGGCTTTCCTCTAAATATATGTAAGTGATGTAAGTGTAAATTATGGTGGTTAGATGGCATCCTCGATGCGCTGCAGAGGAAGTTATATGATGTTAGGAAGATAGTGAGAGACCGGAAAGCGTGGCGTGATATGGTCCATAGGGTCACGACGAGTCGGACAAGTCAGAACTACTGAACTGAACAGAAGTGTAACTGATATGAACAGCCTAAAGTTGATACAGGTTCACGAGCGCTTGCGCCTGTTTGGGAATTTGCCAATTGTGCCGTAATGTCATTGAGCTGCGCTAGTTGATTCGTCGATAATATTTTTGTTCTCGCTTCGCAACAGCCTCTTGCGCAACAGTTGAACGGCGCCACTTAGCGACTTAGCATTCAATAAAGTATTCTGGCCTGTTGACCACGATGCTCAATCTAAGGTTGAGGAAGGAGAGAATAACGCTGTACGACATGCGGCTATTCTACTATACCTGAATCTGGTCCGAAGACCACAAATCAAACATGTGTCAAAAATCACACTTGCAGAGCATTTGTGTGTTAGGCAGACTAAATCAGAAAGAGCGAAAGCTAGGATGCCTCTAGCGAAAGCATACTTTTTAAACAACATTGTTCTATGCACACTTAATCATAAGCAGTAACGCTTTCTGCACCTAAATAATTCCAGAAAGATCGACCGATATATAAAGACGGGCGCTGCCATAACGCCTCCACCGAAGCGGTGATGATATGCGCATCAACTACAGATGCCCTCTTTCTGTTTATGTGTACAGCAGCGCCTTAAAGCTGCACAGGTTTACAGGGTCTGAATTGGTTATGAAGCCAGCGTTCGTATTTATGCAAAAATGAACAAATCAGATGCCATCTATAAGTTAAGAAATTGAAAAGACGTTGCGCGTTAAGCGGACCAAATCGAATCAGGCACGAGTAGTTTTGTATCAAAATGTCCTAACAACGGCACTAGCTGTCGCGAAAAGAAAAAAAAAAGGCTTATTATATTTCAGAATTTTAAATGCAGGAATTTTTTTTGTATTTTGAAGCTTCCATTATGCGAAGCAATTTTGGCACGTAGCGTATAAAATTTTATCAGGGCCCTGCCGTAATAACATTCAGCTTTCCTTAATCTGTCGTCGGCCTTTGAATCCCTCTTTCTGGCTTTGCCATTTGTTGTTACAAATAAAATGCAAAATTAAAACTTGTAATAATAATTTACACACCGTAATTTATTACATTGAAGATGGGATGATGATAACTTTTTTTTATCCCTACTTGAACAGATGTACTGCACAAAGGAGGTTGATCTCTTAGCTTGCACCCTCTAAACATCCGATCAACACTCTTGCTGTACATGCATGGTGTCTTTAAAATGTCGTTTGACTGAGTAGTTTCACAAGGCAAGGTGAAGCGTCCAGCTATAGAGGTAACACGTGGTGTACTAGTCTTTCATAGCGCAATTGGGCAGGTGTATTATGTGAGCGAAAGTTTCTGCTCTAAAGCAGCAAAATTTCCTGGCACAAAAGTCATTATATTGGCAATAATAAACTGAGGGGTTTTTCGAGACAAAAAACACAACAAAGCAGTCCGCGTTTCTACGTTATACTTTTCAGGAAAAACAGTCGAGCGCTTAACCAGACAAAGTTCCCTCCTCCTCCCCCTAGAACGTTATTCATAGCCTTGTCGCTTTGGAATGGTGAAGTCAATAAACTTAACCAAACCAAATATTCACCACGTAAGGCTTGTGATGGGACCACGAGGCGTGACAGGGTAAATTCACTTTTTGTGATATGCACGCGTTTTTGGCTCCTATGTTTTTCGGCTACTGAAGAAAGAGATCAATAATGTGTTTTGACCACCGTAATTCATGCTAATTAACCTCTAAAGGTTTCACCGCTATTAGTGAAGGATAGCGGTACCAGAAATTGTGCCAGAAAAGCTGTGCCAGATAAACTGTGCCGGAAAAACTGTGCCAAAAACGCACGCCAATGCGTTTCTGGCAAAGTTGGTGGTCAGGTTGCTCCAGTGATTCCTGTATACGCACTGATGCATAAAATCAAGACATTCTCTATTCCACGAAAGCACGAGTTAGCAACTCATTTTTATGTTGCTACAGAGAGCCGCCACTCGATTTTATAACATCTAACTGAGCTGGACCTAAGATCGAAGAGAACGCTCAGCTGCCTGCAGTGTGTCCAAAGTGAATTGTATTGTTGTATATTTACGGAAAAGGAGTTGAAATAAATTCATTTCATGATTTCTAGGAAGAGGCTAAATAATTGCAGCAGTTGAGCAAAGCTCCGAAGCCTGAGTCAATTGCTTCCTCTCATCCTCGTTTTTATAGCCTTTTCTACATTCTGCAATGCCCTCTATTTAAATAGCAGCAACGCAGGCTCTTGTGCCCAAGGCGGTGTCTGTGTGAGCCGAGCAATTCACCGCAAAATACTGTGTGGCATCTGTTTATTAGGTGCACAGCTAGATCAGCAACGGAATCATTAAACTGTAGAAAAAGAGGGCAATAGTAATAAATCTTTGTCTCTTATATTTAGTTTAGTATCATTTCAACCGCGCAGCCTACTACATCCTCCGTAGCAACCACTAAGGTACCATACAGTATCTCCTTTCCCGCCGTATTCCTAGTTTGAAGCCCGTTAACTTATAAAAAAATCGAAACTCAGCGTTCTAAATGCATCATAACAGCAGAATGCTCAAACATGCATGAAATGAAAAAAGAAAGCCAAGAACAGGAGCGCTTACCGAAACTCACAACGGCCAATATCCAGCAGACAAATGGACCGAGCCATGCAGGAGGCTTTCACCTGTAGGAAACTGTCCTATCGTCTTGTACCCGGCATCCAGCCGATTTCCTTCTGTTCGTATGGAGCTTTTCTGTCTCCGCCACAGCCGCTGGAAAAAGGTATTCGTCGGGCGTCCCTTCACGCATAGCACTGTAGTGTTTTCAGACCACAGCACACACGAGAAACCGGATCCAACATTATTCTGCTTGCCTCGAAGCCACAGATAACAACACGGGAGTCGGCAGTCTTCACAGCGATGGGCTTAGAATGGCAGGTTGTAGTTTTAGGCTGTCATCGTTGTGTAGAAATGATATATTCAAAACAAATAAATTCACGACGAGACTCGGTGTTGCCCTTTCTTTCTAGACAAACGCTACGCGCCTAAAAGCTCAACTGGATTCTTAGTATTCTGAAAGGGCTTTCATGGAACGAACGTCATCAGCAGTCAGTCACGAAACTGTTTCGCGGTCCTGATTTGAAACGGCCGTGTGTCACCGAAGTATGTGCAAAAGCGAGTGTCCCAGGTAGGATTAGACCTTAACAAGTAGGGGCGCGAAGTGTGGTGTGGAAAATACGCTGCTGGCAACCGCCTAAAATAGCACAAAATGACATATGTACAAGAAAGCATCGCTATTTCGCAGGCCAGACATATCGCTCAGCCACTTCTCCACTTGTTCGATCCGTTGAGAGAGAATGCAAGTAACGTCCCAGGCCAGCTTCGATCTCATCGACTAAAATGTCGTCCGTCCCTTACTCGTTCTCAGCCTTTTATTTGCCATTCCTCCAACGATGCAAACAGTAACAGAACAACCTGCAATTCGTTCTGCAAGTTTCATCGACACAAAGAATGCTACGCTACAAAAAATGCCGGCTAGGGTCGTTCATCGATAAGGCGCCATGGCGTTTGCTCCGCTACCGAAAGATTTCCCCATTTCATGGACCGGGTCTCCGCGTCAAACTGGATAGCATCAGTGTCGGTCCGCTGAACCGAAATCGTTTTTGCCCACTGCATTTTCTGTTGTCATGCTTCCTTGGCTCCAAATTTATCGCATTCTAATTTTTTTTTTCTGTTTGGCATATTTACGCTTTTGCTTCGCGCTGCTTCTGCGGTCTCTTTTCAGAGCACTGTCTTCTTGCTAGCGTCGCAAGAAACGTTTCGACGTTATAATCAAAGAGCCGCCACTCAACTCGCCTGTCGTAGCTCTGAATTCACCCTGCTTTGAGTACTACATTTATATATTTTGGTATTTAGGGCTAGCACACCTCTGAGCTGTATATCTTCACTCCAGGAGGATCGTTACTAAGTCAGTCGGGTCATTGAGAAACGTTGCGTCTTACCCCTATGAAATTAAAGCCTTCTCAGATTCCGCCGCATGGTGTCGAGCCGTACTTAAATAAAGATCGAACAGCAACATAAACTGCCCCCAGTGGGAAACAAAGGCGATACAAGACATGCAACAGTAGGATGGAGAGAAAACTCGAAAGCGAAAAAAAAAGGAAAAACTTCCCGGAGTTTTTCCTTTACAGCCTCGATGCACTGTTAATACTCCGAGCGAAAGGCAAGTGTGGAATTACAAAGCGAATCTTCCTTTCGTCACGCGGGGTTACGTTGACATGAAGAGTGGACGGCAGGTGGTTTCCAGCAAACCATCTTTGACCTCCGGTCTTTATGGTAGCGCCCTATTGCGGTTCTCGGTCGAGTTCATTCAACTTGCGGCATTTAACCCTCACCAAAGTGGTTTATTTCTTAGTGGCTTAATTTAGCGCTCAGTTTTGTTAGTGCTAGAGAAGCCCTGATGTCAAATAGTCTGCAGAGCTTCTTGGTAAATGAAATAATGCTAATAGGGTTTCTCTTACGACTCTTGAAGCCATGAGTTTGAAATAAGAGATGTTTTTGATGCCACGACACGTGGTTGGTTCTGTCAAGCCAATGAACAATAGACACTTATATGGATGCATCGCTCGGATGCCACTCTCAGTAACACTAGAACCATTTTCTCCAAGGTTTGAGAACGTTTTAGAACTCCAGGGTAGACAAGAGTAAAAGCGTGCACTGTTAAAGGACATACACTAGTTCAGTCGGACGTTTACTGGATTTAATTTCATATTTCGCGAAGGATTTTAAACCAAATTGCTTCAGAGTAAACAACATGGAGACGCTCTCTGAATCCGTGTGATGCTCTTGTTTCTACGTTTCTAATACAATATAAGTAAAGTTCTTGTCGGTATAGTAATGCACTGACGCGCGACACTGCAACTAATTTACTCCCAGTGACTTTTCTCCACGCACAAAAAAAAGCTAAAGAGGAAACACAAATGACAAGAATGTGTCAGCAGCAGTCAAACGCGTGAGTAGTTCCAACCTTTTGTATCAGATTTCTCGAGACGGTCGCAATCGTTGCTTAGGTTAGCGAAACCCCTACGAAGAAATAAAGTGTCGCAGAGACCTTCGCGATGGGGAAAGAAGAAAAGCAGTACTGCATGGTTTACGTGTTGCTGGTATGATCTGTTATCCCGAAGATAAAATCATAACAAATCGCATTCGGTAGAAGAATCACTGCACTGACCGCATGCTTTAGAAAAGTAAGGGCCAGTATAGACAACCTCTGAACGGCTCAAAACTGATATGCCGGTCCAATTCAATTTAAAAAAAAAAACGAGGGAAACAAGCCGAGCAAATGCATTGCGGCAACAGACGTAGACGTTTCTCTTGTTGTCTCCGTATCTGCTAAAGAGAGCTGATGGTCACGGGAGAGGCATATGCACTTCTGGCCGCCGCTAAAACAAATCCTCCCGGAAGCTGAGGAGGCAAGAACCCACATCAGCATCAATAACAAGTGACTGCCTCGGCAAAGTACCCAAAACTAGCCTAGCCGGCCGAGCTATTTTCGTTCTAATTGCATCGATCGATTCTACATTTCACTTCATTTCATTTTATTACCTTAAAGACCTCTCGCGGGGTATTGCATAAGGGGTGGGATGAGCAGAAAAGGTACAAGACAATGCAATATATGTGATCATATACAAAAATGTTGTTTAGATTGCTAGCAAACGATAAAGGGCAGGTGATGTCGACGATATGCTGGGGAAGGCCGTTCCAACCTTTAGCTGCACGTGGGAAGGAGGAGGCTGAAAAAGTAACAGTTCGGGCACGTGGGCGAAACACTTGAAGCGTGTGGCTAGTGCGGTGGGAAATGTAAGATGCTGGCGTGATGTAGGGGGCACGGTTAAGTGATGAGTGAAAGAATTTGTGGTACAGTGATAGCGTGGCTATGCGACGACGAACGGAAAGAGGCGATAGTGCTGATTTAGCTTTTAGGGCTGAAACACTGACGCCGTACGAGTAAGAAGAATGAATGAACCTTGTAGCGCGGTTTTGAACGGCTTCTAGATCGTTTATGAGGTTAATATGATGCGGGTCCCATATGGCGGATGCATATTCAAGTTTAGGTCTAATGAGTGACTTGTAGGCGAGCAATTTCACGTGATGCGAGGTGAGGCGAAGGTGACGTTTAAGAAATCCCAGAGTTCTGCTGGCAGATGATATCACGTTAGCAACATGTGCATTCCATTTTAGGTCATTAGATAATGTGACGCCTAAGTACTTGAAAGATGATACAGATTCTATGGACTCGTTAGCAATTTTGTAATCAAAGGCATGACTCTTTTTTCGACGGGTAATGGAAAGAAGCTTGCATTTGCTAGGGTTCAGGGTCATAAGCCAATTTTTTCACCACTGTTCAATTTGGTTAAGGTCCTGCTGGAGGGCTTCTTGATCAGTTGTGTTTGTTATTTGGCGGTAAATTACGCAGTCGTCAGCGAACATTCGAATTGGCAGGATACATGCTGTGGGAGATCGTTATTATATAATAAAAACAGTAGGGACGCAAGAACGGAGCCTTGTGGGACGCCGGATGTTACAGGTAGAGGGTTGGAAGAGTGGTTGTTCACAATGACTGACTGAAAACGATTTGTTAGGAAGGCCTTGATCCAGTTTAGCACATTAGGATGTAAGTTTAGAATAGAAAGTTTTTGTATTAATCGCTGATGTGGAACTTTATCAAATGCTTTAGCGTAATCCAGAAAGATGGCGTCAACTTGAAGGTTAGCGTCCAGGTCAGCATGTAAGTCGTTGAGGAACATGGCTAGTTGTGTTTCGCATGAATACCCCTTGCGGAAACCGTGTTGGGATGGATGGAAGAAATTGTTAGAGTCTAAGAAGTCCATTACCTGAGAGTTTATGACATGCTCCATGATCTTGCAGGGGACGCTAGTTAGAGAAATTGGACGGTAGTTTAGGGGGGAATTTTTGTCGCCCGATTTGTAGAGTGGAACGACCTTCCCAAGTTTCAAGTTTTCCGGAATGAGACCTGTAGAGAGTGATTGCGAAAACAATAATTCTAGATACACTGTACTATTGCACTTCGTGTTTTTTAGTAGTTTAGTGTTTATCTCGTCGATGCCGGCTGACGAGGAAAGTTTAATTTTCTCAATTAAAGACGAGATGCCAGTTGAAGAAAAAGTTATTGCGTCCATCGGTGAGGTGGCATTAGTAGGAAGTATCCTTGGAGGCGGGTGGCGCTCCTGGGTTAAAACTGACGAGAACACCGTATTGAAGATGTTAGCGCATTCTGTGTTGGAGGCTTGAATACCGGATGCATGAGTGAGGGTTATTGAGTGTGATAGTCCGGGATTGATAACGCGCCAAAATTTTTGGGGGTTATCGCATAGCATGCGCGGTAGGCCGTTGTTAAAAAAAGCGTGTTTAGCATTGGTGACAGAAGTAAAGTATTCTTTTTCAGCTGAAAAATATTTCTCCCACTCTTCGGAACTGCTTTTAAATTTGGCAGCGCGAAAAAGCCGCTTCTTGTTATTCTCGAGTCTTTTTAGTGTCTTAGAAAACCAGGTTTTAGAGCGATTTTCACGAAAAGTTATTATAGGGATAAATTTTTGTGTTAGTTCGTGGAATTTATCTTTAAATTTTAGCCAATTCTCTTTAACAGATCTGTGGTTATAACCGGCTTCGAAGAGCGGGAAAAAATGCTCAGTTCATGATTAATGGCATTGAAGTTACCCTTGTCATAGAGGGTGATTGTTTTCTTTTTTATTTCATGGCGCTCGGTGCGGAAGAAAAAATCTGCTTGAATGACTTTATGGTCACTAATGGGCTCTAAGTATGTAAAGGAAGACAAACTGTCAGGATGAGAGCTTAGTATTAAATCTAAAATGTTGCTCGAATCGCCTGCGATGCGTGTTGGGCTGGTTACTAGTTGGTAAAGATTAAAGTTCAAGCAAACATTTAGAATATCTCTTGATTCTGCACTAATTGGCTGTGAATGAGAGCGGTTGAGCCAGTTTATTCCTGGATAATTAAAATCACCAAATAGAAGAATATGCGCGTTCGGATAAGAGGTCATGAGCTGGTTGAGCATATTGTTGAGTTCGCGAGAAAAGTTTGGGCTTGCATGCGGAGGCCTATAACACACGCCGATTATGACTGAATGCGGTGAAGCACGGCACAAAAGCCACAGTATCTCTAAGTTAGATGGTAGGCGGATGGGTGAACAAGATAATTCTGGTCCAGCAGCGATCAGTACACCACCCCCTCGAGAATCTGTGCGGTCCTTTCGATAAACAGAAAAGTTTGGCAAATCGGCAATAACTTCAGCATCAGTGATATCATTAGTAAGACAGGTTTCAGTTAACAGGAGAAGTTCCTGTTAACTGTCCTGTTCCTGTCCCTAGAAGTTCGCTAAATAGGAACGATACCAAGCGTCCTTAGAGAGTGCGGCTTGTTCAGCTCCTTCACGTTCTGTGCACGGCCCTACCCCTCGTCAGAAGAACTGAGCGCTAACGCAACTGATACAAAAGAAGAGAAAAACATGTTAGTAGCGCTTGAAGAAGCCCAAGTCTCTTGTTGCCGGAGTACGTGCACTGAAGGGTCCTCCCTAGTCATCAGCCCGGAGGTCCGTGGTCGCCTCTCCCACAGATTTTATTGAGTTTCAGCGACCGCCTCTGCCATTGGTGCTGCTGCCTGCGCCATCATCGCCTCATTTGTTTTCTCACCAATTACGCCACTTGCACTGATTGTAACGCTCGCCCGTTTCGGAAACCTCTCCCGCCTTTCTTCCACTCTGTCTCTCTCCAGGCTGCCTTGTTATGCGGAGTGCGGCAGAGGCACTGCTCCTTGTGGAGAGACCTTTTCCTCGCGACGGGACCACATTTCAAATGCTTCTTCTAGTCGTCCCCTGTTCTGTCGTTTCTCTTTAGGGGTTTGCTGACTAAACCGCGGTCACGGTATACAATGATGCCCGAAGTACTTTGTTTTGACCTCTACATACGTGCCTCGCTGGCTTCGCGTAGGACTCCTGGCTGCCCACATCGTCCCTACATTAAAGGGACTGACTGATCAGGCCGCTAAAAATAATGAGCGGATTGCACCGCGTGTTCGTCCAGTACTTATAAGAAGGTTTTATAAGTATCCCGTTTACTCCACTTCACGAAAACTGCATTGAATCTCCATCTGAAGCATTTTATACCTGCAATTCTGTGGGTACCGTATAGAAAGCCATGTCTTCAGACTACAGCTTTACTTATAAATCAAGCTCGAAGGACAGAGCCGATTCAAAAGCCAACGTTAGCATAGGAACTGTTATATTAGGCCTTGGATGCATGCAAACGTTTAGTGCAGCATTACATTCGACAACGTAATAGGATAAAGCCGGCATGTTACATAACTATGGCTAAGAATTGAAATATGCTGTTTTCAGTTTGTTTCTAACGAAAATAATTATTTCATAGTTAAGTGGAATGCAATCATCGTTTCAGAACAGACGTCCTCTAATAGATGCAGAGGTCGGTATAAGGATCCGAGAGTGAAAACCGTCGTCAAGGAAGCACGCGAGGCATAATGAGCGAGGAGGAGAGGCTTCGCGCAGTCTCTCTCTCTCTGTCTTCGTTTCGTTCGCAGTTAAAGCGGAGAGAGGAGAGGTGTGTTTAATGGGACCCAATCATCCTCGAAAGCCTTCACTTGGGTTCCGCTCGAACTTGTATGGTGCTTTGTGCGCGTCACAAATTCTCTGTTTCCCTTTTTCCTTGAGCCGTGCCCTCTCGTTTTCTATCCCCAGTTTTTCCGCAGCCTTGTTATATGTCCCCGAAATTCCTTCCTTGCAGCCATAATTTTCTTTTTGGTGGCGCCTAGCAATTATAAGCATTTTTCTTCTTTCAGCGTTTCTGAGACAATGCTCGCTGTATTTTTTTTTCTACTATCAATCAAAATTGCCGGTGCGGTCTCCACACTTTTTTTTTTTTTTTCATAAGAACGAAATCAGCTACTCGCTGCTCCAGTCTCTCCCTCCTTGAACACTACCTTTTTAGGCGCCTGGCATCGGAGCCCTGGAGAATTCGGCACCGAGGGAGACGAGGACAAATATTGAAGCGAGGACGAGAGATCAAGGAAGAAAGGGGAGGTGTGGGGAGGCAGTGCTAGCGCCGACTGCGTCCATCGTGTATTCCGTACTGGACGCCGCCTTTCAGTAATCGCTGTATCACATATTTCTCTTTCTGTTTACCGGGGGTTATGAAAAATTCCCTGGATAACTAGTTTGCTTGCCTTACGCCGTCCGTCACGTTTTTTTCTGTGTATTTGTTAGTACAGGGCTGCGCTCTGCGATAGATAAAAACAATCGTAGTGCTCCGGTTGCAAAAACTAAATACCATCGACTATGTTCTTAAAACATGTAAACGATCTAAATTAAGTGCCATTTGCCATTTTGCTTATTGTTTTGAGAATGAATATATTGTGGACAAAACGGTGTGGAACAAACTGCTCAGCTACTTATTACGGAAAAGTAAAAGCTTACAACAAGGGGTTGTTTTTTCTTCTTTGGGGGGAGTTCCAGAAGTGCTCATAGAAGGACGAATTCATCAGCAGGAATATCATAAGTGACTAACACCTACAACAGTCAGTAAAGCCAGTGTTTTGATATTCTTTCGTTTATTGTGAGTATACGAAAGATGTGACAGAGGCAGTGTCCCTTCTATAACCATTCTCGTTTGCTTTATAGAGATGCTTTTTTTTATAAGAAAATGCAGTTATCTTGTTTTATTTTTATACTGCAGATGATTGCTAACAAGAATGCTTTGTCTTACACGATAAGTGTTGCACGATTGCTTACACGTCATGATTGTTGCGCGCTTTCCATGCCTAATTATTACAGGGAATATAGATACGGATGCGTCCTTTTCTTTGAATGTTGACATTATACTTTAGGTTATTATTGGGCTCGTATAATAAGTCGTATATGTATAAAGCTAAAGTTTCTATTTTAACATTCAAATTTCCACAGTGTCACTCACGCACAAGTAACACGAGCTACAAATTAACAACGTGGTTAGACAGTGCATAGAAATTGAATGAGCCGTCTGAACAGCGTAAATATAACTAAATTTCACTACAAAGATGCTGCCGTAGACTGAAAGCGATCAACATCAAGCTGTGTACTGCCCAACTGCGACATGAGGTACTCTATGCCTTAGGGTTTTACAAGCAGGATTCTTTCAAACAAGAGTGCTGGTTCTAAACTGGACGATATACTTGTCTAAAACAGTGTAGGCAGAGACGACCCAACCCCATGCACCCGATTAGAGGACCTAACGAAATATAGATAGTCAAACACCTGCTTTCCATCGTACCGTCAAGGTTTTCGACGTTTATGGCGAACAAGGGTGGTTCACAATGTGGTAATACAGTGAATATGTGACAGCGGAGCCACTCTTTAAGCCACTAAATGCTTTTAAGATGATTCAGTGTACTGCAAATTGGAGAATACAATTCAGCAGTCACCATGTTTGCACTAAATTCAAGATAACAACGAAATTTGTTAAACCGCCGTGTTACATTACCGGCGACGTGGAAGTAAGGAAGATGCAAATAGGATTTCTCTTCGAGCCCGGCACCATCCAGTTTTTCAAGCGATTGCTGCCGCAAAATAGTGCTCTCAGCTTCGGGTCACAATTAGCTTTACCTTAGACTTACCAATAGCTGCAGTGTTTCTGAAGGCATATCCGTGTAAAAATGGGCAATACAGGCAAAGAAAGCGGTCATTTTTACTGCATGTTCTTACTACTGGCCGGCTGAAGGCGATGCTCTGCGTTGTTTGGCGTTTTGTCCGCTAGCTTTCTGTAGAAACCAGCACCAGCCAACTGGCTACGCTCGCGCAGAAACTCGCGCATAGGAGGCGTTCAATCACCAGAATCGTTTATGATTGCGTTAGTACTTGCTACATAATTCACAAATGTATTGAAAGTAAGGCGCCGCCTTCATCGTATCAGTGGCAATAAAGAACAATCAATTCAAAATTCTTGGTAAAAAAACGCTAGCGCCATCCATTGGTGTTGCGAACGGAGATATAGTTAGCTATTAGGCGACAGCAGTGTTTATCCTCGCTCAGATTTATCCTCTTTCATAGGACGACTACACACACTGACAGTCCTGATATATTTCTATCGCACAATAGTGCATGATTCATTGCAATGCTTCGTCATTGTCGTCCTCTGGGCCTGACGTCTCAGAAGCACCTGCAGTAACGTGTCCTCCGCTTTTTGCTTTGAGAGACACTGTTAAACTGCAGCTTATAGGGCTGTCATGTCAGCAGACGCTTCATGTGTTTTTGGTAGTGGTTCTCAGGTAATTTGGCGATGATGTTCCTGGTGCCTGTTCGCTTTCGCGGTGAAGAGTTTGGAAATCCGGGAGCATGGCTTTGCAAAAAGCCCGCAAACACTTTTGCCGTTGCCCGGCTGTAGCTTGCACACGCACACCATTTACACGTCTCTCCCGAAGCATTAGTCATAGTCTTGACATCCAGGTGAATTTGTTCGGAACACGCAAGTTTGAAAACCCTCCCGAGTTCAAGTCGAAACTGTCATTGCAGTAGTAGCAGCACCGTGAACCATCGCTTTGAGCTGCGGCAAACGTCAATGGGAGCGGCGTAGAGCTCGAGCGTTATTTTGGCCTTCGAAAATGCCTGTGCACCAAGCCAGACGACGATAAATGTCGGCGAAGACTGAAGTGCGGAGCTAAAATGATCAGAGTTGAACAATACGTCCCCAGCGTTCTGAGGTTCCACAGAAAATGTAGACTGTCGGAAAGCATTTACACGTCGAAATACATTGGTCTCGACCACCCACCCACTGTGAGCCGTAGTGTAAGTTACGGCTCCGACATGCTTGTTGAAGAAATAGTGCAGAAGCAGTGGCTCGCTAAGTTTACAGGCTACCACCCAAGCATGTTTTTACGAATTAAAGTTTCCATCTTCACTGCAGCCTCATCAGCATTGTTGGATGTGTCAAATTCACATGCAGTCGACGAAAGGTTCCCTCTTATTGAAATACTGACACAGTCAATAAAGTATAAGTCTGAGCTAGGAAAACAATTACCAGAAAAGGGAAACCCTTGCGACAATTCGGTTAGCTTTGCTTTGATGTGCAGAAGCAGGTGAGGTTTCATCGTTTCTCAGCCGTCGCCATCCATGGTAAAGTAGAGCTTCTCGCACATGACTCCGCAATATTAACATTTACAGTGATCGTTGCATTCAAATTACGTGCCGAATATGGCAGGCCATGTGCTGAGGGAAGGCTTCGTTTTGTGTGGAATTTTTGCGTGAAATTCAAGCCACCCGCAATGCCCACGCGTCCGTAGCTTTCCTTCGCGGACAAAGAAAAATGTAATAAATATCAAATTTAGCTAAAATACAATCAGTGTCCATCTTGTACACTATAAATCCTCTGTAAAGTACATTTAAGCGTGAAAAGAGTCCGCTAAAATATTCATTCTACTATTTACTTGCGCAAGTGGAATAAACTTGTGGATAAACAAGTGAAAATATACACCCAGCTTGTTGCACGTGAGCCGTACCTTCTTGATCACCCACGAAGCCCATAAAACGACACCTAAGTAGTGATAAACCCAGACTGACTCTAAATAAACCTATTAAATTGGAAGACATTCCAAACAATAAAATGTATGTCCTGACAGCCTTAGTTTATGATCTGAGTTTGTCGCCAGAGCTCAGGAAAATCTCGAGTTTAGCCAAACTTGGAGCATTCTACACAGCGCGGCAGGGCGCACAGGTAGTCGGGCTACAAATTGCTTTAGAGCTGTGCGTGGCGGTATGTGAAACATGTGATAACTAGGCGTTTCACATATACTTCCACGCTATGCCTGGTGATGCTCCTGTCCGCCTCGTTCGACTGCTGCGGTAGCTTCTCTCTTTCCCCTGCCTCGCATTTCAGCTATCCTCCAGGCTACTACTGCTAGGCTGTTTCGGTGTCTCCCATGAGTTCCATCACTACGCCAATTGTGGCTTCGCTTTTTTTCCCGCGCTTAGCCGAGCCAAAATGATGACTCATGGTACTTTGCGGCCCGTATGCCTTCTAGATGGCAATGTGAAAGGTTAGACTGTTAGAGATTTCTCTAAAAAAAGTGCCACGCTTCACCCCGGAGCTTTATTTTCGCAAGGCTAACATATCAACAATTACACTAAACTTAGATTATTTGAAAACTAATAATAAGCGGAAGCAAACCTTCCAAAATAGTTATGGTGTTAATAAATTGTTGCATTCTTCATCGTTTAACTTAGAAGAAATAGCAACTAACTATAAAAACAAGGTGAGACATCTCTGCCGAAACAGTAGTATCGATGCAGTCATATATGCATTTCATTTTTTTTTCTAAATTACTCATCTCTCCTTCCTACGCACAAAAGCAAGTTGCAAAGCGGAAACGAGGTCAACCTTTCCATGTATCCTCCGACCTTCAAGGAGGAAGCGCTCACTGATCTGCGATCTTGAAAGGCTTGTATTGAATTTCTGTTGTACCCGCTCACTCCATCCATGGAATGGTAGCAGACTTACACTCCCGGAAAAATGGGGTATGTGTGTGTTTCGGGGGGGGGGGGGGGGCGGTAAAATAAAACGACTGAAACGAAGCGATCGAGAAATAGAGTAAAAAGAAAATAACCATCCAGGAAACAATGTTCATGTTCACAAAAACAAATTGACGCCGGATATGAAACCCTTGCCGAGTATGCTCAGCAGCCGGGATGACAAAAGAAAGCGCACCGAAATTTCGGCGTCACTCACGTCGAACTAGAATCTCAACGCGTAGTGCCTCGGTCCCCTCGCCTTGACGAATCT
This sequence comes from Amblyomma maculatum, assembly GCF_055883805.1. Classification (NCBI taxonomy): domain Eukaryota; kingdom Metazoa; phylum Arthropoda; class Arachnida; order Ixodida; family Ixodidae; genus Amblyomma; species Amblyomma maculatum. The sequence goes on along the minus strand of NC_139347.1, from coordinate 106,057,564 downwards.
TACCGCTTCCTACAGCTTTTTCAGAATACAGGACACCGGGAATGTTGTAAGAGCACTTTCGCTCTCTCTGCGTGCTGAAAGCACGAAAGATCTTTTCTGGATATCCAACAAAAGATCGGTGCATATAAATTGAAATTCCCTGCCAGGAGATCCAATTTTTCACTTCCATTTGCGTTTTTTTTTTTTGTTTCGTTTGCGTTTCCCGTCTTGCTGCGCGGTGTCGGCTGTACAACAAAACGAGTGTCCAAGAAACAAGTGTACAACGAAACGGCGTCCAATTTCGAGGCCCGAATCTGCCTTCGATGTTGTTGTAACTTGAAATGTGTATTGAAGTTTTGAGCACCGTATTTCTCGAAAATTTATCCTTGAATCTCCATCCCCAAAAGTTTGGATATCGTGCAGGGCTATTTTTGACAGCCATTCTTTTTACTACCACTACGGTTGGTTTACTATTCTTGAATATATTTTTACTCACATAAGGGAAAACAAACAAAAAAATTAAAGCGGATTGGAGCAAAGAGAGAGTATAGGAAGCAGTTTATCGATGACTTGATAATAATTTGCAGTGTGTAAAATATTTACATAGCATAGGACGCATTTAATGGCTGTAATTTATTTCCCCCGTCAATTATTTTATTTTCCTCACGATTCTTTTCCATCTTTTCCTCTCCAATACCTCTTCCTACGCAGAGTAACATGCCAGCGAAATCTAAACGCTGGCTAATTTCTCTGTTTTTCAATAAACGGTCTGTCTCTCTAAGATGTTTTAAGAATAGAACTGGGAGTCAAACTAAAAAGTAAGATGTTAATAAGGAATTAGAATTTGTGTTGTGCCTGGTATTTTATTTCTAATATCTTGTTACGCAATAAAAGAGTGAGGCATGTTCTAGAATTAAAATATGTGTTATGATTCAACTTTCGCAGTGAAATCAAGCTGGCTTGCGTTGAGTACAGTGCACTATGGTAGCTCTCAGTGTGAGATGCCGATATTTAGTGGTAGCTCACGAAAAGCACCGTGAGCGTGTGACGTATATCACAAATCAGCAACAGCCGAGTGAACTGAACACTTCATCCCTTATTATTTTTGCATCTTAACAAACATTTAACTTTTGTACAGGATGCCATCCTTCGTAAACACTGCCTGTGTGCCGCTGATGCATGAATGAGCCCTTGTTTTCATCCCTGAATTATTTCTTTTAGTTGCTAGCAGAAGTTGAATGTAAAAGGCGAAGCACATCGGCTTTTCTAGCGCCGTGTTTTATTGCCGGCTGATAGTAGTTTTGATGTCTATTACGCTGTTGACAGACCACCATGTTGGATGCGAAGTGAGAAAATGTTACACATCTGGCGCCAAAGATGATCGGCTCCAGAAAGGTTGACCGCCAATGCAGTAAAGTCAGCTTTATAAGAAAGGAGACCAGCTGATTTCCGCTAACGCTGTGGTTAGAGAAAACAGTAGACATTGTTTGGTTGCCTTCGTTGGCATCTTTTTATTCATTTGTGTTTTGTAGTTTATGTTCCAAAAATGGAGAGCAACTTAATGGAATAATTTGTGCTCCGTACTGCTGGGGGAGGTGAGTACCATGCATTCTATTTTATTATAAACGTTAAACGAAAGGGCAGCCTTCCTTTGTGAAGAAGGAAATAATGAGAACTTAGAACTGAGTTAGTGTTTAAGTAATCTGGCTCTACCCAGTCGGAAAAAACTGCAGAAACTTTTCTGTTGTTACGACAAAATTTCTGTGCGGCTTTTGACGGAAAACCTGTTGTGACAACAAAGCGTTCTGTAGTAACATCAAAAATTTCTGTAGTTACAACAGAAAAGTGGTACAGAACTACAGACAACAGAAACATTCTACAGAAAAACTACAGAACTGCAGAAAAGTACTTCAGAACTACAGAAAAATCTGACGTTTACGACAGAACTACAGAATATTTTGTCGTATTTTTGACACAGTTCTGTAGTTTTTTTCGGCTGGGTAAGCGCTGCACTACAAGTGGTAGGCCGAGAGTAAAAAAAATGGAAATTTTATACCGCTATTAGCAGCAACGAATGTTCCCCCCAGATTTGCGTCTCGTTAAATTCCGAATGCTAGAGTAAGCGATGTACGGGAGCCCTTTTCAGAATCCACGGGAGATGCATTCACGCCCCCCATTAACAACGATGATCAAAATAAGATAATATACTGCGAAAAGGCTGGGATTGCGATCTCCCAAAAGGCGCGTCTCATAGTTTCGGATTAACGAATGTCATGCGGCCGCCAATAAATGTGCCCACGGCTTCATTGTGCACATGCGGCGTGCCGCGCAGCCTGCGGCCGAAAGTAGCGCTTAAAATGGCTCTCTGCCTATTACAATATTACATCTATCTGTTATCGTGCAGTTCTCTTTCTTTCCTTCTCTCTTCTACATGCTTGGCTGCTCTTTCGCCGTGCCTGCCGCCGTTTTTGAGGTTATGGTACGCCGCGACGCTGGTATACTTGCGTGAAAGCGTGAGTGCTAGGGAAATTCCCACTCTTTTGTCATAAGGCAGAGTCACGTGCGAAAAAAAAAATGAGAAGTGTAGCTCTTATGCTCTGCCACCTCATCCTGCCATTTCCTTATGCGATAAAATGTAAATACCGGAACACAGCGCGGCTGCCATTGTCAGCCCGCTTTAAAGAATTGTTCTGAACAAGAAGGGCAGAATATCATGCGGCGATTAAATACTGTTTTTCATTTCTTTTTTCTTATCTCATTGTCTTATTCTTATCTTTCTAATCTTTTTTTCTTCCCTTGCATTCATTTTATTTGTTATTTCTAATACCATGACAACGCAGTTTGCGTTGTTTTTTTATGTTGCATAACGAAACATTTCCCCTGTTTTCGTTTGTTTTTGTTTTATTTCGCTTACTGAGCCGTGAAATGCTTGTTGTAGTGGATCGCTCACTGGATTGCTTTCAATTTACATTATTCATTCAAGGCGCTTTTTCGTCCGGCATCGCTTCTCCTTGCAAACGCAACGATTCGCACTGAACAACATCCGGGTACACATGTGTAGCATTAGCATTTTAATTCCCTAATTTTTTTAGATCCGGACGTGTCACTTAGCAGGTTCCAATTAAATGAAAGCAGTTTTCTCTGCACACTTTTGTTCAATTGAGTACTACAAAATTTTCTTGAATGACCGACATGTTAGGGAAACGTAGTTTACCGCATTGCTTTCTTTGGTGTGGCCTGAGCAGCAGCACTTGCTTAATCTATATATTTAGACCAATGAATAGTGTCGCAACCTTAACAGCAGAAGGATTAACGAATTCCAGTTTCTTTGCTGCTAATTTGCGGACATAGTGGGCAACCTGAGCGTATGAGAGCGTTGAAGGTAATTACTTTAACACAATACTCAATGTCATTTGTACGCATACGGTCGTATAAAAGAATAAATGCTTTTTTAAACTGCAATGCCAAACGCATATGCATTAATGTTTAGCTTTCTCATTATTTCAACCGTGTCAAGAGAAGAATTGTAAAAAAACAAAACATTTTGATGGTATTATGTAGATTCAGGTGTTTACGTTTAAGCCTTAGACTAAACAAAAGGCGAAGAGTATTGCTCAAAGACAAGATACCACCCTCAACGTTGCCTGGCTTGATATATATGGCCACAGCTGATTTGGAATAATCTATGCGGCCCTTCCAGGCCTATATATTGAGCATGAACCACTGCAAAAAACGGATATAATTAGGAAAATTACTTTGTCGTCGACTGAAAGGCGCTCCTCGTAGCGGGAGACATCATGTTCGTGGAACAAACGCTGGGAAGCCCAAACACCCTGCAAGGATAGGTCATTTTGTCGATGCTCTTCAACCTGGCAATGATTGGCCTTGCACACAAGATCGAAAAAGTCAAAAAACATCCATCACACGATTTACGCCGACGACATCCCGATTTGGGTCAACTGTGGTATCGACAGCAAGCTCAAATCATCATTGCAGGAACATATATATATATTGTGGAAGAATACCTGAAAAATAAGGGGCTCCGCAGTTTGCCCAAGACGTCGGAGCTCCTTCTGTACTGCACCACGCAGAAGGGATGGCCACACAATGAATCCATACAGAAGACAGAACATAAAGAAAATGGATTAAGCGCGGATGACGGTGTAAATCCTCATGGAGAAAAAACACACCCCTAGATATTATCATCGAATTCAACGGTGTAAACGGCGAGACAGTCAATCACCTCAATGCATAACTGCCAATGGCAAGAGAATACAAAAGAGAGTCACCAATAGGAGAAATGGAATGGGGGAGGAGAGCCTGAAATGACTCGTGCACGCCGCAATCATATGCCACATACCTACGTGGCCGCCATTCACAATTCGTACAAGGCGGAGAACAAAATAGGTGCCACATTATACTGTGGACATACAAGACGGCGCTTCGACTAACATACTCGACTTGCACAGAGCCCCTGCTACATTTAGGAATCCACAGTACGCTGGACGAACTTGCAGAAGTGCAGCACATATCGCAGCTATAAAGGTTGACGACGACCGTAGCTGAACGACACATACTCAAGCTTCTTGGCATTTGCTACCACTATAAACAAGGTGGCAAAGAAAAGTATTTGTGTCGAACTTTGGAACCCCAAAGTGTGATAAGGTGAAAGCCGTTGCTTGAAGCTTCGATTATTCCTGGTTTTACTGCGTCTGCTTCTGTAAGGTTTGTGGTGCGGTGTTCGAGGAAGCGCCAAATGAAAGTCGCCGCACGGACGCCTGGATCGGTATGACGCGATAGCGTAAGCTACCAGCCAACATATAAAGCCCCACTTAAAACCGAGCCGTATGAACATTCATGCATGGCCTAGGGATAACGTGAATGCAAGAATCTTGGCAGGCTGATTCTGATATCACCCTCTTGTATAAAAGGAAGGACCGAAGTTGGCAGCGCCAGCCAAACGTAATGTCAGGAAGCCCTACGTCCAGTTATTGCTCGGCCATGTCACTTACCAGCTATCGCCTCCCACGTAACGAATGCGTATTATGCCTTACGCCCTATTACGTCCCCCTTTTGGGGGCGTTGGCCTAGCGTGGCACATCTTGACATATGGGGCCATCATCTTGAGTGGCGTTACGTAACCTATGATGGCCGCGAAGTGTGATACCTTCTGGGAACGACATTATGAGCCATTAAAGGCTTTCGCCTTAATATTCTAGCGGAGCGTCAGGGATGTCATTCGAGTCGAACACCTCTCGAGAAACCTGCACCCGACGTACATGCAAGGCAGCAGGAAGACAAGTCAGAGACAGCCCAGCTGCAGGACTTCGAAAAAGCGAGGGACGCGCGCTTCGAAGAAATTGTCGAGTATCAAGATGATAGACGTTACGCCAACGTAGCCAGTGCCGTAACGCTTGCCTACTACGACAGTACTCCAGAGGAAAGTCCCGACATGCCGAAGTGGCCGAAGAAATTGCCATTGAACTTGCCATATTCTGTCCCAATTGCGCGGTCATTATCAATGACTCGTGCCCGGCAGTAAAGAACTACACCAAGCGGAGAACATTTGTGGAAGCCTGTCGAATAATCAAGAGGCTGAAACACTCACTGGAGAGCAAGGTCGAGCTGGTTTGTTGCCCGCAAACATGGGGGGACATCTCTCTGCATCTCACCGACATCAACAAACTGGGTCATTTCGTCGCAAGAGGTCTCGCGAACTGGGCGAGAGAGAAGCATGGCGAAAATGAGGGGAGAGAGGGGCTGACAAGCGTCAATGACATAACCAAAGCCTTCTACATGGAGGTCCTCTGCGCCGTTCAGCACCCTCGAGGCGGGGAAAAGAAGTATGTCCACTTTCCTACGTAGGAGATCTAGGCACAGTGGCCTTAAACTCTGCCGCACACTGAAAAAATTTATTAATATAGTTGGTCCTGCAGCAACTGGTACTCCAAAAATAGTTGGCTTTGGGAAATTTCCTGCGTTAGTTTCAGGTTATATAGTTATAGTGGTACGCGGCTGTTTCATAATTGAAGTTAGCTAAGTATGTGGCAAATTAACATTAGTCCTTTACATGCAGACTATAGAGATTGCTTCAGTATTGGCCTGAAAAGGAGTGACTTGTTCCAGACTTACTCCTTAGGTGACGTAATATCGCATCGACGGGGCTAAATTGGCTTTGGACTGGGCGCACTGATGAAGGATGCTAATCATAACTGTCAACCACTGTCACTTACGCTGCGGGGGGGGGGGGGAGGGAGGGTAGGAGATAAACCCAATGATTGTTTTCTTTCTCACCTGTCACGTCTCGACAGAATGCCAGTGAGGTCCTAAAGATAAGACAGTTTGAATGTCGACCGAAACAGGTGTTCCGTTCAAGCTTCCTTCTCTTCGAGGCTCATGCCCATGGTCCCAGTGGTCACGTTTGGCGTCGTCTTCTACGCGGAATTCGCCCCCCCCCCCTCCTCAGGAAGCGTCATTCCGATGAGAACAAGAGGAAATGGGAGGTAAAGATCAGTCCGAGTGGTACGGCTTCGTACATACAACGTGGATGACTTTGGCTTATTGCTGGGGTCGTTTTGAAGTCGACACCCCGTCTGGCACCACTTCATAAGTTACGTCGGTTCAAAGTCGTAGAAAAACATAGGGCCCGAAGTATTGCCGCAATAGGTTTTCAGAGTCCCTGGCGGCGTATAGGCATCCAGAGCCACACTTTGTTGCCAGGTTCGTACATTGCATGTCTGTGTCAGATTGTAGCGCCGTGCGTTATGCTCCTGCTGAGTTTTGATCCGCACACGTGCTAGTCGTCGAGCTTCCTCTGCGCGCTGAGCGAATACCTTGGCGTCCTGATCGAGATCATCGGTGTCGGCATTAGTGAGCAACATTGCATCCAGCATAGTGGTCCCTGGTAGCCCATGAAGGAGGCTGAATGGTGTCATCAGAGTGATGTCTTGGCGTGCCGCATTGTAGGCGAACGTGACGTAGTGACGAATTTCGTCCCAATTCTTGTTGTCCACGTCGACATAATATGCAAAGCATGTACTGCGAAGGTCTGATCGAGGCGTTCCGTCAATCCATTGGTTTTAGGGCGATAAGCTGTTGTTTTACGGTGACTGGTACCACTGAGGCGGAGAACAATTTCTAAAAGATCGGTCATAAATGCAGTCCATCGGTTATTTGTAATGGGTGCCAGAGCACCATTCCCCAGGACAATGTTCTCAACGAAGAACCAAGCTTCTTTGGCGGCGGTACCGCTGGGCAGAGCCTTGTTCTCCGCGTAGCGGGTTAGATAATCGGTGGCGACAATTATTCATTTATTCCCGGCTATAGAGGTCGTAAATGGTCCCAGGAGGTCCATGCCAATTTGCTTTATAGGTGTCGTTGGACCTTGAAGAGGGTGTAGCAGGCCGGCTGGTTTTACAGGGGGCGATTTACGGCGCTGGCAGTGTATGCACGTACGTGCATAGTGCTTCAGTGTTGCCGGCAGTTTCGGCCAGTAGTATTCGTGCTGTACTCTAGCCAACGTTTCGCCGTGGCACGCTTGAAATACTTTCGTGCGGAGAGCCGATGGGACGACGAATAGATAACTGTTTTCCCCTGGACGGAAGTTCTTGTAGAGTACGTCGTTGCGAATAAAGAATGAAGAGAGTACTCGTGCAAACATTGTGGGCACAACCATAGTTCTGTTCTACAAGGAATCATTAAGAGGGAGCAATTTACGGCCCTCTCGCTGCTTTGGAAAAGCGTCGCGTCATTTATGACTCTTAAAAGCGCAATCGCTTCATCGGTCATAGTGGAAGGTTCAACTGGTGCTCGCGAAAAACAATCAGCATCCGTGTGCTTCTTTCCATATTTGTAAATAACTGTCATGTTAAACTCTTGCAACTGTAGGCTCCAATGCGCAAGTCTCCCTGAAGGGACCTTTAGGTTCGCAGCCAACAGAGTGATGGTCGCTAATTATACTTGAAAGGGGCGAGCCTACAACAATGTCAGAACTTCATAACCACCCATAAACCTGCAAGCTTTTCCCTTTAAATTGCCGAGTAGATAGCTTTTGCTTTAGATAGTGTCTTGCTGGCGTGCGCAGTTACTTTTTCCTCACCATCCTGGCGCTGCAACACAGCACCTAAAGCCCCGTTACAGGCATCCATATGAAGAAGTGTAGGGGCGTCAACATCCAAGTGCACTAGGACAGGTGGTGTCTGTAGACGCCTCTGGAGCTCATTAAAAGCTTGGTGCTTTTCTTCACCCCAGCGAACCAGAGCGATGTCGCCTGTCAGAGAAGTTAATGGCCAGGCAATTCGTGAGAAGCCCGCAATAAATCTGTGGTAATAGGCGCAAAAACCCAGGAAGCGCAGCAATGTCTTTTTGTCCGTAGGTGTTAGGAACTTGGCGAGTTTGGAGAGCTTTTCAGGATCAGGTTGAACACCTTGTTGGCTAACGACGTGACCTAAGAATTGCAGCTCCTCGTATCGGCAGTTGCACTTCTTGGGTTTTAGTGTGAGGCCTGCCGATCGTATATCCTGAACCACAGCTAGAAAACGACGTAGATGCCCTTCGAATGTGGCTGAAAAGACGATAAAGTCGTAAAGATATACAAGGCAAGTTTGCAACTTAAGTCTTGAGCGCACAGTGTCCATCAGCCTCTGAAATGCTGCTGCTGTCGAGCGTAAACCGAAAGGAAGGACCCTGAACTCATACAGTCCGTCGGGAGTGACGAATGCTTTCTTCTTCCGATCCCTCTCATCTAGTTCGATTTGCCAATATCCCCCTTTCAAGTCCATTGATGAAAAGAAACGTGCAATTCGTAGGCGATCAGAGAATCATGAATGCGAGGAAAAGAGTAAATGTTCTTTTTTTGTCACTAGTTTGAGCTTGCGGTAGTCTATGCAAATCGCAAGCTAACGGCCTTCTTTTGATGCTAAAAGTTTCACTACACTAGTCAACACCGCGTTTCGCGTGAGCCGGCGTATGTCGGAGCATGTGTGACGTCACACACGGTGCAGGTGGCCGCCGCCGACTCCGTCACAAGAAGGGAAAGGTGAAGTATCTGTCACACTTGCTCTGTGGACATCTGATCGCGCCGTAAGGGACGGGAGGAAGCTGGGAGTGAAAGTGGAAAGAGAGAAAGGTCACCACCTTTAACGCGCGCTGACATCGTGCAGCACACGTTAAAGATCCCCAGGTGGTTTAATAGCTCCGTAGCCCTCCCCCACCGACTCCTCTTTCTCTCTTTCCACTTACACTCCCGAGCATCCACAGTTTTTAGGCACGAAATTATAGCGCCGTGCTAACCGTAAGCATGACATTGAAATAAGAGCAGACACGAAGCGTCTTTAACATGCGGTCTTTAATAGGCACGTGACGTCACGCGCGGCGCAAGTGGCCGCTGCTGCGTGCTATGGGTCTTCGTTCGACGTTCGCCGCAAGCGCGTGTTTATCGCAGAGGCCGGCTATATAACCGCTTGCCAAAGAATAGGCATGCGCATTCAACATGGAAGGAGAAGAGAGTGATAATACCGATACGGTAGTGCTACCACAGAAGTTGGCTGAAAAAGAGCGAAGAAATGAAAGGCTGAAAGCTCAACGAACGTCCGAGATACCTTAACAACGAGAAGAACGTCTCGGTAAACGACGCAGCAGAGCAGAGTCTGAAACGCCTAAAGTATAACCATGAGCTAAACCGTAAGTATATTCATAAGTTAAACCGTAAAAATATCTATAGCGTAAATCATTAAGCATAACCATAAGCTAAACCGTAAGCATATATATAGGCTAAATCATAAAGCATAACCATAAGCATCACCAATGCTTTTCGCTTCGAGATATCCAGGCCTAACCTTAGCTAAGCCCCAGCCAATTTTTTTTTAACAAGTACCATGAGGGAAGCCCAGGAACTCTGTTACAGCTGGATAACGTCATCTTTAAGCATTTTGGCCACCTGGCGCTGAATGGCTTCATGTTCTTTTGGAGTCGCACGGTAAGGATTTGGTCGAATTGGGCGAATCGCGTCATCCTTGATAACTCGCTATGTTGTCACAGGCGCTTGGCTTACCACCGATTCTGAAGCAATACAGTCTCGAAATTGAATTATGAGATCCAAAAGGCGGTCCCGTTCTGAAGGCGACAAATTTGGGTTTACAGCGATGATGGTTGGGGGCATCTTGCACACTGGCCCATCCTGCTGCAGTAAGAAGCAGTCATGCCCATGTTGGAGTCTATTGAAAAAGGCCACAGTTGTGCCTTTCGGAGTTTGCTGACACTCGTCGCTGAAGCTTTTCAGCAACACTTCACTGTTCGTATTAGTTAAGTTGACTATTCCAGGTCTAAATTATCAAGGCAGAACACCTTTCGCTTAATTGGGCTTCATGAAACGAAAACATCGGCACTAAATCTTGATAGCCATGAGAACGTTTTTGCATGCTCACAAAAGTTTTCTCTCTCTCTCTCTCTATCCAACATCCGATTACAGAGAAGGGCGCTTACCCTCAAGCGTCGAGCAAGCAGATTTGCTTCCGCACGGTCGTTACGCTGTCAGGTAGAATAATTTAATGGAAGCTTGCCCCACAACAGGAGGGACTTTGGGGTGGTAATGCTGTCGTTGATCGGGCCCCACGGTATGAGGAATTTAGCCCTGTCCGCGCATCTTCCAGTACAAAGAACTGAGTGGTTCCTGCCACGGGAGCCCCAATAGCAGGCTTAATCTAGCCGGATAGCACGTTCTTTTACGCACGTCCTAGGTTTGGAATTTAGTACGATATTGTCGCAGCTCGGGATTGTGGAGCGGCGCGTAGCGGTAGAAAGAATGCGTGGCTTCAATTACGCCCTTTCCAAGTGGAAGAGGACGGGTTTGCAAGAGCGAAAATTGCATACTGGCGTTTAGCGCGAGTTGTCACGCCTCAATGTTGAGCGCAAAGCTGTAAAGTTTTTTTTTTATCATTCCATACATGCATAGGGATCTCGCCCTACTCTATAAAACAAATATCGCAAAACATCTGACGCTGCTCTTGTGTAATTTACGTGGTAGAAATGTTTCCACAGAAGGCAACCCAAGTTTAAACAAAACGGTTTTTTTACAAAGCACGGAGGAGAAGGGTAAGTGACGCAGCAATAACAACGTTTCAATTTCTTTCTTCCGCGATAATTCGGATTTTCTATGGTATTTTAGTGCACCAGCTATACAACGGTTAGTAGGAACAAAACGCGCCAGGCATGGTGTGTCGTGACCATGCTTAGGAAAAGGAGGGAAGAAATATCGCGTTTCTTTTGGCCTCGAGCAACATTCGAAAAATCTTGTGTCGGTTAAAACACATTATCTTAGCTTGCCGCTTCTTTAGATGACTCCACAGATGTTAATGCCAGCCTATGTCGATGAGCTCTTTACATCTTCATGCTGCTCAACTTCAAATTGAGTTGTAGTCATTACGGTGAGCTAGCGGGTCGCCGGAGAAGGGGTAGGCAGCGAACGCGATGGTTAGATGGCATTCTCGAGGCATTGCAGATGAAGCTATGTGATGTTAAGAAGATAGTGAGAGACCGGAAAGCGTGGCGTGACATGGTCCATAGGGTCACGAAGAGTCGGACACGACTGAACGCCTGAACTGAACTGAAGCGGTTGTTTAACATGGCAGCCAGTGTGAAGACGTTTCCAGTTTTTGTGTGATAGCTGCCGGACGCAAAATCATTTAAGGAATTCACCCCCTCCCCTAAACTAATTGCAGAGATTCCACTCTCATTCGGCCAAGTTTCACAAGCGTAAAGCCACCAGGACGCAGCAATAACCGCTACTGCCATTTCGACTGGATCTTAGCTCGCCTTCGCGCTTTGTAAGCTTCTTTTCAACTTGCTATTCTGGCTTCTCGGTGTCCGAGAATCTCAACAGTCTGTCTGGCATGATTGTGGTCTTTGTATCCCGCCAGATGACGTTTGTGAATGGCGTATTTACTCTGGTTGAATGAAGGAGTGGCACATATAGAAATTCATGAAGATGACTGTGTTCGACTGACTGCCCGAGAATATTTTACAGCTGGAATTTGGTGAAGAGGACAAAGTTCACTGGGCAGCGGTGGAGTCGCTTTCAGTTTTGCACGAGGCACAATCGGCTAAAAAAGCTCACAAAGGAATACGCATGAGGTTTTCCTTATCGTGAATAACGAAATGGGAATTTCTAATGCTGACTCATTTTGCCAATGTTATGCCTTATGTAATGAACGTTTATATGAGTCACGAATTTCTCTTCATTCTACTCATTCTCAATTATCTCCGAGCATGTACAAAAAATGCTTGTTATTTGAGAGCTTTTTCAGATTAGCCGTTTAAATGTGTCTCTGAAGAACAGGATGTCAAAAAATATCTAAAGGTGTGGTTACAGGTGGTCTAACTTCTTCCCGCATAAAATTTATCAATACTGAAACAAAAATTATGGTCAAAGGCAATAAAAACGTATTTTCTTGCAGATTCAGAATTTCATGTAAGAGCATATGCCATTTCAATGCGAATGTTACCTTGACCTAATTCGTTATTTTTCACAAATGCATATTTTCATGCAAATATATTTATTTTATTTCTGTAATAAACCAAAGAATGAGAAATCTTTCCATATTAGTAGTACAAAACATTTTAGTCCCAAGCTCCCCCTGTTATTACTTTGAACTAGGAGTGAAATGTTGTGTCCTTTGTTATTGCTTAAGCTTAAAGGCTGCATTGTGAGGATGCTGTGCATATTAGTACGTGTTATTCCACAACCCAGAGGGCTATGGAACGAAAACTGGTAGGGGTAACATTAAGAGATAGAAAGCGTGCAGAGTGGGTCAGAGAAATAACTCAAGTTACCGACATTCTAGTACAAATTAAGAAGAAGAAATGGACATGGGCAGGGCATGTAGTGCAAAGAGAGGATAACCGATGGTCGCTGAGGGTAACAAACTGGATTCCAAGGGAAGGAAAGCGTAGCAGGGGGCTGCAGAAAGTTAGGTGGGCGGATGAGATTAAGAAGTTCGCAGGGGTCAAGTGGATGCAGGTAGCACAGAACCGGGTTAAGTGGAGAAATATGGGAGAGGCCTTCGCCCTGAAGTGGGTATAATCAGGCTGATGATGATGATGATGATGATGATTCCGCCATTCGCAGCAATTTATTCAGCATTTGTTCTTTTCTCGGGGGAGAGAGATAGTTATAAGCAAGACGTTTTGCGGGAACCTGTGCGAAAAAGAGGCTTTCGCATTTGCAGGCGCACCGACGAGCTACAGTGTCGCTGATGGGTAGCGTGTACGCTTATCAGACGCTATGCCTGGAGAAACAAAAAAAACTAAATACTTTTCGTGTCATTTGGACAGAAGGTGCAGGGCAAATATGGGCACTTTATTCTAGCTGGTTTGAAATCGAGAAATAGAGTGTGTTGGGAAAATGACGACACAAAAGATTTAAATGCCAGTACAAACTGGCCTGAAGTGAAAGCGTAAGAGGTGAGCTCAAAAGAGAAAATAAGTAATTACAAAAGAGCAGGAAAAAACTTGAGAAGGAAACCAAATAGGTCAACTACAACAAGCAGAACGTTCTTGTTGTTGTTGATCACTATTTAGCAGGCAGATTACGATCGGCAGTGCTGTGAAAATAATACGTAACGTTCCCATTGTTCGAAATTTATTTGCTTCGTGCACACCAAAAATGACAGGTTTCTAGGGTTCATATGGGTGCACACCAGGTTAATTTTTTCTTGCATGTTTAGAGTGCATACACATTCAAAACCAGGGTTCTTCGTAGTGTTATGGTAGTGAAAAGGTACAAGAGCACACATAGACGCTCAAAACGGAAACAAAATGAGCATGCATTTACTAATGCGATCAGAAAGATAAGGGTGCCTTACAAAACAGGCGCAAGGCGTATTTTTCTCTCTCGCTTGAGCGTACGTTCTTAACACATTTATCTAGAAACAAATGTAAAAATACAAAGGTTGGACGTGGATACCCTAAGTATTTCTTTTGCTGCTTTTGCTACTTCCTGTGACATCCTGTTTGAATTTAACTCTGGCCCATTGGCAACAAGCAAACCATGCCTATATAAATATATATATATATATATATATATAGGAGATCTAGGCAACAATATGAAAAGATAATCTAAGGTGCACTGACCCAAAACTGCAAAAAATGTCTTTGGGAAGAGCTGTATTCAAGGGTACTGTACCCAGTATTTGCTAGAAACCTTGTAAGAACTAAAAGCGATATTGAATGAATGCATGCGATCTCTTGTTTGTTTCCTGCCAATTCATTAGCTCCTTATCTGATAAAGCGCCCAATCTTCCATCACTTCTGCAGCACTCTCATTTGCACTTTGAAAACTTTGCCAGAAAGACCAAAATTTATGTTTCTTGATCATTCATATTTTCACTTAATTCGCTGCTCCGCTTGCTTGTAGATGACTGCACGAACGGCCGAAGGACATCAATCCACTCGACCTTCATACCGAAATGTAGGTTACGTAAATAAGTGCAAGCTACGCATGCTCGCGTGCATTCATCCATGCAATCTGGTCACGGAAAATAATAGAAATAGAAGAGCGGACAACAGCAGGGCGCAGCGCCAAAAGCACGGGAGGTGGTGTTTGGCATCTAAGAACTGCTTTCGGCGCAGACAGAAAAGCAGAAACGTCTGTCGCAACAAAGGACTCTTGCTGGAAGCAGACCGCCAAAACGGTGGTAAAAAGGAAAAAAAACAACTGTCTGCCGCTCCCTAGGAGAGCATTGTCTGCACGTCCGAAACGGACGTCGGCTTTTCCACGTCGCGAGTGGCTTCTAAGCGGGGGACATGTTCGCTCGAGATGTCCCTTGCAGATAGCTATACTGGGGCACACGCCGGTCGGCGACCGTTGCATGCACAATGCGCCGCAGTCACTTTCCATTGTTGTTGACAGTAAACTTACTGGTGCCAAAAAGGTTAGGCGTCTGTTGTTGCCAATGCTTTTCGATCATATTTGTGAGTCGGCTGCACTTCTTACTTAGAAGGCTGTAAGAAAAAAGTGGCCTACAGCTGAATCCATATGGTAACATCTGTTTTTCACATGTGCTTAGAATCATGTGTGAACCAAAAACGAACGGAGATGAATGGCTCATCTGCAAATGAAAAAAAAAAAACATCACTCTCTGAAAGCAAGGAAAGTGACACAGCAATGTGAAATATATTTCATGCGGATGTTAGAGTATCATGGATTTATAATCTGAGTGATCATTTTACGTCGACAATGACTAAACAAAACGGTCAAAAAAGATTGAAATGCCGGTGAATAGCGTAAAACTCGGACCATCGCATGTTGCATGCGACGATCTATAAACTCAGAGGGGGCGGTACTATCTGGAATTTTGTTTTTGTAGGCATGCACTGGAGGCTCTAGTTTCATATAATGCAGGGTGGAGTAAACCGAAAGCATGTAATAATCTTTCAGGTCTGATAAACAGTTTCCATGGTGAAGGATGTCCTTACAAGTGCGGTGATGTCATGCGTGCGCTACTAATTCTACATTTATTCGGGAGTTCACTTCGGCAGGACATAATGCGATAAGAGGTCAAGGTTTATTGTTGGTTTACGGAGTTTAACGTCCTAAAGTGGCTCAGGTTATGAAAAACCCCGTCATAGAGGGTTCCGGAATTTTGGACCACCTGGGGTTCTTTAACATTCACTGACATCGCACGGCACAAGGGCGTCCTGTTTTTCAGGTTCATCGCAAAGCGGCCGTTGCGGACAGGATTCAATCCCGCATCCAAAGGCACAGCAGTTGAGTGCCATAACCTCTGCACCACCACCGCAATGCCAAGCAAATTATTAAAAATGGGCGTTTAAAGAGAGAGAAAATGTATATTGTATGACTCGGCACCACTGCGGTGAGCCGACTGAATGATCTTCACAATGGT
The DNA here is from genome assembly GCF_055883805.1 of Amblyomma maculatum. Classification (NCBI taxonomy): domain Eukaryota; kingdom Metazoa; phylum Arthropoda; class Arachnida; order Ixodida; family Ixodidae; genus Amblyomma; species Amblyomma maculatum. The sequence goes on along the minus strand of NC_139347.1, from coordinate 106,041,686 downwards.
AAGAAATGCAAGATAGCTGACTGTAAATTATTATTCTGTTGGTCTAAGCTGACTAACGTACTTCTTGAGCAAACATGATTAAATATTACTAATGAGCACTTTTTGCACTTCGCGGTATTCAAAGGCATTAGTTTCATGTGCTACACATGCCTGCTTCAGGCAACGAATGGAATGCCCTAATGAGGATAAGAATTTTTATTTAACCTGATTCCGTTTATACAGGTGCAAAACTTTGAAGCACACAATTATTGGCTTTAGCTATCAGTTCTATGATTACTCTTCAATATACACGACTAACATGGTGCGTATAAACAGACACCTGATGAGGTTAGGTACTGTGGAAAGGTCTGTTACTTCATTCATACTGCACAGGAAGAAATATTTAAAAAAGCTTTATATGGCTTATTTAAGTATTGAAATTTCAAAATATTTAAATGGTTTTCGACACTCGTGAAAAACTAATTCTTAGAAAGAAAGCCTTAGAGAGTTCAGAAATGTGGGTACTATTTGTTCTCGCAATGCGTAGTTGCAAACACTGCATCATTTTCGGAATAAAAAAGGGCCCTAGTAACTCCTAATGAAGCACACAGCAATTTTAGTTTTTCTTTTTCTAATTATGAGTGCGTTTGTGTGCAGCAGTCAATTAAGAGGCTTCCTATTTTGCGCTAAGTAGTCACAAAAGTTTCGGAAGAAGTCATGAATTAGGTCTGGTAGTGTGTGCTCACCACAGTATGTTTTGTAATTCTGTACTGCTTCATCGAGCTTTAAGTGGTGGGGTTCAGGTAATTATCTTGTAAGACTTTACCACGTTAAGAAATTGTTTTTCGGCTGAGAGCCCAATTTCTTTATCTTCAGATGTGATTTCTTTTGTTCCGTAGAAAACTATTCTGTATGGGGTGAAATGAACTTTTCAAATCTTAATTTCTTCTAATTTGCTCTCGTTAGTGTAATAAATAATCTTCCGAGAGAGTGAAAAGGAATTTAGCACGTTTTCATAATGTACGTGTCAAAGCTTATTGCACAGTATTGCTGCAGTGGGTCAGATTTGTTTGTATACACAAGGAACAATAGTAGACTATCCTGTAATCAAAACTACATTAGGCCATCATTGTTATTTTATCCCTCAAGCATGCGAAACAGAGAATTAAACCCTTCTTGCACATGTGCTTGTTCCTCTAATCACTTGTTTGGTCTGGTTTGGTTTGTAGGGTTTAACGTCCAAAAGTGACGTTAAACCCTACAACCCTATGAGAGATGCCGTAGTGGAGGATTTCGGAAATATCAGCTACCCAGGATTCTTAACGACCACTGAAATTGCAAAGCCCATTTGTAGATCGAAGTTTCAGTACCATGTAAATGATATGCCTTTCAGCATGTGCGCTATGGAGGCAAACGGCAGATATTTAATGCCAGTAAACTTCTGGAAAGGTGAATTCACCAGTAGAATGTTTTAATTCGCAAAAATTGAATATGCTCAGTCAAGTAACAAATAGAGTCGCTGAATCGACAGTCGATGAGTTGCAAAACATAGGAAGGAGCTACCACGTACGCCGTGATAGTTGTCAATCTATTTTCTAGCTATCTCTCATGCTGATAATCTCACAGCTATAATTTAAAAGAATCACATATGTGTCCTCTTCTAGAATGTTAATCCCAACAAGAGTTATTTAAAACATTGCGAGCCGTCACAAACGACTCAGTCTAGGGAGAGCTTTCAGTTTTAAATGTGAGAGCACGTAGCATAAATTTTAAACATACAACAAGAACCAATAACAAATGCGAATAATGTCGACTACTTGAACAAATATCACTAAACGAATTTGGCGAAAAATTCTGTACTTGCGCACAGGGATCTGCCGCAAATGTGGAGACCCTGAATAAGATATGAAGGAAAATCAAGAGAGAAATTAATTGGCGAAGAAAAGCAGACCTTTAAAACCACACGAAAGACAAACACTAGAAGGAAAACAGGAGCACTATGCACGAAATGCAAAGAATCGCATTTCCCTTTTGATGCAAAATACTCGGCAGGCAGGTATTTCCACTATCATGAAGGGCATTTCACCCACTGGCTGTGTCCGAGACGACAGCATAATTTCAAAGAAAGAGAAAGAATTCGACCCGGACTCTTATTAGTAACTGTACTTACATGTATGAGTTCGGAAACATTATAGCCCCACGGATAAAATAATTTAGGTTTAGGACTTCATCACCTGTTAGTTATTTCTGTCTGTATTGCACTATTAGCTGCATTTCCGTATTAGACCTACAATGCTGTGCATTACACGGTGCCTGGGAGTCTTAATGGCCGAAACCTTATTTTGAAGGCATGCAGTATCAGGTATGGAACGTACTGACTGATTTCTTTAACCACCTGCAAACTTGTTTTCTGAGCACTTAGAGAGACGTCGATGCGGTACGTGCAGGTAGGTTTTACAGCTAGTAGACATTAGACATTAGTAGAACACACATGGACGCTCAGAACAAACACAATGAGCATGCATTGATTAATAGTGATCAAAGAGATAAGGGTGCATTACAGAACAGCAGCAAGGCGTGTTTTTCGGTCTCTCTTGAACGTATTTTTTTTTGCAACAAGCCTAAAAAGCAGCAAAAAAAAAAACCTTAAGCTATTCAAGTCCAACCTTTGTATTTTTTGTATTTGTTTCTAGATAAATTTGCTAAGAATGTGAAGAATGATATCTATATAGGTGATCTAGGTAATCAAATGAAAGGATAAGCTAAGATGTACTGACCCAAGCGTGCAAAATCTGTCTCTGGGAAGAGCTGGATTCAAGGGTATGGTACCCAGTACTGGCTAGAAATCTTATAAAAACTGAGAGCAGTATTGCAAGAATGCATTCGACCTCTTGTGTGTTTACCTGCCACTTCATTAGCTCCTTATCCGATAAAGCGCCCAATCTACCGTCACGACTTCTGCAGCACCCACATGAAAGTTGTCTTTGCCTTTGGCTTTTGCATGACTGAATTTCTGGAATTTTGCCAGAAGGACCAGATTTTATGTTTCTTGTTCATTCATATTCTGACCTTACGCGCTCCTCCGCGTGCTTGTATATGACTGCATGAAAGGCTGAAGGACATCGATCCTCTCCACCTTCATACCGAAATGCCAGTTATGTAAATAACGGCTAGCTACGCATGCATCATTCATCCATGCATTCACGGTAAAGGAACGATTCATAATTACACTATAATTTGAAAGGCTGAATTGATCAAAATTAACAAAGCAACGTTTTATTTTTGACTTTAGGAAGTAATATAATTTGTACAATGGAATGTCGTACAAATAAAAGGTGGACTTTGTTTCTAAACTTTCTTAATTGGCATTGTAGTTTTAAATATCTAACATACAAAGTATGTTCTGACAAAATGTTCTGACAGCCAAGTGCGCATGCTCACAGATAAAAACATTAACATGAATAAACATGGTCACGACAAGAGATTTTGCGCACGTGAATGATGACCTATGTTTTGCTCACTTACGTGTCATAATTCTTGTGAATAAGATAGCATTACTTTAAATTGTCTTCGATTTATCTCTGTGCTTGCGCAACACTGAAGCTTCGTTTAATAAGTTTTGTAAGGATGGTGCAAAGGGGGCTAGTGGCATTTGCATTCCTTGTGGTGCAGTGTCTGTTTCGAGAACGGGGGTTTGTGTAACGAATATTCGTGTTCATGTACTCTTACGTTTTGTTATCTTTCCTTTTGACCGATATAATTCTTGGCGCATTTGAATGGTGCTGAGTACAACGCCATTTTGTAAAAAGAGAAAGATACACCATGGTTTTACCTGGCATCACCCATGGCCTGCGCGTCGTTTTTGCCATTTATTTTACGGTCTACCCTAGAACAGATGCTGACTAGCTTGATAGGCTCAAAAAACGTAATATCTACTCCATGCCTATGTGCATCTTGCCGTAGGTAGTGTGACTATTTTGAAATTTCATGACATTCCATAAAAATTAGCAGTTTTTTCCCAAACAAACATAACTTTGTTCTTCAAAAGGTTCTTAAAATCTAAGCTCATTACTGAGACAGTAGCTCCAGTGTCTACCAATGTCATCGTAGGCAAACAATCAACAAGCACATTAACCTTGTTCTTTAACATGCACACAGAGGAGGAATAATGGGTAGCAGTGCAAATTGTTCAGCGACCTCACTTCCATTGGCCGCGCTGGCTAGGTTTCTTGCAAGGGCGGCGGTGATCGGCGCCGCGGTGACGGGGAATCGCGAACAAGATAATCACGGAGGCGGTGTCACACTACGGTCAGACCCTTGAAAATGGCTTCGGAGCCCTTCGCTTTGCAAACGGCTCCTCCGGAATCGATCTTCTGGCCGATAGGTGTCGATGTAGGGCTGAACGGCACGTCGGTTCGATGCCGTAGGGGGATTCCTGAACGATGCGCGCCGATTGCAATAGTGGGAAATGTGACCCGCGACACTACATCGGTAGCACACGGAAATAGGCTGATCAAAAAGCGCCGCTTCATTGGACTCTTGCAAGGTAGGATGCGACGAATATTCAAATCTGGTTCGACGTAGCTTTCCCGCGGAAGGTGCGGTGTACGGTTGGATAGGGACACAGAGTCTCTGCGCTGATGATAAGAGAATTGCCGGTAAATCTGGTTGGACCTTGGTCGCGGGGTGTCCGGGTCTACGCGGCAGGCGAAGTCCGTGCCGTTGGCTGGTGTATAGCTGGACGTTGGTGGGCAAGTACGTGCATGGGCTGGAAAAGCATATGCTTCATCAGCGAAGCCACAGGGCCGCGCAAGCAGCTCACGTCGGTAAATGTCATCCCTAACTATTTCACGAATGGCGCACAGAAGACTTTGCGATGGAGATCCTTCGACGCTGGCCACGGTACTGACATTTGCCAGCCGCCCAAACTTCGTTTTAATGTGGTGTGTATTGAGAGCCTCGAATGTCCAGTAGTGTCGAATAACGTCGGTGGCTGAACTCAAGTTGTCCTTGACAATGAGGAAGCATATAGCGCAATGAAAATATCTCTTTTCTTATGGGGCGTCTCATAGATCTGCATTTTGACAGAGGCCTGTACTTTCTTCAAGACCTTATTACACGCGAGCAGGATCGCGTCGTCAGGGACGCCTGCTGACATCAATGTGTCTACCTGGTAAAGCTATTCTTTGTGACATGCTAGCACGACTTAAACATTGCGGAACCTGTGCATGAAATGGTTATGCCAAAGTCGAATAGCTTGGAATGCCCTTATTTAAAATTCAGCAAGAGCTTATTCGATTTTCATGTAAACTCCCATCAGACGTGATGCTCCCTCAAATTTAACCTTAAATCAAGAAACGGAATTGTATATCACCATACAGGGCTTCGAATTGTAAGTTAAGGCCTAAAGGGGAAGTTTAGTCACACAAAATAGTTTGTCTTCGACGTGATTGGAAAGGTCTTGTTCATCAACGAAAAGAATATAATCATCCACATATCTGCACACGTTTTGCAGTTGCGCCGACAACATTCTCGAGAGCCTTGTCAACAATGCTCAGATAAATTTAGCTTAGAATTGGAGCCACACTCAACACAATACAGATTCCTGCTTTTTGCAATAAAAATTTGCTCTAAAACTGTAAAAAGATGGATTGCAAGATGGATTGCATTGCGAATGAAGTTGCCATTGAAGGAAATTCCAAACGCTGCTTCTGGGCATTTGATATTTCCAAATACACAAGCGGACGAAGAAACATTTAAAACAGAGCAACCTGTGATGACGGCGGCCTTCAATTGCACAATTTATGATTAGTCTTCAAATCAAAAAATGAAATTTTACTTGCTTGGTTTCGATAATTGAATAATAGCCGAAGTAGTGAGGACAATAATGAGATTGACAGTAGTGAAGAGCAGTCAGACGTTCCTACCAGTGACGACGGACGTGGTTAAGCAATCTTTATAAAAACTGTGTAAAGGGTGGAAAGCAGCTGGGGAAGTTCAGGTAACTGCAGAATTGTTGAAGGAAGGGGGTCGATATCGTGCTAGGAAAACTGGCCGCCCTGTATATGCAATGTCTGGTGCCATAGACGGTACCAGATTCATAGAAGAATGCTAACATTATCTTTATTGATAAGAAAGGGGATGCTAAGGGCTTGAAAAATTACAGATCAATCAGCTTACTATCCGTACGTACAAAGTATTTACTAAGGTAATCATTAACAGAACTTGGACACCCTCAGACTTCAGTGAAGCAAAAGAAAGATCAAACAGGTTTTAGGAAAGAGTACCCAACTACCCAACATCGGCAGTCATGCAGACATCGCAAAACCAGGTTGTAGATGAGCCGTATGTGAAAGTACTTGAAGATATATATATATATATATATATATATATATATATATATATATATATATATATATATATATATATATATATATATAGTGGCTGCACAGCAATCATTGTTCTGCATAAAGTAACAAAAGTTTCATAATGAAAGGGGTTTGGTACAGAGACACGATCACCCCACTACTGTTCACAGCTTGCATAAATGAGGTATTCTCCAGAAACTTGTTTTGGTGTAAGGGTTTATGAAGAATACCACAGTAACCTGCGATTCGCTGAAGACATTGTCTTGCTAAGTAACTCAGGAGATGAACTGCAAAGAATGATTGGTGACCTAGACAGGCAAAGCAGAAAGGTGGGCATGAAAATTAATATTCAGAAGATTAAGGAAATTTTAATACCTGAGTGAAACACTAGCAGTTTGCAAAAGGTAGAGAAGCACTGGAAGTCGTAGATGAATATGTCTACTTAGGAAACGTAGTAGTAACCGCAGATCAGGATCATGAAAGAAAAATAACCAGGAGAATAAGATGAGGATGGAGTGCATGTGGCAAATAGTCGAAGATTATGACTAGCAGCTGACTGGTATCGTCGAAGAGGATAGCATATTACAGTTACATCTTACCTGTACTCACCTATGGGGCTCAAAAGTGCAGGCTAACAAAAAGGGTTCAACTTAAGTTCAAGAAAACGCAAAGCGCTATGGAGCGAAAAATGGTAGGTGTAACTTGATAAGAAGCATGCAGAGTGGATCAGAGAAATAACTCGGGTTAGTGACATTCTAGAGAAAATCAAGATATGGACATAGGTAGGGCATTTAGTGTGAATGGAGGACAACCGATGTTGGCTTAGAACAACAAATTTGATTCTAAGAGAAGGAAATCGTAGCAGGGCGCGACCGAAAGTTAGGTGGGTGGATGAGGTTAAGAAGTACACAGATTTCAAGTGAATGCAGCTAGCGCAGGACAGGATTAATTTGAGGAATTTAGGATAGGCCTTCGCTCTGCAGCGGGTATAGTTCGGCTGATGATTATGACGATAATGAATAGATAATCTAATGAAACTTCATTGTACACCATATCTGCCTTGCTGTAAGCTCCACTTGCGCAGGCAGCACTAATATATATACATATATATATATATATATATATATATATATATATATATATATATATATATATATATATATATATATATTGTAATTTCGATATTACAACCTTAGTGAAAAATCCCGTATCGCGACAAACGGGTTTCAACCGATCCTATATTATCCCGAATAAATTTCATCGGTGTGACCAGACCTATATGAAGCTTAAACGGGTTTATATCGCACAGGTCATGTCCGGTATAAATCTCAATTCGGACGGTCCAGACCGAAATAGAGTTAATACAGGGCAGACCATTACCAGTATGCATCTTATACATGACATCCCAGACCGGTATGGATATAAAACAGGGCGAACCATTCCTGTATGAAGCTTAAATGGGTTTATATCGGACAGGTCATGTCCGGTTTGAATCTTAATTCGGTCGGTCCAGTCCGATATCGAGTTAATGCAGGGCAGACCATTTCCAGTTTGCATCTTATACATGACATCCACCGACCACTGCTGCTGAAGAAGCTGACGTTGAGAGATTTTATGCGGACCTACAATGCCTTTTAGACCGCACCCCATCATCAGACGTCGTTTTTCTCATAGGAGACTGGAATGCTAAGGTCGGGAGTGAAGAAATATCCGGAATTACAGGCAAGTTCGGTCTTGGTGAGCCAAATGAAGCTGGGCAGAGGCTAGTAGAGTTCTGTCAAGAAAACAACCTGACCATAGCGAATACTCATTTTCAACAGCACAAGAGGCGCCTGTACACATGGATTTCACCGGACGGTCTGTACAGGAATCAGATCGATTATATTATTTGCCGGCAGAGATGGAGAAGCGCTATACAAGCAGTAAAAACAAGGCCTGGGGCCGATTGTGGCACCGATCATCAGCTTCTTGTTGCCAAAATTAAGCTTCGATTGAGGAAAACGCAGAAAACTAGAAGGCCTTTCAGGTATGATCTGGATCAGATTCCATTAGAATATGCTGTGGAAGTGAGGAATCGATTTCAAGAATTAGATCTAGAAGACAAAGAGCCCGAAGAGATGTGGACTGATGTTCGTGATATAATACAAGAAGTTGCTACTAAGGTAGTTCCAAAGCAAAAGAAATGCAAAAAAGCAAACTGGTTATTTGAAGAGGCTTTGCAAATAGCTGAGGAAAGGAGGATGGCAAAAGGTATGGGGGAAAGAGAAAAATACAAGGTTCTCAATGCGGATTTTCAGAAAATAGCAAGGAGAGATAAGAATGCCTTCCTGAACATACAGTGTCAAGCAGTTGAGGACAACAGCCAATTAAGAAACACAAGAGCTCTGTATAAGACAATCAAAGATATCAAAGGAAGCTTCTGTGCTAAGCTGGGCGTGATAAAGGACAAACGAGGCAAGGACCTCACTGAAGCCTCAGAGATAAAGAAGAGGTGGCAGGAATACACAGAAGAACTGTACAAGAAGGACCCGGATGTGCAATCCCAACATAGGACGGTTGTGATTACTGATCTCGAGCCGGGCATCCTGAAGAGTGAATTTGAATGGGCCTTAGCCAGCCTTGCTAAGAACAAAGCAAGCGGAATTGATGGTATTCCAGCTGAGTTGCTTCAAAACCTCAACCACGACGCTGTTAACACACTGCATACATTATGTCAAAAGATTTGGACAACCCTGCAGTGGCCACAGGATTGGAGGAGGTCAGTTTACATCCCCATTCCAAAGAAAGGCAGTGCCAAAGATTGTTCCAACTACCGCACGATCGCGCTTATTTCGCATGCTAGCAAGGTGATGTTAAAAATCCTGCAAGGTAGGCTGCAGCAGTATGTGGATCGGGAGCTTCCGGACGTGCAAGCTGGGTTTCGCAAGGGCAGAGGAACTAGAGACCAAATTGCCAACCTTCGCTGGATCATGGAAAAAGCAAGAGAGTTCCAGAAACCCATTTACTTCTGCTTTATTGATTATGCGAAAGCGTTTGACTGCGTAGATCACAGCAGATTGTGGCAAGCTCTCCGAGAGATGGGAGTTCCAATTCACCTCATCTGTCTCCTCAGGAACCTGTATGAAGGGCAAGAGGCCACAGTCAGAACTGGGCATGGTCTTACTGATTGGTTTCCGATTGAGAAAGGGGTGAGGCAAGGCTGCATACTGTCGCCCTGCCTATTTAACCTATATGCAGAGTGCATCATGAGGAAGGCCGGTCTGGACGAGTCTTCAGCTGGAGTGAAGATTGCTGGAAAACGTATCAACAACCTTAGATATGCGGATGATACCACTTTAATGGCAGAAAGTGAAGTGGAACTCGAGAGACTTCTGATGCGCGTACAAGAAGAGAGTGAGAAGTTTGGGCTTAAACTGAACATTAAAAAGACGAAGATCATGGCGTCTTGCCCTATCAAGTCCTGGAGCATCAATGGACAAGAAGTGGAAGCTGTGACAGATTTTCTGTTCTTGGGCGCCAAGATTACCTCGGAAGGAGACTGCAGCCATGAAATTAGGAGACGCCTGCTTCTGGGAAAGAGAGCAATGGTTAGCCTTGACCGCCTAGTAAAGAGCAGAGACATTAGTCTGCCAACCAAGATCCGTATAACCCGTGCTATGGTCTTTCCAGTTGTGATGTATGGATGCGAGAGTTGGACTGTGAAAAAGGCTGACCGCCGAAGAATTGACGCGTTTGAATTGTGGTGCTGGCGAAGACTCTTAAGAGTTCCTTGGACTGCCAGAAGATCAAATCAGTCGATATTGTCGACCATAAACCCTGACTGCTCATTGGAGGGTCAAATTCTAAAGTTAAAGCTCAGCTACTTTGGTCATCTGATGAGAAGAGAGGAGTCGCTGGAGAAAGATTTGATGTTGGGAAAGGTTGAGGGTCGCCGGAGAAGGGGTAGGCAGCGAACGCGATGGTTAGATGGCATTCTCGAGGCATTGCAGATGAAGCTATTTGATGTTAAGAAGATAGTGAGAGACCGGAAAGCGTGGCGTGACATGGTCCATAGGGTCACGAAAAGTCGGACACGACTGAACGCCTGAACTGAACTGAACTGAACTGAATCTGGTATGGATATGAAACAGGGCGAACCAGTCCTGTATTGTGCTCATATACAGGACAGGTCATGTCCGGTTTAACCGAAACCGGACAAACCCGATATGAATGAAACTGATACGGGACAGAGTATTTCCGCTGCTCAGTACAATTCGGATGGATGGTGAAGCTCAACCAGGATGACCACGTCGGAACATGCTTCGCGCTAAATAAGCATGAAACCGTGCATAATATGCGTTACAACTTTTCTGTATATGTGGAGTACGCGTTGTTTCGCAAATACCTAGAAGATATGAAACCGTGGATGTGTCCGCTAGCAAGTACATGTACGCATCGCGTTTTGCTTTGCGTGTGCAACAGTCGCTGCAGCTTGTACAATCTTGCGGTGCATCTTCATATCTGCGACTGAAGATCTGCCACCTTCAATGCGAAAGTGCAAGCAAGAACGTAACGGTTCGTTAGTGAGGATAAAATACGCTCGAAAATAAATGAAACACATCGCTGACCATCGAAATATGCACAGGTCAGCCGGACATCGGTAGTCGCTTCCTCGAGTGTTTACGTATGCAAAACCCTTGGGCAGAAGTAAATTCATTGACGTCGCGGCTCCGCTGGCAGTAGGTGAAGCTAAAACAAGCAGCATTACAAGTGTTGGTGCACCGCATATATCTATATGTAGCAAAAATTGCATGTGTTCGAAGACGATGACAAAACACATCAGCACTGGTAAATTGTGAGATTCTGAGGTTTGTCTGCAAGAAAGCGATACATTGTAAAGATACAGGACACGGATAACCCTTCGTGATAGCCAGGAAAAAGATTCAGCGTGTTTAAAGGGCTATCGTTCAATTACAACCACAAATTCTACACCCTATAGAAATACACAAACTACAAAAGAGCAATGCCGCCTACATAAGCAGAAATATAACCCCTACCACTGTATCCAGCCGTGGTGTAGCGGTTAAGGGGCGTGCTTGCTGGTTGAAGAGACCGAAGTTCGAATCACATGTAAATTTTTGTATTTTCTTTTGTTTCTTTTTTTTTCAAATGTAGTGGTGTTATTTTATAGCTCTGCATACTTTTTCCAGCCTGGCTTCCAGTTTTTTTCTGAAACAAGGGCCACCGACCCTACAAGAATTTCCGGAATGAGAGCTCCGCGCTGTTTCATTTCGGTTCAGCCTGTATCAATTAACCAGAAACCGGAAGAGCGCGTCATTTCTGGAACTGATACCGGGCGGAGTATTCCGCTTCTGAACAGAAGCCGGGCCGACCGACGAAGCTCAACCAGAATGGCCATGCCGGACATGCCAGTGCACTAAATAAGCATGATATTGATACCAAACATATTCTGTATGTAAAGGGCATGCTTCGTTTCCCAAATACCTCGAAAATGCGAAGCCGTCGAAGTATGCACTAGCAAGCATATACGGGCGTCGCGTCGCTTTTGCGCGTACAACAGTCGCTGCAGCTCGTACGATCTTGCGGTGCGTCTTCATATCTGCGACTGAAGATCTGCCGCCTTCAACGCGAAAGTGGAAGCACGAACGTATTGTTTCGCTAGCGATGACAAAAAACTGTTCGAGAAAAAATAAACAAACATCGCTGACCATCGATAGATGCGCAGATAGCCGCACACCGGGCGACGCGTTCTCGAATGTTTACATATTGAAACCGCTCAGTCGGAAGTGTATTCATTGACAACGATGCTCCGCTGGTAGCACGTGAAGCTAAAACGCCCAGTATTACAAGTATTAGTGCACCGGATATCTCTGTATGTAGGAAAACTTACAAGCGTTCGTAGACGATGAAAAACACATCAGCACTAGTAAATTATAGTATCTGGAGGTTTTCCGTCAATAAAGCTGCGCATTATGAAGATACGGCACATTTGTGAACCCTCGTGATAGCCTGCAAAGATATTCAGAATATTTAAAGGGCAATCGGTGAATTACGGCCACAAATTCTACAGCCAACGAAAACAAAGTACGAAAGAGCAAACGTAACTACATATACGGAATAATAACCACTGTAACCGTAACCCGCCGTAGAGTAGTGGTTAAGGTGCCCGTCTGAAGACCATTAGGTGCGAGGTTCGCTTCCACACTTGGTAGTTAAATTTTTGTTTATTTTTTTATTTTATTATTTTAAATGTAGTTCTTTTATTTTACATTGTTGCATGCTTTTTCACCCTAGCGACGCGTTTCTTTCCGGAAACGAGGGCCATCAACCATACAGGCCATTCCGGATCAGAGCTCCGCGCGGTTTCATTCCGGACTTTCCAGGGCAGTACAAGAATTTCCTGAAATAGCCCCCAATCCTGTATCCCAGATCCTGTACAGTAAACCTGTATACGATTTCCTGTACGAATTTTATACAGGATTTTTCAGTAGGGAAGTTTAGAATGGGTTAAGAAATTGCGGCGTATATCATCTGCTCGAATAATTTTCGGGAGTTAGCCTGAGTACTTAGCTAGCAAATATATACTGTATGCTATGGCAAGGCGAAATTCTATTTCGACACCCTCAAAACTTTACATCTAATATGGTTGCATTTCGATTTGGATATGAGTGGAGTCAGGCAATAATTTGAAGGTATATGTTGTCGGCTCGAATCCTTGTCTGACGCTAGCCTTCAACATCTCTAGCAGATGTACGCTTACATGACACCACCGGAATGCCGTATGATGACTGGTTTCATCCCAATTTTGATAGATTCTGGAAAACAGCATCCATACGTTGGCCGCCATGTCACCAGTGTATATAGCCAACAATACATACAGAATGACATGAAGTGCCGGTGACCTCGGTTACGGATGGGTCGAATAAAGCATCGGGGATGCTTGGCCACCAGTACTGAGCACTATTCGCTCTAGAACAGATGAAGCTCAGACAAACCCAGAATGCCACTTCTACATTTATTATCATATTAGACCGCACAGCTCTTCTTATTTGCTTTATTAAACCTTTGACTCTAATATATTTCCTGTACGGTTCCCTAAATGCTGATTAATTAAAATATCTTGCCATACTATTCAGGCGTTCGGTCATATGTCCGCGAAGAAAGAGTAATTTTTGCTAGTGGCTAGCGATAACGGTTGAGCGCCTGTTCTTCGGCTCGCGGGGAGATGATTGACCGACAACCGATAATGAGCTACATGGCCTGGGCGTGAACCGGCATTGGCACGGATGCAACAAAATGCCGTCGCTTTTGGTTTCAGCTCACGCCTGCAGCTCCTCCCACCGCTAGTAGGTCCCGACAGAGACATATCTAATGGCGATTGTTGCATCCGACGTCTATGGAGTGCCGGGCCACTGTACGCCGAACACTGACATGAGCTGCGGTTCGCGAATATGGTCGTACTCTAGCGTTGGTTTCCAGTAGGCTCCGCGCACATCACATAGCGGCGCCACTAATTCTAGCTAGCGTACACTTCTCAAAATGCATCCGGGAGTCGCCGCTGGAAGCCCGTCGGAGCAAAGATAGCTGATGTTTACAATTGCGATTCGGCTCTCGTCTTTTTCTTTTACTTTGGCATACAGCAGAAAGGGTGTGCCTTTGTCTAGAAGCGAAAACATTGTTAATGTTACAGATGCCTGGAAGAACCTAATGCAAAAACGCGAAAGCTCTCCTTACAAACATGGGCTAAATAGCCAGCTGCAACGTTCAGACCGGTTTGAATTTGCGTGTGCGTCACCGACAGATCAATTGCCTCAACTGTGGAATCCGCTTTCTTTGTTGTTTTTTGTTTAATTATCTGTCTGCAACGCACGCTCCTTTCGGTGGGCATACGGAGGTGCCTCCACTGACGCAACCTTTTGCGCCACTCTAGGTCATGTAAGCACGAGTCTCACATGCAACTTCATGGGTGTAATAATCTAGATACTATAACGACATGCATAAGAATTCCATGTCCCAGAGGATTTGGTGTACTCATGAAAATATTCCCATCAAAGTACGAAATCCAGGGAAGGTCTGAATATTCAGATTTACGCCAACTTTCAGAGTGAGGTTTCTGTAAGAAGAGGAAAGTTAGGTTTCTTTTATAGATTTTTAAACACAAAAATCACTCAGACAACGGTGAACTCAGAAGTGGAATACTTAGAAACCTTTGACTACCTGGGATTGTTCAGCTTGCACTGACATCACACAGCCACATCGGCTTCTTGCTTTTCTCTTCCATTGAAAGCAGTCGCCACTGGCGCCGCCGAAGTGGGATCGCGTGTTCGAACTTGCCGACGTGGTATCAGCAACCAATCGGATTGATTACTGAGGTGCAGTGAGCGGGGAGAGGTTGTACGGGTAAGTAATTGAATTGTGATGAACAATTATTTAATTTGGTGAGTGGGATCGAGTCTAAAGCTTGCGAGATTGATTTGCTTCTCACAGGCAAAGAAGATCGTTGAGTGAAAGCGTAAAAATAAGGGATCTAGTGAATGCGCTTTGCAAGCGGGAGCCTAAAACGCAACCGCTATCATATTTACAGCATGCCCCATACGTCAAAAGCTATGCCATTGAAGGTCGTGCCAATGCCATCGTTGGTCAATGTACACGCATTCGTAAATGAATGAAATGCGATACAGTGAGTTATTACGGCCAAGTTGGTAAAGTTCGAAAGTATTGAGAGCAAATGACTCCTAACAATCAAAGCAAAATGCATTAAATATGGGCACACACTCATGAAAAATTAGGCACAACAAAAAGATAAGAAAGGTTTAAAGGTGCTGAACCGAATGTGGAGCGAAAAAATCAGCTGAGGGTGACCGAGCGTCTTCTTCCTCTTCGTCCTCTTTTTCGTCAACTTCTTCTTGTCGTAGCTACGCCTCTTCACGACGTAGCTGCAACCACCCGAGGTCTTGAAAACCTACCCGCATATAGCTTTCGCTACAAAAATATAGGAAACTGCAAAACACAAGTGAACTATTGCAGAATTGCTCCACGGACAACAAAATTCTCTGCCTATACCGAAACGAGAATGACAGTAACCGTTATAACATTTATGATGACACATCGGTACTCTTCGAACCTCTATCATATATAAAATACAACATGGAATAGCAAACGACTTGTTCACTCGAAACGAGCTCCAACAACGTGCTCTTCTGGTCGTGTTGACTGCCGAGCTAGGACGAAGTTTGTCGTTTTAAATATTTACCAAAAGAAAACTCACTGCTGCACAGGTCGGATGTCTTTGTCTCAGGTGAATGGCAGCGGATAGTGTTTAAATAATAATTCAAACCCCGAGGAAAATGCGTTCATACATCGACGACTACGTAGCAAAGCACGGTTAGCAGACTTACTGTGCGGCCGGCCCCACTCCCCAAGATACTGATCAAACTTCCTTGCAGCGGCGCAGCCTTCGTTTTGTACATCGCCTATAGTCGGATATAATTCAAGAGCTGAGTGATTTATGCTATTAGAGATGAAGATCTTTCAGACAATGGCGCTGCCTTTAGAACGGTTTATTGCCCCAGGGTCAAATTTCCGATTATTTTTAGGTGCCTTCGCGAACTGAGTTTAACCTCGAAGCCATGACAATCGGTAGATGCTTTTGGCTGAAGTATCTTTTTATATGAAAGACCGCAGGTTTCTATTTGAGTTTTACCTGTCTGTTAAAAAGAATCAGCAGTTCTTTCATTGGACCCTTTCTTGCAAAAAGCATTCTATTTACATGGTTGATTTGGATTGGAAAACCTTTATTGTAAGCAATGAGCAATTTGTGGGCGCTACACTTAGATGGCCTCAAGTCAGTTGCTCTCGGCGACCTTTTGAGCTCACTCAGTAGCCCGAACTTGCGTTATCGGGTCTGAGCTGGCCAGTATAGCCTCCCATTGCTCAAAAGAAGGGACTGGTAGTAGGTCCGCTTGTGGCGGCGCTTTTTTGCAGCTCCATAATATGTGATCGTATCCTGCTATTTCGCCGCAGTGGTTACAATTTGGATTGTATTGTGCTGGGTACATGTGCGCTAATTTAGAAGGGCTGAAGAAGGCACGCGTCTGGAGCCGACGCCAGATTACTTCTTGCCTTTTGTCTAGTTTCTTGTCTGGTGGAGGATATATCCGCCTTTCTAGTTTAAAGTGATTAATGTAGTCATGAAATGAGATTAGTGCACCTCTCGAGAAATTGTGAGAATAAACCTGGCTCACTGCTCGGCTGACATAACCTCGAGCTAGAGGCTTCCAAAGCACCGTCGAGCGGCGCTGCTGCTCCTGACAGACAGCCCCATCTCTGACGGAAAAATAGAAACTGGGAATACGAGCGGCGGCACCACCTAGGCATCCCGTGCAAGTTTTCTCCTTTCGCTCGCTCGATTCCACGCACGTGCAGACGTCTCGCACTGCTTTGTCGCGCGGACAGAAAAGCACACACTGGACGCCGCCAGCTCAGCTCGCTTGCCTTCATGGCGTGCGCCGTGTGCTTTCTCTCGCACCAGCACGCGCCTTGACGCGCCCCCGCAGGCGCACCGCGACATGCCGCCTGCATTCCGTCTTGATTGGGCAACCTGACGCGTATTTTCATGAAGGGTACTTAATTATAGGTGGGAAACTTTTTATTCACGTCTACATTGTACAGTAGGCAACAGACGGGGATGAGTAAATATTGATTGTGAATGCGTCCCACGTTAGCAAAACGTAGGAAGTGCATCTCCAGGTAAGTCCGCTATGTAAATATATTGTCGCATATAATATGTTTAAAAACTGCTAAAGTATCATCAGTACTGTGAAATAAAGTGGCACGCTCGTTGACCATCGTTTTGGCATGTAGCATGCGATCTATATACGTTTTTTTTATTATTACGATTATTACGACGTTACCAAAGGAAATCTTGCAGTAGAAGAATAAGTATACAGCCGGAAGGAGGATTTTCTTCAAAGACAAGGACGCTAGCAATCTCATGCGTGCCCCGTGCGCTACACGCGACATAACCGGCGCGCTGGCTCGGAAGGCAGGTGAAATCCAAGCTTGTACTATATAGTGTTTTATTTCGGTTCTTATTAAATGGTTTTGCTTCATTTATGATAATATTTGGCTTGCAGTCACGAACCCTGTGACGCGAATGGGGTGCTCCGTGCGAGTAGTGTCATTCGAGCCATAGCTAGATCACTTTTGTACTGCACTTCCGACATATCTTCGTTATTAATAATAGTGATAATAATAATAATAATAACAATTGGTTTACTTATTGACCAATTTGTAAATATGTAAAAAGCGCCTCTGCAAGGCCCCAAGTAGCACACATTGCATGGCCCACCGGGAACCAGTATGGGCAAGTTGGGCTTGGGCAACCACAATAACACCCACGAGGGCCCGCTTTAGGAATCAAGCGGGCAAGCCCAAATTGGGCTTGCCCCTGTTTTTTCCATTTGGGCATTATATAGGCGTGGGAAGGGCTAACTGAGTACATATTCCCACATCAGGCCCTCAAGGGTCCCGCTTGGGAAATTTTAGGGCCGATGCAAATGAAATTTGGGCTGTGTGTAGGAAACGCATGGGCTGATCTAATTGGGGCTGCCCACTCAAAAGCCGAATAGGTCCCGCATAGGCCGCGGCGGGGCTAAATACGGGTATGCCCACACATTGCCTACATGGGACCCTTGAGGGGTACTTGAGGGAAGGTCAGACGAAAATCTGGAATTCATGCAGAAAATTCCTGGGCTGCCCCAAATAGGGTTGCCCACCAAAAACCTAGATAATTTCCGCGTGGGCGGTAGCAGGGCAGGCAATTGCTCCTTCCCACTTCTGCCTGCATCGGTCTCTTGCGGGGCCATTTAGGGCAGATGCGATGCAAATGTGGGCCTAAAGCAAATAGAAGACGGGCTAGTCCGATTGGGGCTGCCCACGCAAAAACCGAATAGGTCCCGCATGGTTTGCGGCCGGGCTGAAAAGCGACCGCACCGCCACGCTGCCCACACGGGTATTTCTTGGGGTACTTGCGGGAAAATGCAATATATATTCGTAGTCCATGCGGTAAAATCAAGGTCAGCCCAATTGGGGCGGCCCATGAAATGCCGCAGTGGGCCCCAAATTGGCAGTAGGCGGGCTTACCGCTCTGAAACGTCTCCACCCTATCTTTAAGGCACCACTTTATTTATGTAAATCATGTTATGCCGGCTACTAATTGCCTCTTCTGGAGGTTTCACATAACTGTCCTAAGCATATATCTGCTATGAATAAAGAATATTTATTTTTACTTTAACAACTACGTTAATTATGCAGTGTCGACAGAAAATATGCAACAGTAACTGTTCCGCTTTACGAGTATGCACTGAACGACCTCCAAATGTTTCCTGCGGCATTACTATTCTACACGCACCACCGAAATAAACATTCAGACCAACATGTTGGGGTTGATGTGGGCCAGCCCACATTATTGTAATGTTCGGAATAAATTTCTCTCATGTTACTGAGTGTCGCATACAAGCAAAAAAATAGCGCATAATGTTTCGCAATTGATGATTATTGGAATTTGGGCAGCCCCGAAAATGCCAGATTCAACCCATCAGGGCAGCACGTGGGCCAGCCCGAAACGAACTGGCTTTCGCAAATCTTGCGCCTGTATAATTCAGGTGTTGGAGGGATTAATCGACTTAAAAATTAAAACCTTGATCAATGGGATGGCATTGCCTGCACAAATGTGGGACCCATTAATGATTCTGGTGTGCTGCCCACATTCGTCTACCTGGGCTGAATGCGGGCAGCCCTATTTGGGCTGCCCACACGGATACAGATTGGGACCGATAGCGGCAGAATTGGGCAGCCCATGCGGGGCCGCTCTGGGTACGTGTTGCAAATCCCGCATAGGGCCCGTATGGGCTGCCCTCACGGGCCCAACGCGGGCCCCCACGTCAAAGCCCACTTTGTGCTACTTGGGGCATGTTTCCCAGCTCCTCCCCCACCACCGAAAAAAAAAAGGCCTCGTTCCTAGATATCTTCCTTGGTCAATCTAAAAATGAAAAGGCAGCTGTGGACACTTAGGGCACATTCACACATCAGTCTCGATCGCGGACGTCGCATCTGTTGATTTGGTTGCTTTCAGTGCGCTCATAAAGCAGGGAGAGAGCACAAAAAAATTCGGCAAAACTAGACACGCGGGGAGCGAAGAGTAGGATAATCTTCCATCCTCTTCACTTTTTATGCATGGTGTTAAAGCACTGTACTTTTTTGATGCCTCTCCAAGCCGTCTTTGTCAACTGTCAACATTTCTGAGTTTACGAAGAAAGGGGAAATTGGCTCTTTTCATTTCCACAAAGAACGCGAGTCTTCTCAGAACGCTGTCATGCAGTTGGAAAACAGGTCTTGCAGACACGCTTCCAAAGGAATCTGCAAAGTTTCACACGTGAGCCTTGTCTTTTGGCTCTTCGCCTACTATTGTGGCTTCCCATGACACAATGCTACTTAGTACATCCGTTTCGCATGAGCGGAAGCGTTTTTGTATCACCAAATAACCGCCAGGCGCAACGCGATCGCCGCGCGTGCACAGGAAGTCTGCTCCGGCGAAGCGCCATCGTTTCACATTTCGCCTCCACGCCAGGAATGCGGCGCTGCCGTGGCGCGGCGAAACTTCAGTTTGGGTTCCCTATACTGTGAGCTGACTCGTTTCCTTCGTTCCCCGCGTGTGCCGGCACCCATATTAATTCTACCTCTTTTTGGTTCCAGTCTTTATAATTTAAAATTCGCTCTGTCTCTTTGGAGATCATGCCCCTCGCAAAATTGTTTATAGCAGATTTGGAGTCACTAATTATGGTAACCGCTATTGTACTGACCATCGCCATGGCTATAGCCGCCTCCTCCGTTGTCCCTGAGTAGTTTGTTTTTATTGAACCTGCCGTTAACGTTTTACCCGAGTCGTTCACGCCCACGATAGCAAAAGAGTTGCCTCCTTTGTATTCCGCCGCGTCTACATAAACAGTGTATTCAGAGCCTTCTAACTTTGCCTCAAGGGCCTTCGCTCTTGCTTTTCTCTTGCCTTCATGAAAAGCAAGGTGTATGTTTTTCGGTAGCGGTTTAATAGTCAGTGCGTTCTTTACTTCAGTCGGCAGTTTTACTTGTGCATTTCGTTCCGGATTCTATCTTGTAGTCCTAATTTACGCAGGATTTTCCATCCTGTGGATGGTGTGGCGAGCCTCTTTAGCTGCGTTATTATAAGTGCCTCGCATAGTTCCATGGTATTATTGTAGACCCCCAGTTTCAGAAGTCCTTCCGTAGGGGTGCAGTGGGGTAGCCGCAGTGCTGCTTTATATGCGTGCCTTTTGATCGTTTCAATTTTGTTCTTTTCTGCCACCCCTAGCTTGAGGTAGGGATGGTGTACACTAATCTGCTTATCACAAAAGCCTGAACAATTCGGCACAAATTTTTCTCTTTGACCCCACGTATTTTGTTGGCTATTCGCCTTATCAACCTGGTTGTCATGTTAATTGTTGACTTAAGTCGATTTATTATTTCTGTGTTCTTTCCATTGGCTTGGATTATTAGTCCCAAGACCCTGATTTTGTCCACTTAATTTAATTCCACCAAAATGTCTTCAGCGTTGATATTGCAGTTTTTTGTTCCTCGGATTACCAGAAGTTCCGATTTGCTTGGTGAGCATTTCAGCTTTGCTCATTCCGCATATTCTTCATCAATGCCGATTGCCTGTTGAAGATTTTCTTCTATTTCCCCATCGTTGCCGTGCATGTCCATAACGTGAATCCGTAACGTAATCGTAAATCCTCTTGCCAGGGCAATTTCCTCTAGATTATTTAATATGGCTGCGTGTTTGACATTATCAAAGGCTTTTTGTAGATCAAGGCCAAGTGCAGTTTTTTTGCCCCCTTTATTAGGCTCGTCAATTATGTCTGCTTTGAGTTGAATCATTACATCCTGCGTGAACAGCTTGCTCCTGAAACCTAGCATTGTTTCGGAAAATACCTCCCTTTCCTCGGCATACTCCTGAAGTCGGTTTAGTGTTACATGCTCCATCAGCTTCCCTAGGCACGATGTTAGCGATATAGGCCTGAGGTTGCCTACTTCAAGTTTCTTCCCAGGCTTCGGAATGAAGACCACTTTAGCATGTTTCCACTCTGAAGGCATTCTACCTCGTTTCCATACCCCATTAAGAAAGTCTGTGATTGACGTGACTGATACTAAATCTAGGTTTCTCAGCATTTTATTGCTGACCCCATCTGCTCCCGCTGCTGATGTGGTTCATAGCTGACTCATTGCTCTCGATACCTCCGCTATTGATATGTCTCTATCTAACTCTGTGTTCTCTGGTCCTCGATAATATGCAGATGAACCCCCTTTGCACGTATTAAGGTATCTGCTCTTCAGTTCCTCTATGAGATCTTCAGCCGTGCCCTGGTATTTATGAACCAATCTTTTCAGCTATCCTTGAGCGGCGGTCTTAGTTCGTCCTGGATCTAGCAAGTGGCGAAGAAGTTTCCACGTGTTTCTACACCTACGTTTCCCATTGAATTCATCGCAAATCTACCCCCAGTGTTGACTCTTAAGTTTGTTCGCGTATTCTTCTATCTGTCGTTAAAGTGTAGATATTCTCTTCTTTAGCCTTCTATTGCGCCTCTACTTTTTCTATCTTTTCGTAAGGCTCTAGTGGGCTTCCCACATGTGGGCCAACCTCGAATCTGTAATATCATTTCCGGCGGTTGGGATCTCTTTAGTGTGTGTGTGTTTACATCACTTTTGAATCGTTCAACCCATTTATTTAGATCCTGACTTTTCTAAGAGTATCCCAATCTGTCAGCTTCTTTTTGTTCAGCATCCCCTTCAGCGGTCTGGTATGTATTTCAATCTCTATGATATAGTGATCACTACCTAAGGTGTGTCCTGTGTTTGACCACTTCTCGCCCTCAAGAGCTCTGCCCAGCGTCAAGTATAGTGACGTGTCTACACCGATGCTGTTGCCTATCCTTGTGGGGTCTTGTGGGTTGTTTAGTATTGTTAGTCTAAAGTGTTGAATTTCCATCCATAGTTTGTTTCCTTAGGTCAACCTATATCCCCACGCCAGATGCGGGGCATTGAAGTCCCCAGTGATTATTAGCCCTTTCCTGTCAGCTAGTCTTATGGCTTTCCGCAAAAGATCCGCCAGCCCTGCCCCTCGGTTTTTGAGCGAGTTGTACGTATTCAGAATAAAGAGACTGTTGTCTCCCTTTGTGTTTGGGATTAGTTCAATCATTACATAGTCTTCACTTGTGTTTTCGAGTTCGTGTTGTATTGCTGCCAAATTTCTCTGCACTAACGTAGCCGTGAACGACCTAGGTTTATGGTCCCTTTGTAATTCTACCGGGGTATACGCGGCATAGCCAGTTACTTTTACTGTGCCGCTTGCCTCTTGTAGCGTGATTACATCGAGTGTGTTTTCAGTTAGTCAAAACGAAAACTTTTCAAAAAAGGTAAACACGTAGCCAAGCAAATGCTACGTTTAGGAAAATTTCGTGACCACAAAATAGGAGTTAGCCCTTGAGACATATGCTAGGAACTGTGGTAAACCTTCATAGCTTAATATTATGAAGCCTGTTTGTGTGAGGAATGACATCCCGCACCTTAGTTACCGAAAATTAGGAATCATATCTACTGAGCACCGCCGGGGTGCCGCAGGGGTTACGGCGCTCGACTACTGTTCCCAAGTACTCGGGATCGAATCCCTGCTTAGGCGGCCTCTTTTCCATGGAGGCGAAAA
The DNA here is from genome assembly GCF_055883805.1 of Amblyomma maculatum. Taxonomy (NCBI): domain Eukaryota; kingdom Metazoa; phylum Arthropoda; class Arachnida; order Ixodida; family Ixodidae; genus Amblyomma; species Amblyomma maculatum. The sequence continues at coordinate 106,018,565 of NC_139347.1, read as the reverse complement.
GTAAGGCGCCTGTGCGCTGTGCGATGTCAGTGCACGTTAAAGAACCCCAGGTGATCAAAATTTCCGAAGTCCTCCACTACGGCGTTTCTCATAGCCTGATCCACTTTGGGAAGTTAAACCCCACAAATCAAACGAAACCAGCATCTTTACTTACTTTATTGCGTACCTCTGGACGTTCGATTACGAGCTCCGCAACAGTCATCTCTACGAAAATATTTTCAAACACCGACGCCAACTACAAATATCTTTCTCATACCTGTACATTTTACACTTACAAGAACTAAGAATTGCAGGGGAACTTGGAGCGAACGACAGGATACAAATTTGGGGATCCCTGGCTGTAACGAAAAGCAAAGCTCCTGGCTGCATAGCGATCACAGTGGACTACCGACACGACCCCCAAAAATGAAAAATCTCCTCGCAATACACGACTGCAAGTTACGCCTTGCGAAACTAGCGAACAAAAAAAATCATCATTAGAACAAAATGAAGATAAGCGCCTGGCGTTCTGCACAAAGCCCGCTACGTTGCCTTCTCACTCGATCATAGAGCCTGCTGGTGTCTGGTTAGGTTTTGGCAACATAACATCTTCTGGACATGAAACAGGACTAGTCACACGAGAAAATAAAAACAGTCTCGCATCATTTTCAACTTGTCCCTAATGGAAACGCAGGAAGGACAGGGATGGTTTAAGGTTTCATATGATATATCCCAGGTAATGGAGATAAGCAAATGAGCTTGCTCTGTTCTGTTTGCGGGTTCCCTCTGGAAAGAAATGAAAAGTTTGTTCGTGCCATTAGATGATTTGCCGCTGTTTTTGTTCTGTCTGCAGACTTTATTCAGCTTACGTGTTGTTATTAAGAGCATTATTTTTAGGGATGTTAGCGCAAAAAAGTGCCAGTCGCGCTTGTTAGGGTCATGGTGACTATCTGCCCTTTCCGCTGACAGTAACCAGTCCCTTTTGTTAGCAACCCGGATATCACAGGTATGCGTGACCAAAGTAAACACCAGGGACAGTGCACTGGGTGCCTAAGGTTGCTCCACTGTTCCTAGTCCGCTTGATTTGCTGTAAACAGAGTCCGGCATGCAGGCGCCCAAGGAGCTCCATAGGTGCACACAAAGGGACTAGAACGCCTCCAAAACTCTCCGAATAGTCGTAGTATTGGTGTACCGCAAACGCCAGGCTACAATTCTTAACAGTGGAGTTCATGACTTGGGACCTGTGGAAAAACTACGAGGGTGAACGATCAAGGTTCCGTCTAATAGCAATGTTGTTTGCTTTAGAAATGCGAACGCTTTTATAGAAGGATTCAGGGCGCTGACACTTGCTTCTGTTGCTACGAAATGTCTTCCGCGACATCCTAATCGGAAATAAAATCAAGTAAATAAAGATTTGAGAGTTTATTTATATATGAACAAAGCAAACGCATACAAGGGTGAGGATTCATGAACGTAGTCAAAAGAGCCATTTGCACTGCGAGCAATGCTGAAGATATTCTTCGGTGCAGCAAGCTGTGGTGTTACATAGGAGTCCAATTCGCTGTTACGCCATTCGCATGGTAGCTTTGTTTCCAGTCACAGGTCCTGTGGTCTAACTGCTCTACCCCTGAAAAACTTCCAATAGGTCTATAATTTGCCTTTATCGGCTCGTCTAACTTCAACCTTAATAGAAAGAAAACTTCATTCCTGGAATGCTGAGAAAATGTAAATATTATATAAGCGTACGATGCTGGGCATTCTGCCTCTGCTTAGGCCGAGATAATTAGCACATTTCAAGGACAAGGCGAAAATGATCGGTTCGCCCATTATTGCTCTCGCACCTACCTAAATTAATTATAACAATGTTGTCGTGATTTTCACGCAATTCTGTTTTAAATCACCACTACATAATTCGAAACACAAGCCGAAACTTCTATTAGCGAGTCTTGAGCTGTATAGACTGCTGTGCATTGTGACTGTGTCGCTCTTAAAGAGAATGTTTTGAGGGCCGGTTACCAACCTGCTGACAAAGCCTTCTTTTACGTCAGTGTGTGAGTGCTTCGTGCAGAGGTATTTAGTTTCGAACTTTTTAGCTATCGCATTGGAAGTGTGAAAGAAAAACAGCCAGGCAAATATCCTCAGTTCTTAAGAAAATTTAACCCCTTCTCCTAGAGCTGCAATTTATTCGGCGACATCTTCTGTGGCGTACAACTTCTATGTTTATTAAAGTGACAGATTGCATGAGTGGTAGAGAGAGGGAGCTTGCCACATGGAAGCTATGCCTGGCTATTAAGTATGCGAGAAATTATAAAAATAACCGAATGCTTTAATTCCTCCCGGTTCATGTTGATTATAAAACGCTTTGCGAGTTTTAGCAGCCTTTGTTTTTGGTCCAAATGATGATGTGTAGTAACCCGTCTTAAACTTGCATGAGGAAGGCGCCGCGTTCTTGTTGTCTATTGAAATAAACTTTTATTTGTGTGCATGAGCAATTGTGTTCGTATTCAGTGACGAACATGGTTAAAATGAAATTTTGGGTGCACCACTGACGACAGTGCGTTATTACGTCTTTCAGACAGCGGCCCCCTAATTGATTTTTATGCTTCAGAAATGATGTGGCAAGAAGGGTTTAGTTTATTGATTGTACTTTATAATGTATTGTTTGTTTGTTTCTTACCCTTTGACGATGCATACACTTTTATTGCGATACAGTAGTTGGTGCTGCTATTTCTTCGTTGCCATTCTGAAGCACACCAGCGGAGAGAACCGCGCAGAGCTATTTTCTCCACCGTTCATTACGTATTAAGGTGAAATTTCACCACGTGTTGGTATTTCCAACAATGTCGTATTACAGGCAAGCAAGATCATGAATTTCAGAGCGGGCAGATCAAAATTGTTGTTACCAGCGCTTGCACACCGGAAACATCGTACCCGGGGACACGCACGCTTTAAACAGCGAGGCGGATGGAGCACTCGGCAATAATTAGGAAAAGGTACCAACTGCTGTACTGCACAGTGTACACTGAAACCTAAGCTGCTGGACGCTACGCCCAGAGAATACAATTTGGGTCAGAAGTGTACGTGCTGTACGCGATTGTTTAACTCAAGGCACAAGGCGCTGTAATCCTGCTCTCTGTTGACTGCAAAAGGCATCACCATTAGAAGTATATAATTCACATCAAAATAGAAGCATTATAGAAAACCAGACGCCCTGTGTAGCCCTGCGAGCGCACTAACTTAGGCCTCTTTCACACGTACCTATACTCGGGGACACTTTTTCTTGCCAATGGAGCCAAAGCTACGCAGCCGAAACGCATCATCTTCCTGCGCAGACGAATATCGTCCCTAGTTACATGAGCAATTTCTGCAAACAAAAAATTGAAGTCATAGTGCTAGTTATTTACGGTACATTTTTTTATCACGGAAGCAATTTTCTTAGACAAAGCTGTTATGCATAAAACACCTTTCTTGGTCCTGCCGGGTTTTTTCGTTTGATGTCTGTCGCGGGTTTTCGACACTCCCCGACTTTGCAAACAAGAAGACAACAGCCGCCTTTTCGGGTCGTTCCGGTTGTTCTGATCGTCTACTCCGCAAGAGTTGAAAGTGTTTTCACCAGACAAGATTCGAGTCAAGTTCATGAGACGTTGCCTGTCGAAGCAAACGAAGAAAATGATGTGCAACGTGTATGCAGACCGAAAGCTGCGCGGTCGAATTACATGGCAAAGTGGCACGTTTAAAGACACCCCGCCTCCCTACCATTGCGCCTATTGCCAAAAAAAGTGTCCCCGAGTATAGTACGATCATGTGTCTACTGTGAACGAGCAAATACTGTGAAAGAGCAAACGCAACAACCCCGTCTGCCACATATTTCTGTTAGCGTTACATGTTATTCGTATTTTAGGGAATAAAGTCCGGAAGCGACTAAAGATATGGGGATCACCGTATTGAAGGAGTCCCAAAATGTGGCATCTGGGTTTTTTTAACGTATATTGACATGCCATAGCACACGGGTGCATTGCTTTTTGCTTGTGTCGAAAAGCTAGCTGCCACTGCGGCCGGTATTGAACCTCAGTATTCTGGTTCTGCATTCAAATTCCCTAACCAGTGATCCACCACACCCAGCAAAACGTCAAACAAAACAGTGTTTACCGAGTACTGTATTTAAAGTCATTAAACCATAAATGAATTAAGTGTGGCCCAAGAATTGAATACGAAAGGACTGCTTCAATCGTGAAGTGACGCTTGCACCTCAAGAGCAATAAGAATAGGAATACTGCCCCAAATAAATCTAGTCGACAAGTACAAACAGACTGTTTTTGTGGCAATATTTTTGTGGTGGTAAAATTTGTATTCTTATGGAAAGAAAAGAAATTTTACACATTGTGTCCTTGGTCGAATATATCAAAATGATTTCGTGATCGGGTAAGTAAGGTAATGCTCCTATTCCTGTACAGGTATTCAAAAAAAAAAAAAGAAAACATATTTTATGCGATGTTTATTGCATCAGGGAATAAAAATGCTATGAAGGATGAAGGGTGTGGTCAAATGAATGGATAAAGGTTGGCTGACGAAATGAAGTCGAGGAGCGTCGATGATGGGGTCCCTGCGTCCAAGCCGCATATGACTGCAGATTATGGGGGGAGAGGCCAGCTGCCAACAGATGCCGGATTCGCGTTGGCTTGAGTGCTGGACATTCCCAAATCAAGTGATGGATGTCAGCTTCTGTGTTTCTGGATTTGTAGATGGGGCACCCAGGGTCTGGATACCAATGTTGCTATTGAGGCCACTTTCTAATCCCTGCCGGTGTTAGGGCCACCCCAAATCTAATCCTCCGAAGCGTCACCTCCTCTGCATGGGTTAGACCGCTGGGGAGGCTTACCGTACAAGGAGGTATCGGAGCACGTGTACGGCGTCGGAGGTGTTCCTTTCTTCTCAAAAGTAGGATAGCATTGTCCAATTTTATGAGGCTCGGCAATGTCGAGGTTGAGGGTGAAAGGCGGGTCGTAGAATGCGTGGTATGCGAGCCGCTCGACTGTGTATGTTTTGGCAGATTTCGGTGCAACCGCTAACGCGTCTACGTAGCTTTGTCACTTAGAAGGCATCAGTGCGTATGACAATACGGGCCGTAGGAGGCATGGGAATGACGGTCACAGATCAAATCGCCTCTTTCACTGCAAGCGGGTACGCACAAAAAGAAGATTGAGGTTCCGGTAATTGAAACTTTGATGTCCTGTTCAGTGAAGGCTTGCTAGTGTAAGGAACTGCAGTTGTCACTTCGCAGGCTTGGATGCTCGCGTCGACGTAAGTTATAATGAATCCTTGTGGCAAGCGGGCGTCTTGTTCCATAATTCGCTCGCGAAGTGGCGACGCCGTTTCCTGTGTTCTAGGCCGTCGTAAATCAGTTGGCTTGTTATCGCTGAACTGTATAAAACGCCAAGGAGGAAGAACTGGCTGTGGCGGTGGTAGAAGTGAACGTAAGGAAGCATAATCGTTCAGAGCGCACGTTGCTTGAGGGGGTGGCCTTGAGCCTGCGTGCATCACGTCATTGGTGCATCAGTTCATGTATTGTGTTTAGCTGCGCGTTTTCTTGGAGTGCCACGATTGGAGAGATGCAAGGAAGGCAGGGGCTGACCCTCATTGTCTCTCGCGGCTTATAGCTTCAAGGCGATCCATTGTGGCCTTGCTAAATGCTGGAATTTCATAAACAAGGTGCGGTTGTAAAACTGCCCGAACCAACTGTCTTGCAACATCTGTGCGAGCTCCACCCGTTTTTGGAGCAATGCGTCTGATCAGACCTATAGTCTGTAACGCCTGTTTTTCAGCCAGCGACAGCCATGAAGTTCGAGTTCCTGAATCATGAATTGTTAAACCAATTTGTTTACTGTTGAACTTTCCTGAAGTGGAGATCCGGACATATGTAGAGAAATAGGTGTTGCCGCTAGTTTAGGGCGCCCCTAGCGGTTGACGACTGGTATGAACGTAGTTTTAATCGCGGAAAGTTCGAGGCCAATGGGAGATGCATATGTAGGCGTAATATTAAAGCTGATTGCAGGGCAGCGGATTGAGTCAGTAGGTCGTTGTGTGTACTCAACACCCTGATGTCATCAGCGTAAATTAAGAATTTAACATTTTAAATTTCATGTAACCGCCATGCAAGGGGGATAATGCAATATTAAATAATGTTGGTGACAACACTAATCCTTGCGGTACGCCTCGAACATGAATAAATGATTCTATGGCATCGCCACTCAGGTGTATTGCAAATTGTCCCCCTTCAAGGAAAGACTTTACAAAGTTGCGTACTCTCTGGGGTAAATTGAGCATGTCAATTGAATCCAGAATCGCAGCATGACTTATATTATCATACACCTTTTCGACATTCATGGCGAGGACGGTGCGTACATCTTGGCTGCAGGTGGATAATAATACTGAGGACGCCAAGACAGCCAGCCCGTCTTCTGTGCCTATAGATGGTCTAAAATGAATTTGGACCGAGGGATAGAAACTGTGATGTTCAAGCCACCAAGAAATTGGTGTGGAGGGCATTTTCTCAGCAAGCTTGCAAATTGTTGGCGTTACGGATATAGGTCGAAAGTTGCTAAGGTCTGTTGGCGTTTTTCCGGCTTTGGAATAGGGATCACAATAGCTGATTTCCAGCTCTCTAGTACATCGCCGTCTAGCCATACCTTGTTTATGGTGTCAAAGTGTTCAGGAAGTGCATCACCACTGAGAATATTATACACCTCGTACGTAATGGAGTCCGGACCAGGCGCTGTCTTTCGGGTGGCTTCATCTATAGCTGCAATCAGTTCGGGCATGAAGAATTGGCTCGCGATTCCCTCAGCGTTGGCAGCAGACGGCAGCTTATCGCCATAGGCTGGCATGCCCCAGAAATTAGTTCCTGTAATTGGCGCAGGCAACACGTCGTACTTGGAGAAAAACTTGCGCGCTGCTTGTCTTGCGAAATTATCCGGAGACAATCTTGCTGCAAAGAATGCTGTGGCCGCTGCATCAGGGCAACGACAACCATGTTCCATGGCATGGAAGGTGCGCCAGAGATAAGCATTCGATGAATGTGTGGAGAACTTCTCGCACCACAAAAATGCCCCTGCCATCGGGAGAGATCACGCTCATACCTCCGAGCCTTAACAGTAATGTAAATCAGTCTTGTACGTGCTTGCGCAGAAGTTCGGTCTCTGCTAGCAGTCGATTCCGCTTGTCGACGAGCCGCCCACAAGTTGAGCAGAGGCAGATCACATTTTTGGCCGACAAACCTCCACCCAGGTAATGATTGTAGCCTCATTTAGTGCATTTTGTATGCGTAGAAGCGATTGTGTCGATTCCACAGATCAATTTTGAAGAATGGCGAGGAAATTGTCCCAGTGAACAACTGAACACTTGCGGCGTAATAGACGGGCCTGTGATGGATAGAACTCGATGACGATAGGATGATGGTTAATCCCCCAGGTGTCTGGATCCAAGTGCCAAAAAGGAGTGGCGGATCCTGTACACCACATAAAATCTGGAGCGTATGTTCTCCTTCGAGTATAAAAGACAGCCCTCGTAGGTGTATCGGGATGGTTCAGGAGAATAAACAACGCATCCGTAAAGGCGTCCCGCACTCGCCTGCCCCCAGGACGTAAAGTGGAGTACCTCCAGTCCGGGTGAGGTACAATAAAGTCATCACCGAATAAAACTGGACATCCCGGGTATTGTTGTTTAGAATTCAGTAACCATACCATGTTTATGCGGGAGGGAGAGCCACCGCCAGGTAGGACATAGACTGACACAACTACAACAGTTGCCGTACTAAACATGACTGCCACTGCAACTACCTCCTGATATAAAGTACACCAGGGGTTTCCAGAGCAAGGCGAACCTGAGGAAACCGTGTGTCAACATACACAGCCACCTTTCCCGGAGGACTATCTATATGCACACGTCGATAGCCCACGGAAGGAGACGAGTATCCGCTGAAATCAGGAATGGCTGCCAACGCGTTGTTCTCCTGCAGCAACAGGGCCCATACATGAAGCTTGTTCATGTGTATATGGGATATACGCTCTCCGACCTTTGTGAAGAGCCCTGTACAGTTCCACTGAAGCACACCGCGATAACTTGTAGTCGCCATTTTAATTATGAATTCATACTCGCCGCTGCGTAAGCTTTCAATATAATATGTACTAAATATTTTGAAGGAAATACATGAAATGAGAGCGGCATTTTGGTTGGTGGCCCATGAGTTGGACAGCTGAAAACAAAATCTTTTTGGATGTAAAATTTCGTTCGCTTTCTTTACATTTCACTTGGTCCATTTCACACCTGATGAAAGGCAGATGTAAACAAACCTATGCGGCGAGTAGTATCAAGAACTGGAGAAGATTTTGAAGCACAATCTGCAATAAAAGGCTTCCGCGTCTAGAAATTTTGTCTTTTTGTTTCAATGCTTGTGACGGCTGCCTCGGAGCGTGTTGAAAGTTTTATTGATTCAATGCTGCCAGCCTCCTTTTCTGTGGCCAAGGCAGGAGTGCTGCAGGCATACATCGTTAAAAGCTGGTATGAAATATATAGAAAGGCAAAACAGAAGACGTAAAGTAACACACGTCGTTACTTGCAGAATGTAAGCATAAATCGAGCGTCAAGAGGACATTACGTCTCTAAAGGAGAAGAAATATCAGTTAGTAAAGTCTCTTAATTTTACAAGCAGAACCACGTCACGCAGAAGCGCGGTCCATTCCGATATCGTGTTAGGAAGGAACGAAAAGTGGTACACTTTTGTTCGGTACTGAAGCGCCACGATTGTAGCGTTGTGTTTGTTGCTTGTTGAGCGTGATGTGTTTTACCGTACATAATCGAGAAAATTCAATTTTGTTTGAATATGTATAATGCTATGCAAAATTCGTAAGCGGTGGTACTTTCAGCCAGATTTAAGTGTGTGGAGGTCCGGTCGCCTGATTGAACTGGTCACAGAAACATGTCTTCCGTATGCGTTTGAAGTAAATCTGAGTGCTTTCTATTTCACGCCTTTGATACGATATGCCTACTTGTGTGTTCGAGTCCGTAACAAAATCCACGTGCTCCAGCAATCGGCGTATTAGTGAGGGTGTAAGCCATTCACTTAGCTTTCATTGTGGAATTCTTGAGATGAATTCTTAACAACCAAGGCCTACTGGGTACACTTGAAACAATGTGTCCAACATGCGAGTTCCAAGATAGGGCGCTGTTTAAAGTTATTCCTGGATATTTATATTCAGGTACGAAGTTAATAGCTGAACCGTTAATTTTTACATTTATAAAAATGCCGCATTATCGTCAATTTAGAACACTTTGATATTTTATTGACATCTGCGGGTCTGACGCCACTTGAAAAGCTAGACACTTAGCATGAAATGGACTTTAGATTTTTGAATAGGCAGATATACTACACAGCTGTCTGCAAAAAAAGCGGCAGAAATAGCAATTGACCCAGCACGCTGCCCTGGTCAACTCCCAAAGGTACAAGAGCTAGCGGAGAATCGCAACCTAAACCTAGACGTATTGGTGCCGTTCTGATAGACAGGAATCAGGCCATTGGAGAAGACGCATATTTGCTGTAGACGGCGGAGTTTTAACATCATCTTACAGTGCGAAACAGTAAGTGGATGTAAGCTATTGAGCTTCTGTGCTCTTCCAAGTGGCGTAATTAACCTGTGGTGCAATCAACTGAGTTTTAGGGCAGCAAGGTAAATTATTCTAAGAATTACGCCGTAACAGCCAGTGCCTAAGGCAGAAACTTCAGACATTCTGCATTTCCACGCCGGTTTCAGTACTGCAATGCTAAAATGGGCTGGGAAATTTTTCTTGCGCGTACTTCAAACCAGTTAATAGTGCGCTACACAGATGAAACATCTTACAGCCATTTGCTCTACCAGTACGTTTCGAGACATGGAATAAAGAAAATTTTAGGACAAGCATTTGCTCTACAGGAACCATTTATTTTATTTTGAATGACAAGCGGAAAAATAAGGAACGATCTAAGTGTAAATAAAAGCTATGTAAATTCAAGTACAATGTAGCAAAAAACCATGATAGCTACTGTTGCTGGTGAAATATCAGGATAAATGTGCAGTAGAAAAAGACAAGACTTGACGTATATAATTTAGGCTGAAAAAGACCACGAGTACATGGTTGTGCCACGCGCGTCAGGTAGGAATATACCACCCTGAAATCCGTCCCCCCATCACGATGAGAAAAGAAAGTCATCCCATGCCATTCTGTTCAACATATAGCGCCTTTGGTAAAATAATCAGCGAAAAAAAAAGGGATCTGCTTTTGCCCATTCCTTGGTATCGGGGACATTTGATGCGTATGGGCTGCTGTAAAGTATAGAAACAAGAGTTATCTATCATTTGATAAGATTCATTTTCATTTCTTTTTAAGGTGCAGTAAAATAATTAGTAACTCAGCCTTTCCTCATGATTCGGCTGCATGGCGTGCATCAGTCTTTGCAACTGAATTATATACTAGGCGGCTCGCTTTTCTCCTTCCGGTTCCGCGGCATCCTTTAGAGAAGGCGCTGTTGCTATAGGGAACCTGGAATGGCGGACGCGGCGCCACCAGCGCGTTGACATCCGCGCCACCGCGAAGTTACCGCCTATTACGCTGGCGCTCCATCGGCCGTCGGCGCCGTTCTAGCGCTTGTTTAGATCGTAAAAAACAAAATTGAATCAGGCAGTTTTTAACTATGAGCCAAAATACTCAGGACACAAAAAGTAATCAAAAAACGATGAACTATATGAACAAAGGTTTCAGTTCATTTGGATTAAGATAAAGGATATTAAAGTTACCCTTTACGCATGTGTTAAGTATATGAGGAATTGGATACTTTAATGTTTGGAATCCATAATTAGTCCGGAAGGAATGTACTTTTGAAAACTCCGGATTGCGTGTGGAGTAACGTGGTCGATCGTCCGTGGTTAATTTGCCTAAGCTTGTTAATATATATACAGTTAGCTTTATTTCGCCTGATTAGCCCAAGGCAAAGGTGATAATTGTGTATGTTTTCAACACTAAATATGCCAAGGATTTGCATTACTGAGTTTGCTCAGTTTATTAACAGTATTTAGGGCAGGGTTACCCCAGACAAGACAGCAGTATTGCAGAAGAGAGAAATAGAGATTTATTAAGAAGTAACAAGATGTTCTCAGGGAGGAAGTTCCTGTCTGTATATAAATTGTCATTGATTGATGCGTACTTACTTGAGATATAGTCCATATGTCTGGCCCATGACATATTATCTGTGAAGACCACTCCTAGCGCTTTAAAATCACTCACAATTTTTATCTCTGTATTATTTAAAAAAGGCGTAACATCGGATGGAACCTATCGTATCTTAGCGCGGAAAACTATCGTTTTTGTTTTAGAAATACTGATTACTATGCTGTTTTCCTGTGCCCAAGCAGCGAGCTTATTGAGCACTTAGTTGGCTATCGTAAACGATTCAGTGCAGTTAACAGAAGAAAAGAACAGACTGGTATAAATGTGCGTTAATTACGAACTTAGCTCGATCATCAAGACTAGCGATATCATTTAGGCATAATTTAAATAAACGATGACCGAGACTATTTTCTTGAGGAACTCCAGAATGCGTCTGTATTAAATCTGAAGAGCGACCATTTACCCCAGTAAACTGAAAACCATGCATCAGGTATGACTTGATTGTTTTCAAGGGATTACCATGAATTCTTAAGTTTTCTAACTTTTCGATTAGTAAGATTCTGTTTAGGTAAATAAATGCTTTGGTGAAGTCAATGAACTTGACCAACACAATTTTTTTTATTCTATATTATGCAAACTGTACTCCTCTTGATCCAGTAGAGCTAACTGGGTACACCGAAATTTCTGGAAGCAGTACTGAGCGCGCGACAGTATACATGTGATTTATCTATGAAGGATACAAGTTTTCCTAACCCTTTAGAGAACGCTGGTAGTATTGATATAAAGCGTTAACTGTTGCGGTAATCGAGATCTCCTTTTTTATAAGTAGGTTTAATATTCGCTACCTGCAGCTCTTTCGGGCATGTGCCTCTAATAAAGCTTAAATTGAAAATGTGCGTTAGTTGTGCTATATATACAGACGTATAATAAAGAAGCAATTCGTATGCCTTGTGTGTCACAACAGCATGAATTCTTAAGGTTCAAGAATGCAGAACTAAGTTTTTCAAGTGAAGTAGGCTTAAGAAATAAATTTCTTGGGCACAGAGGTATATCAGAAAGCTTTGCGTGCCTAGATAGCTGAGGGATAGGAAGGCTAGAGAAATGATCATCAAATGCGTTGGCTAGAAAAGTCTCATTGCATATTCCTCCATTTATTAAAAAGTTCATCAACGTGGCTGGTTCCATGTGAGCGGCACAGGACTTCATTAAGTTTCCTCCATGTAGATTTACTATTATTTCTAACGGCACTGAAGGACTAAGCAAAACCAAATATTTCCTTTAGCGTCACATCTGTCAAATGTTTTGTTGTCCTGATAAAGGTGTTAGATACGTGATACCAGAAGAATAATCAATTATTTTAAACAAAAGGTGATATGCCTAACCATTATTTCTTCAAGTTTGTTATAAAACCAAATGTACCATTGGTCCAAAAAATATGGCCACACATTGAAGCATGGAAACATTTAACCTACTGCCATTTTGTAGGATAGGTTTTGCGAAGAAGCGTTTTTATGGTAATAACCGCCTGCTTTGGGGCAACAATAGTGTTTTAGGTGGTAGACAACAAAAAAAAAAACACGCAGATCGCTAAGTAGTTAAGGACGTACATTTATATCACAGAGTTGTTTCTATTTAGAACAACATCTCAGTAGGTGCTTATGCTTTTTGTTTTTCAAAAAGAGGCGCGTATTGATTTTTACGTCTAGATCTACCGCACTGAATTGGTGTTTTTCTGATGCTCTGTTGTGTCTAAAGCGTGTTAGTATTTTAAACGCTACGCATTTCTTTATCAAAAGCTTCATATTTACACCGTGGACATTTCTCACACATTGACGCACCAGAAACTGTCGTAGCATAAAGCGACACAAAGAAGTTATATGATGACGCAAAACACCCGTTCAAAACACAGTCTTGGGATCAAACGACAGAACGATGTTATCAGTCTAGCGAACACTCTTCGAAAAACCAATGCCAGAATGCAAGTTGAATGACTGGAGGCGAAACTTTCGTATAGGCCATGGTCAGGATGCGTTAGGCTCATAGTGAGACAGACGCCGCGTGCAACCGTTTCAGAATTCGAAATGGGCTGCGTCCTGACCGGAACTACCGATGCCTCTTTTGTATGAGGCAAATAAAAGCCTCTGGCCTGCAATGCATACGAGGACGCAATACTGCTGAAGAATGAAAATGCAGCTAGTTATCGAAGCCGGGATGGCACTGCTCAAGTGAAAATGAATAAAAGAAATGTTGAAAAAAAAAAAAACGACAGAGAAGAAACTGCGGCTTCAATAGCAGAGACCATATTCGATGTAAATTCCTGTTTGGTGCAGGGAGAATAGTTCACGTTGCGTCTGTTTCCGTTGGCTTCTCCGGGCAGGGACTGTTTAACTTTTTGAAGCACTATTCAGTAATAAAATTGTTCTGCAGCGGCGAGAGGAATGTTAAAATTTTGTGTTGTGATGAGAAAGTGAAACATTCGCAGCCCCATATTCATGTAACTTGTGGATATTGATCTGCGAGCTAGGCGCCTTTATTTCCACAACAGCGAAGAGACAGCGCACAGGGGCGCCGTGTGAGCTACATCCAGAATCTTAGAGCAAAGTGCCCTGTAGTTCAGTGACCTCTTCAATTTTGGTTTTCACGATTTAAGACTAGAAACTAGAATAAAACTCAAAAGCACGTGCACTGTTATAGGATATATTTTAAGTAATTTAAAAAAATAGTGGACTGAAAACATACATACAATATTTGCACGAACACACTCTCTGCCAAAGCCGACATAACTTGCTGCAGGGCATCTCTAATTATGAGTGTAACTAACACAAACTAGTAATTTAACTTTTTAAATACTGTAGTTGGATGCCTAATTCCAATGGGCAGTTTGCCGTGGACAAGGTGATGCCAAATCAGTTTTTGAAACGAAGAAAATATCGATTTCTAGAGCTATACAGCTCGATGAAATTCGACGTTTGGTTCCGTACGCAACCGAAACTGAGCGCACGAGGAGCGCTGGAAGTATGGCGCAAGTGCAACGTCCGCTGGTGACTTGTCGGGATGGGTGCAGCGCCTAATTCGAAACGGGGGTGTTAATGTCCCTGGCTAGGGAGCCTAGTCGCTTGAGCTTAGACCACGTCCGGCGTTATCCCCTACTTCGTCGCTACGCGTAAGAAAAGGGTAGTCATCGTCATCCACGAAGATATTGGTTCTAAAAGCCCCGATGGGCTGAGCCGCAGTTTTATTTTTGTATATTTGGCACTTCTTTTATGACTGCATTCATTTACTCATTAGGTTGAGCTTCCAGGTTTCTGTATTCCCTGCATATGAGGTAAACGGTGTCCGAGAAAAAATGTATGTCCGCGTATCAAGGGGGGATTGAGCGACAGTGGCTGTATGCCATCAGGCTGTTGTTTTTGCGGTTGTTCTAAGCACGATTTAGTTCCTGTTTCTCAAAGGCTCACACGTTTGCATTTGATATGCCTTTTTTTTAGGTGCGCATTTGACAAGGCTATTGCAGGGCAAGTGTTTCAAATCAGTTAAATGAGTGGAAATGCCACTTGAGATTAAAGCGTCACTTCGCATCTTGCTAATTGTGAGAATGGCCACGCCAGTGCAACTCCGATACTCCACAGCCGAGAAGGTGGACATTGTGATCGCTTATTTCAGTACAGTAATGGACGCGGAGCTGGCATCAATACTGTATGCTGTCCAACAACCTGGTCGCTGTGTGCCGACCCTTCCCCCATCGATATCAATATTAATTTGATTTAAGACTACTGTACAGTCCATGTTCAAAAGAGACCAATGGATGGAATTGATGACTTTGATGTCCTCGCAACGTTTCTTCCAGGCCGGGAGCAAGTGTTAGGTAAGTTACCAACGCGTACGAAGCCAGCCCGGCTCCACTTTGGTCATTTTGAAGACACAGTTGCGAACCTGAAACTCTAAACGTCGCCGTCTCTAAATTTGCAGCTGATCGTCGTGTAGAAAAAAATGGTTGTAGGCTTCAGCATGAAAAAGCCACACCGCATTTTTTCCTTTCATCCTTGTAATTCCAGGACAGAACCTTTCCCAACCAAACCTTTGGCCGTGGGTAAAAACAACATGACCTTCTAGGTGACCCCATTTCTCATCACTAAATACCTTCCTCAGCGGATACGTTGAGAACAAATTTTTCAACTTTACAGCAATCACGCCAATACTAATAATGCCAATATACCAGCACCGTTTAAAATTCAACGCCAATCTGCACGCTGTCACAGAAGCGTGGGGCGTTCCACAAAGCTAGCGATGAAATTAAGAAGATAGGAAAAGTTCCCTCCGGATGTAATCCAACTGGCTGAGTGCAAAACCAGCGCTTATCAAGGCTCTCAAAGTCGGCGTTCCAAATTTCAAAATTTCGGCATTTCAATTCCGGCTCAAAAGGCAGCAAGTACGCTCCTGTAATTGAACAATCTTGAGCTCAGGCTATTTTAATTTAATTTAAAAATGTCCCCGTCAGTATAAAGAAACAGGCCAGAAATAGGCACAACAAGAACATTTTTGGCATGATGAAAAAACAGCGCTACAGACGTGAACGGAGGTCAAGAACAAACAGGACGGGCACTGACTCCCAACTGAAGTTTATTGAAAAAACACAGAGTATAAATAACCCAGCCAAGCAGCACCAAACCACACATTAAACAAAAAACCAAATCATGATGACCCCACACACACACGACGTTCAAGAAACCCGACCTCATTATTTGTTAAAGCGATTGATGGTTAACTTACACATTTTTTGCCCAATCGCACGATATGCCTGGCCTAAATGATTTCCCGGTTAATCTGTGCCGGACGGCCATCCAAAATACCTGTCTGTGTTAGAAAAGGATGGCAGCCATCACACCCCTTACAGTGTACAACAAGATTAGATCGCCATGTCTGTTTAATTGGTTATTTTTCATGCGCGTTCATTTAAGCCTTAGGCAATGTGGTTACAAATGTTGGAAACGAAAATGAAGCATCCTATGGAAAGCAAGGTGGGGCACTGAAATGGATTGTACCGCCTGTAACCATGTACAGTATCGAAACCAGTTGGAACTAGGGAGCCTAGGGCGCCGCGGTGCAACATGTAGGCTCTCTAGTTGGAACCAAGTGCTGGGGAGGAAACAGATTCATGATTATGTACGACGACAATGAACAGAGGGCTGTAACGGGCGCTTATTCAATTAAAATTCTTGTTGGCAAGTTTTCAGATGTGGTGAGCGAATCATGAGTCAGGCACAAACGACGCAGTTTTTTTCTGTTACTCTAGCAGGCTTATTATTGCTTGCGCTCTAATAGATAGGATATTACACATAATATTTTTTAACATCGACAGAGTTTGAGGCGCACAAAGAGACAAATGAGCTAAATAGTCCAATTCTAAGCTAAAACTGTGCTGCTCTAGATACACGCAGTGCTGTCACCTTCCACAAAGGCACTGTGTCCTTCTGATCTTATCCTTGTATTTATGACCTTGCGGATGTTAAACCAAATGAAACATTTAAACCAAATTAAACATAATCCCAGATTTTTGCGCACCCTGAACAGTAAGAATTAAAAAAATTTAAACCAAATTTTTTTTCCATGGGCGTGTAATCTTTGTATTTTTCACAATGTTCCTCCTCTGCTCTTGAGGAGGCCAATAAAGATGGTTTATGGTTTGGTGTTACCGGGTTTAATGTCCCAAAGCGACTAAGCATGAGAGGCGCCGTAGTGGAGGAGTCCGAAAATTTTGACCGCCTGGGGTTCTTTAACGTGCACTGATATCGCACAGCAAACGGACACCTTGCTTTTCGCCTTCGACGAAAAGCGGCCGCCGTGTTCGGGATTCGATCCCGCAACCTCAGGCATAGTGTTCGACCACATTAACCACTGCACCACCAGAGCGGGGTCGAGGAGGCCCATAAAGAGCCATGGTAATATTTTGCATTACCGCCAATCTCAGGGACCATCTGCGCCAATATTCTTTTGAGCAGTGCGATTAGCTCTTGTTATAGTTGGCCTCCGCTTCCCACCTTAGTTGTCAGTCTAATAGCTATCGCTGCAGAAACAATCCACTCCTGTCCTAAAGCAGGCCAAAATTCACTAGGTAGTAATTACGGGCTGCATCTGCACTCCAGTGCATGTTTATATATTGCGGGAAAGATATTTTGGCTATCGCTGTATTCAGCTCCCATTATATCCAAGTGTTCAAGCTTTCTGAAATCTTTTTTGCTGTTGTTTAAAGAAGAAAGCAAAACTATTACCTCAGGCCACCAAAAACTTATCAGGTTCAGTAATATGAGATTTGCCTACGGCAGACGCATAATTTCACTCCTACCGTTAGAATCTCGCCGCAAAATTGGTCGCCTAACGCTATTTCACAAGCTATATCATCACGTTGCGCTTCACAACTGTTTCATATCGCCCCCAGAATACATTTCACATCGCATCGATCACCGCCACAAGGTTGGCATCCGAACATGCCACACCAAATCTTCTTTTCAGTCATATCTTCCCCGCACATCTGTGGAATGGAACCGCCTTCCTCCCGATATTGCAGCCATTTCAGATAACAAAACCTTTCACGACGCAATAGCTAACAATGTTTATTCTGAAGGAATTTGATCATATGTTATATCTGTTTCCACTGTGCTGTATACATTGATTTTATGTTATTTACGCTTTGTGAATGTTGTTTGTTTAATTCTGGAGCAATTTTATTATGTACTACTTGTTTTACTGTATTATATTCATTGTTCTGTATCCTAATTAACCCACTCTCCTCTGTAATGCCTTTGGCCCTGAGGGTACAATAAATAAATAAATAAATAAATAAATAAATAAATAAATATATGCTTGCAAAAATCAACTTCAGTGTGCGTTTGATATAATAAATCTAAACCTTCTATACCTTACATCGCTGCGTTCCTGGCTTCCAATTTTATGGGCACTAACTGTAGAAGTGAATAATTTCCATTCATGTGGAAAAATTGACGAAAACTAGGATTGGTAGATAGGTTTAAAAAAATAAGGATAATACCGTTGATATCATCAGAACACGAAAAAAGCTTAGTACAAATATAGTGTACTGGTCTCCCTCCACGCCCAACAAACACCAGACAGCCAATATAGGTTTCCAGCTTCATTATGGGCAATCGTTCATCCAGACTGGAGTGAACAAATATTTTTTCTACGATCACATCCGCATTTTTACTGCGGGTTCTGCATTCCTCAGATATTGCAGCCTGTGTTTTCCCGCAGCAGCAGGCGCTCCGTAAACACTATTCAGATCTGAGAATGGAAATTCCCAGAACAGTAACACGAGTACAGATGAGGAATGCTGTTATCGCCGCTGGTCTCCAGCAAGAGCAGCCGAGATCCTATTAAGCATACGTGGACACCACAAAACAATATGACAGATAGAATAAACCATTACCTGGGGGTAAAATTGTGTGTGCGGCTCACGCCTCGTTATTACAAAAGGGAGGAATGGTAATGTAATTTCGTGTCAGTGCGCGAAAGCATGCAAGATAATATTGTTTCGGTCTGCACATCAGCTGCAACCAAGTTTAAAAAAAGTTTACAAGTTTGCAAAAAAGTGCCGACAGGATTGAAATAATTCTGCATTTGTTAATTTTATCTCCTGATATTTGCGTAAATACTGTACACACACGATACACCAGAGCAAATTATGTAGACACGTGGGAAAAATAAATTGATTTTTCCTCAGTTTGCTTTCCAGGAAAGAAATTGAAGCTGAAGCTCAACTGCGCAGGCGCGTAAATTCTGGAAGCGGGTGAATGAAGAAGGTGGTGAACGGGCTTTCTAACGACATATTTGACGAGTGGATTGCTTCCTGCCTGATCGGAATAGTAGATGCTGAATGAACTACATGCGGAAAATAAAAAAAAATGAACGGTGATTGGTTTCTGAATGGCTTTGGCAGCAATGCACAAACAATCATGCCAGGACATCATAAATTGGGAAAACTGCTGGGACCACCGATTGGGTGTAGAATGGACTAGACTAGGGTAAACTGGTTGGGATAAAAAATCACATTTTTCATCTCTTGTTTCTCGGTTTTGTTAACACGTTCTGACATTTGTTCGCATAGAAGCGTTTTTGCAATCCTATTGTGATATAAGAGGTGGCACGATTGCACTGCGTTGGCGTATAATGAAAACTGAACAAATTTTATTGTTTGTGGCTCAAATTCGAAGCCGTAATGATTGTTCACGGAAAAAAATGTTGCTGCAAAAATAAATTATTGAGTCAATTGTGTTTTAGTCAACGTCTGCGCAGTGCATGGAATATAAAAAAAGCGATGCAAAAAGCGATGCAGAAGGGCGAAGGAAGTTGCAGGGGCTGATGCCTCGTGCTTTCCTTTGTCTTCGTAAATGCCACTTGCCTAGTTATAATGCCAAATTATAATAAAACAACGACAGTTGGTTCTAACCGCCATTCAGGATAGAGGTAAAAGTGTAAATATCTAAACTGCCTTACTATTTTGGATAATATCTGATCAATGGCCCCCTGACGTCAGCCTCAATGTAACACGCTAGCAATACATCGTCAATATCACGTGAGAAGGGGTAACCACTGCAACTAATCTGGCCTCAAAATAACAAAAAAAAGGCGCCCGTGGGGAGTTCAGCAGCAATTGTGTAAAACCGAATGTAGCCGCAAATCACGCTCAATATGGTGCTGTAGTCACAACCTCACAACTAAAACAAACTGTTAGTCATTGTTAGTCTTTACTCTTCTTTTAGCCACTCCAAAGATGTCATAGGCCGTCATGTTTTGAAACGTTTTTATGTGGGTCTCACTATCTGAGAAGAACTTAGGATGCAGGATTTGCAGTGAAATCTGATAAGTCTAGTGCATGGCGCGTCCCTTTGTTGAATTTCGAATATATATACGCACCACACAAATTTACCCGTTTTTTTCCTCTGGACGAGCACAGCGACCCAGTCAAGTTGCAAGAATGTCCGTATTAAGAATACGTTACTGAGAGGGAGTGCCTATTCCGTTGTGTCAGCTAATCACAGCATTCAGATTTGAACACATCTTGAATGATCGTTTTTCTTCCTGCTTCTAATTAAGTTTAACTGGAGCCCCAGAATGCTACAATGCTAGGAGACAAGTAAAATGCTCAGTACATGCTTCCAAGTCGAGCGCGATACGATCTTGGTTATGACTGCCGAGGAGTCATTACGGCCGATGTGGTAGCGACGTTTGTGCAGAGAACAACGAAGACAATAGAGAGACGCCTGTAAACGCTGTTAAGACGTAACGATGCTGCCATACGTGGTTGCTGCCGAGCGGGGCAGTTGAGGCTGCTTAAACGCTCAGTCGGACAGGCACTGAGACACTGCCTATTATTATGTGTTGGTTTTCAAAGCGCGATTTTATGTGAAAATGGACATTTCTCTGAATCAGACGAGCTGGTTCACTTTTCGCACTCGAACACCGGTGACCCCACGCTGTATGTAGGTGCTGTCATATTCTCGGATAACGATTCAAATCAGTCGATAAGCTAGGTTCGCGGCAATCAAGGTTAGCAGCTTATCTATACAGCTAAACGTAGTAGGTCTAGCATGTCAACAGCAGAACCACATTAGCAAAAAGCACGGTCAATCATGCCCGTTCGGCATCGCGATGCTTGTTTAGTCAAAATCATGCTTACAAATGCACAAATAAATTCTGACTATTAGATTGGGATAATTACAGTTGCAATAAAAATGCGTATTAAGGTATTTTTAAAAAAATTAATTTCTACACAAGGCTGCAGCATCCGTATCGGCACTGCCGCCATTTAAAAGTGACACTTGTTTTTTTGCCGTGTGACAGCGAGCACCGAAAGTGTCATTTTTCCTGTATACGTTCACTACGTGAAAGTGCCACTGAACTTACCCGTGTGACAAGAGTATTAGTCACTGTCACCCGACTTCCAGAGATCAGGCTTGGTGCACGAGGTAAGCCCCAGGGTACCGTCCTTTCCTTTATGCTATTCAACATAGCACTTCACCGACCCGAAATATTAGCTCAAATCCCCGACATTCATTTCAGCCTCTACGCCGAAGACATCACTGTCTGGGCTAACCGCGGCAGTGATGCCGAGCGATAGGGGGATACCTACAAGTGGCACTAAACACAATCGACACCTTTGTGAGCGAACGTGATTTAAATTGTTCCCCTTCAAAATCAGAACTCTTTCTCTACCACCCCAAGCAATACGATTCAGGCAGTCAGCCTATTTCCCTAAAGCTAGATGCACGGGTGCACGCGCTCCTGCGAAGTTGCACGAAAACGACTCTTCACCCAAATACCCGACTCCTTAAACTCGGTGTACACAACACTTTCAAGGAACTTAGAGAGGCTACATTAACGGCACAAATATCCCGCCTATCCAACTCGGCGGCCGGCCGCACTTTATTATCCCACTTAAACCTAAGCCCAGTTACACACCTCATTGATGGTGTCCCCTTTCTCCTAATCTCCGCTCTATTCTCATCCTACCTCCCATCCCTAAAAACATGCACCCTGAGTGGGACCAGGCCTCACGCCCTTTACAGACATAGCGAGGACCAAGAGGTGGTACGTGGACGCAGCGGAATATACGGCAGTCTCCCGTATGGCACTGGCTGTAGCTGACAATGGAGCAAAGCTGCTTACTTCCAGCTCTATAATCATCATTCTACCACGGCAGAGGAGGCAGCCATCGCGCTTGCTCTCATCTCTACACTTCCACAAAAACTATTTCTGACTTCAAATCTGCGATTCTAAATTATGCTAACCGCTGTATCTCCCGCACCGCTGCTCGCATATTACTCTTCTGCCAACCCCGGCACCCCATAAGCTTTATCAGGACGCCAACACACGCCGGCCTTCCTGGCAACGAAGAGGTTAATTCCTAGCCCGATGTCTTACATTCCGGGCTAGAGAAATGGGGCCCTCACTAAAGGCTGGGGAGCGCCTGCTCTCCTTCCGTGATATTGTCTTGTACTACCGGGACAATCGAAGGGAATATACACCCGCAGCCCCCTCTCTCACCATAGCGCAGAACGTACACTTGCGAAGCTTGCAGACTCGGACTGCTCCATACACTACACTTCTACATGGCCGATACCCAGACCAGATTTCCTCATCAAGCAGACTCTGCGGCAAACCAGGACATTTTCTACACATCCTTCTTACATGCCCCACCATTCCGCCTCCCCCATCACAGAATGGCGCACAGTCCTACTGGGAAATTCTCATGAACAGCACTTCAAGAAGACCAACGGAAGATCATTTCCAGTGCTTTGAGGAGGATTGCTCTTCAAGGCCCTTCTTTTGGCTTTTAGGGGCCTCTCCCATGTAGTAACAGAGCACCCAAATGCTATGTAGGGGGCTTTGCCCCACTATTTCTTCCAATGGCAATAAAATGTTTCTATCACCGCCACCCGCCGCAAGTAGAATTGGGGCCATCTTGGGTTAATAGCTCGTCCTGATTATAATTAGCAGATGTTAATTTTTTTAATTCTGCTTCGCTTGTGCAATTCGTGTAAATGACGGCGTCTTCTTGCCACTTTAGCATTAAGGCCATCATAATACTGTGTTCGTGGAATGTCTTCTTTAAATCCTTAAATACCTATCCCTTATAGTTTAAATAAACGTCTACGATTATCCACCAGAAACTGTTCACCTAGCTGGCCTACACAAAATTCCGCCCTTGTAATGTTTTACATATTCCTGCTAAATGCATTGCGAACCATCAGGACTGCTGTAAGAAGCATTTCTGTATAGGATAGATCATTAATAATTAAGATCAAATTTATGTCTGTGCTTATTGGATGCAAAAATGTTGGGTTACACTTCACCTCAGCACCTTTTCACCTTGGACGCAGCATGTACAAGGCGTCATATCATGCTCGCGAGAAGAAAGGTAATACAAATAAAAGTAATTCAGCTTTAATAACCAGAACTGCAGGGCCAGTTGGTAGTGATCCATTTGTATCAGCAGCGCACACATTCAAGCAAAAAAGAGATAGTGATAGGACAAAAGTGAAAAGTTGAAAGGTCAGCTCTCTGTCCTATCGCCTTCTTTTCTTTGTGATTGTGTGCGCTACTGATACCAATACAAAAGTATCTCAGCTGAATGGAATATTTGCAGGCGTAACTAATGTATTATTGAACGTCTTCGAAAATTTACCATTGTTTCATTCCTTGTTCTCCTGGTTCATTGTCACGTTCATTTGTGCTTCGTCCCATTGGGGCATCTCGCTGTTTTGAGTATGACAGAGCAGAACACAGCCTTTTGCTTAATAAACTAGCTGGTCCGCTACCTCATATGTACATTTTTTGCTTGAATAAGGAATTTTTAACGGATAGACTATTTTTCTTGCAGAAGCGTGCGTTAAATTCCAACACATATCCCCAGCATACAAATGTACCACAAGGCTGAGTCCTCACGCCTTGATTGTTTAATATTCTAGTGCATGATATTCCTATTCGCTCATCCATCAAAGTTTATCTGTATGCAGACGATATTGCTTTTGCGCTTCTGCCACAAATATTCCAACTAATATCGTTTGTTGCAAGGTTTTATATATGCCTTGTAAATTTGGCTCGGCAGCCCGAGGATAGCTTTAAATGTCAACAAATGTACCGTTCTCGGTTTCCTCACAGGTAACCCTTGATAACATTTATTTTTCATATCATACATCGTAATCCTGCATGTTGGTTCCATTAAAACATTGGGTGTAATATACAACACGGAGTTAGACTAGAGGCCAAAATGAGAAGTGTTGTGCTTAAAAGTGAACGTGCAGTTGCCCGTTAGTCAGTATCAGCAACAAATACGGTATGCACTGGGACACAACTTTTTATTACGGCCAATACTTGGATTCGGCTCCGTTCTCTTTTCTGTATGCCCAAGGTACAAGCTTGAGCTCCTCTGTGTTTCGGATCGACGAACTCTACTCCTTTCCTTAGGTCTGCCCAAATCAGTAGCTACTTTTGTGTTGCAAATGGAAGCTTTGGTTTGTGGGGTTTAACGTCCCAAAGCGACTCAGGCTATGAGAGACGCCGTAGTGAAGGACTCCGGAAATTTCGACCACCTGGGGTTCTTTAACGTGCACTGACATCGCACAGCACACGGGCGCCTTGCTTTTCGCCTCCATCGAAAAGCTGCCGCCGAGACCGGGATTCGATCCCGCATTCTCGGGAACAGTGGTCGAGCGCCGTAACCACTGCGCCACCCCGGCGAGGCAAATGGAAGCTCGCATACCTAATCTGGTCAGATCAAACACAGATTACTAATAATGCAAATCGTGTGCTCAGGATATTTCAGGCGAAAACTGCGCTTAGCACCTCCGTCAGTGAAATTACTGGCTTAGGTAACATTTGTCCGTCCAAAACCTAAATGTGCGAGTGCAGATTGAGACCATCCCCAGTGTAACCTTATAACATTCTCGAAGCAATTCAAAATCGCGCAGCAAGATTCATCCACTCGGCTTACTCTTATCATGTAAGTGTCACAAAACTAAAACGCAGTGCTAATCTTACGCACTTGGCAATTCGTCGTAACATCGCAAGACTGCCTTTTTTACAAGATTTATCATCATCCCCTCCTCAAGTTTATTATCAGCCCTGCCTATCGCACATCCAGTCGTACCAGTCGCTAGAAGGCCGTCTATCCACCTCCCGCCAGACTTCTGCGCATCTGTCTTTATTTTTTGTTCGCACCGCAAAAGACTGGAATGACTTGCCGAACAGCATCGTACTTCATACCGACCCATCATCCTTCAAATCATCCATAGAAAGTTTGTTTACCAAAACCCATTTCATCATGTAATACCCCTTGAATGGGGCCTTTGAGGCAATAATAAATAAATAAATAAATAAATTTCCGGTTTCCGGTTTTCACTATGCGAACGTCTTTTAAGGTCTTGGAAGCCTGTTCCTGGACTAACTAACAACATATTTTTTTAAACCCATCTTACTTCTTTGATAATATTTAGCCTAAGTCTAATGCGAATAGCTGCAGGTTGTGTTTATTAATTCCCTGCTGTCGAAACTTTCCGTACCAATAAATATTTTAGTACAAGTTAACCACCGGAGGCCTCATACCGTATTTTCATTTGATGACACCCTTCCAGGAATTACTGCGAATTTGTCTACCATGTAATAAATGGTCTTATAGAGTAGTATCTAGGCAATATTTCTAACCATATTGCCATTTTCACAGATGCCTCCCAGCGGAATGAAAAAGCAGCTATTGGCCTTACTTCAGGGCTGTTGACTGGAGTTATTAATTTCGGGTGCCTGACTATACGCCTATTTTAGTCGCTGAGTTACTGGCCAATGGGTCGGCCGTAATAAATATTCCTCGCAATATCAGTAAGGTTATTTAATTTCTGACTTCCTTTCCATCTCGATAGCGCTCGAAATTTCAAGGAATAGTCAGCTTTGCCTTTCCCTTATTTTTTTATTCCTGCTCATATTACAGAAGTACGCTTTGATGGGTCCCTAGCCACTGTGGCATTATCTATAATGCGAGGGCAGAATTTTTTATTAAAGTCCGCCCTTAGTTGACTTATTGTCCCGTTTGTCCCAAATACTGTCTACGTAACTATAACTCTCTTTCAGCGCTTCCAATGCCTCCACTATCTGAGTCATGAGCCTGTCCTAGCTGCAGCGAACTACCAACACCTGAAATGGCCTTGGAGTGTGCGCATGTGTAGTTCAAGACAATGTGAAGGGTCCATGATCATCTTGCGCTGCAGGATACCGCAACTAAATCTGCATTTATGTCATTTGATCTACCCTTTACCAATATTTGCAAGTATTGTGGGGAAGTTAAGTCAGTAGCCGAATTTTTACGTCTTCTGCGGGCGGTTCGCTTCTTTCCATAAAACGAACTTAGAGGCTCCGCTTACTAGATTAGGGCATACTCTAATTATTCCAGTCCTCTTCTCCTTCGGGGCAAGCGCCAATGAGTAAGCCTTGAAAACAGTGTACAATTCTGTTCACGATTATATAACTTCATCAGGCAGATTCCTGTGCTAAATAGGACTTCATTGCTTTTTCTTTTCCTTTTGATTTCTTTTTTTCAAATTCTTGTTTAATACTCATAGTTATCTAGATTCTGTACCCCTTGTACACATATCTTTAGTATCTGTAATGTACTCTGACCAATCTCCGCCGCGGGTATGTGCCATTATGACTTAGGACATCATGAATATCAATTACGCCTCTGGAACTGGTTTCTGCAAGCGCATTCCAGCCAATTCTTTCTTTTGTTTTTTATTCTTTAGTTTTTTCTTCCGCGCTGAGATTTGGATGGCGTGGTTTTCATCATAGTCTTCCCCTCTGGCAAAGTAGTATTAAAAACGATTACTATGCCTCGTTTCATACCAACAAAAACTTCAATTGACCATTAAGCGCTCAGCTAAGCATCTCAAGATACGGCAAACCAATGATAAAGAAAAGTTTGTTTAATTTCTGTGGTCACAGCAAGCACGCTCAAATAGTCTTGCTGTTTATACAGTGCACATTCCATTGACGCAGATATCGCTGCTTTCCCAATTCCCAATGACAATAGCCTCAGCGGGACCCTGAATACTTTTTTAACGCGGCTTGAAGGAGCGTTATTAGAATGCCTGAATAATTTTTTGTCAAATAATATGTAATGCGAACGGGTAAAAGATCCCATGATGGCAGCAAGACTAGATCTCTAGGCATATATTATTCAAACTTCTATTCTGATGTGGCAACATGAGAAAGCTGGAAGAGAGCTCCGCTTACACTTCTTCACAGCTATCTTAGCCACTGTTGTAAATATAGAATCTGACAGGGAATTTCTTGTGTTCAAACTTCAGGCAACGAAATATTTTCAATTTTCTGGTAGGCAACGCTATAGCACCTGCCGCGTCGCCCTGAATCCTCTGTTCGAGAGGATTGTCAAACGAAAATGCACTGGCCAAGGGCGACAGAACCTCAGTGTTAAGGCTTCAAACTGAAAGCTTCCCTCTGGAGGCGGCGATACGAAAAGGAAGCCTAGGAGATGAAGAAGGCGGAAGGAATTCAAACGAATATTATTTTCTTTTTCGTGTAAGTCTAAAACTACCTCACTACCAACTAAGAAACTTGCTTCTGTACTGTCACAAAAATGGATTCTGCAGCTTCATGTCCGGTTTTATCAAGTTTGCCGCAGGCGCCCACGAAATGGCAACAAGGACCCGGAAAGAAGTGCGTAAGGATGGGAACTTACTGATCGTCTTTAAAAACTGTTATTTCTGTTTCCATTTGCTTCCTCGGCGTATTATCACGACCTATCACTTTTGTCGCAATAATATGCGACCCACATTTGTAAATTTTTATTTACGAAGATATGCAGTTTACAAATCGATGAACGGCTAACCTAACTTAGACAAAGCTTAAGTATATTTAATTAAGTAAAAAATTCTAATGCGCAGTGTGGCCAGTATCCGGTTGTTTTAGAAAATTATCTTCAGTTCTTTAAGAGAAATTTGGATGCGTCCTAGTCGGTGTAATATACGGTGTACCCCCACAATTTTTGCTTATTAGAATCCTTCCCGCATATATAGAGACTACTCCTACGTATAGAGCTGCCAGAAAAGGGCGACGGCTGCTATCGCGGGTTGTTCTAGATACACCCTGGAATTAAACATAGATGCTGGGTTTCTTGCGTGCGTCATTGGGATGCTAGATGACGTCACTCTAGTTTTCTTTCATCGCTGAAATTTTTATGACTATCTCGCGAGCGAGAAAACGCCGCCGGCTTCTCTTGAACTGAGACCCCCAGAGCTTTCTCATTAAAATGCGGCAAGTAGTGAAGCCGTGCGAGTGGTCCCAAAAAAGTCTAACCGGTGGAGAGGTACGCTACAGCTGTAGTTAAGGGAGTCGCCGGCAATAGACAGCCTGTTCAGCAGTGCTTATTGTTTCTGAACTAGGGATCAAGTGAGAAGAATGTTTTAATCGAGATTTGGAGCATAAATTTGTAGGGCTTGTTCATCATATGTCCTGCAACCAATCTGAATTGCTGTTGTTCTCTAACGCCCACTATTTTCGTGACAAGCTACAATGAAAAACGGGTTTCCCAGCAATAAAACAAAGCTAATGAAATTTGAAACGGACACTGTTTCGGCGCCCTGAAGCTCCGATCGTTTTCTTTAGCACGAGTGCGTCACTTAAATTATGCGTCTAAGCTGTCGTCGTTGTTTGTCCCATCTAGTTAAAAGCGATGCGGAGCTTGCAAGCAAGCGAGAATAAGTGGGTGGAAGAATTTTAATGCCGAGATTGGTACCACATTTTAGGCTTTTAGAGCCAGCGGAAGCTAAAAATAAAAGAGACCGGAGGAAAAGCACACACACAAAAAAACATCACATGACGCATGACATTTTTCATTAGCAAAATGATAAGGTAAACTGTTCTCACGACTACCCGATATTACTTTTCTAAGATGCAACCACGGTGAAAAATATAGGTTAAATATATAAAAGATGCCATTAGTTTGCTATAATTATTGTTGAACTTGATTGTTATCACATTTCAGCAAATTTAACTCAATCGCGTGTTACTTATGCTTACCTTCAGCTCCCTTGTGTTTAGCTTTATACCGGTCCGCTATTTGCATTTTAGCACAAGATAAACATCGGAGCATTCGCCCGCCTGCTGCTAAAATTGACATCTGCAACTGAAGGGTAAAGAAGAGTAGCAAAGGACTAAGGAAAAAAAAACAACGGAAGAGAATACAAAATAACTAATCGATGCGAAAAATCAATGTGCATCTAGCCTCTATAAATCCTGCCAAATCGCTGCCTATCTCTTGAAATACTACACGGGCGGATGTCTTCGGTAAGCACACAGTGGCGTATTCCTTAAAGCTTGCTAATGGAGCTTCCGTAGGGCGTTTACCTTTCACTGAATACGCGTCAGGAGCGCGTATTAAGGAATTCCTAGAAACTATGATGGTGTTTTCAGAAGCTCCAAGACACCCCTTAGCTCTCATCAGAAGTGGCCCAATCTTTCATGGGTAACAGAGCACCAGCCCTCCTCAATATCTACTTCACTAACCTCTAATCTTTTAAAAACGTTTGACATGACTGTTGCTGCAGGACTCGAGTTACTTGTTGCGGGCTTTATCTTCAGCTGTAATTTATGAAGGTTTTGATAGTAAGTATCGTTGGAATATTTTGGAATATTATAAAAATTTGGCCAGAGAAATTGAGAGCGGATTCACCCTCCTTTACGTTTTCTAGCAAATAATATAGAGGCGCACTGCGATTGCTTTCGCGGTTGTAGGAGACGCGTTCGTCTGGGGCGCATGATTAGGACGCAAAAAAAAAGTTCCTTGAAATTCCCGAAAATGAAAGGGTGAATAAAATAGTAACACTACAAAGTAGGTCATACAAGATGCACTTCAGAATAAGGCAAGTGCGCGTCAAGTGCCGAAGCATTGTGGATTGTGTTGACCTTAAGAAAATCATCGATTCCCTGTAATTCGCAGTTTTAGATGGTCCTTTGGGCGATATCGGAAAATCTCGAAATTACCATCCTCTCTTAGATGTTTAGAAAAGTAAAAAATAAAACTAAGCAAAAATAGCATTGTCTATTATGTTTAGCCGAAAGCAGTTTTCTTCGGTTTAGAAGAAAACACTCGTATTAGCCTTAGCATTAAATCAACAGACGACGCATTCGGATGGATGGATGGATGGATGGATGGATGGATGGATGGATGGATGGATGGATGGATGGATGGATGGATGGATGGATGGATGGATGGATGGATGGATGGATGGATGGATGGATGGATGGATGGATGGATGGATGGATGGATGGATGGATGGATGGATGGATGGATGGATGGATGGATGGATGGATGGATGGATGGATGGATGGATGGAATATAGGAGCGTCGCCTTTGAAACGGGGTGGTAGCAGTAGCTATCATGCTCATTTTTCTCCCTTTATCTTAATTACTGATTTAGATTGGTAAACTAAACCATCATTCTATTTATTAAATTTTTCTTTCTACATTACTAACATTATGTCACTTCTCTGCTTTTAAGCCACCAATCTTCCAGTCGTTTTTTGCTAGTTTCCACCGCCGGTTTATTCACCCGGCCACTGTTATCTCTAAATCCCAGAGCTTCAGAAAGAGTGATTGCGCCTGCATCAACTTCCAGATGGATACCATCACATTCGAGTGTAATATGGTAAATTGTTTCACTAGAGTTACCACATACAGCACATGCATCATCTCCATTGTTAAATTTCTTTTTGTAGCTGCGTCTACTAAGGCACCCTGATCTAGCTTCAAAAAGTAAGGCACTGCCTCTTGAGTTATCAAAGAAATCTTCCTTCCTGATCTGCATTTTCCACTTTCGGTATAATTCCATACTCTGTTTCTTTTCCATCGAATTTATCCAATTTTTCCTTCTGTGCTTTTCACCTCTTGCTTAATGCTCTTTATTTCTCCGTCCTTGTTACTAGCATACTTACTAGTCAGTTTCCTAGTTCTTCTCCTCCATTGTGAGTCAACGCTTTTTAGGTACAGGAATTTAAATACCTTAGCTGCCCATCTGTTACTGTCCAATTTCCTCAGGCGTTCCTCATATAATATTTTACTCTGAGCTTCTCGTACTTCGAAAGATGCCCAGCTGTCACAAACCCCCATCTTTACGGTCAAAAGAGGTGCGGGATCCCCTTTACGATTACCCGTCGTTCCTCTATGAGGGTTGTGAACACATTTAAAAGTTAGGCCGGTCAACCCGTGAAGCACGTGTGTCGGTGTGTGATTGAGGAATAAGTACAAATAGGTCACTTTCTTTTACAAACAATTGAAGGTTTATAAATAGTAGACCAAAATTACACTGATAATAATAGAGTACAATGAAAGAGAATACAACGCCACGACAAGATATTGATAAAGACGAAGAAATAAATGATAAGAGAAAAAAAAATAACCCGACAATGAACAAAACACTGTGATAAAAAAATATGAAGACTATAAAGATAATAAAGCAGGTATTTCAGATATTATAAGTATGAGCAAAAGTTACATAAGAACACAGCGTAAAATACTACTAAGTCAGGTCAAAAGTTAACAAAGCGAAAATAATGTTCGATTGAACAACAGTCCGTGGCGAATGAAATTCTCACGTCTTTCTTGTTTGCTGAGGCGTCGAAGGCTGTGTTGCTCGGTAGCGGCGGCCGTACAGGTGCAGAGGACGATGCGTCGATCGCGGGCCCGAAGAACACAATACGCCTTCGGAGCACCGCGGAGTGGCCGGAAGTTTGAATCTTCCCAAACGCACTGGTGAGGGCGTGCTGCTGTCGGTTATTTTATACCCTCGGCCGACTATGCAGCAGCCGCGTCAAGGACAGGCGGTCGCTGCCCCATCGGCTTGTCGAATCTTGTCCAGAGGAGCGACGGAGTCCCGTGAATTTCGCTCTATATTCCAGCCATAAGCTCCCGCATCTTCCGCTGTATTATAGGTGAGGCAGCTTGTGACACTGCCCCCCACTGAAGAATATTGCCTCGGAATATTCTAGAACTCCACAAGCGCCGAGAACGATGTTATTACGCCCCTATAGAGGGGTGCAGTAGATTGGGTCCGTTCAGTGCACTGAACTACCGTGCACTGAACGTTCGTCACTCACTACCGTTCATGACGCGCACCATATACGCACTGATCTGAACCCGCACACACCACAACACTGTAGTTCTTCAGTCATGTCTTGCGCACATGTCACAAGTCACGGATCACTGATAACAATCAAGTGCACATATATACAGGCACATCGTGTACGATTTTCATTACACAATCAACACAATGCAGCTATGCAGTAGTGCAAGCTTAACAACTATTGCAGCCGGCTCATGTAATCTGCTCCCACGTTCTCGCTGCCTTTAATATACTCGACACGGAAGTTGTATTCCTGAAGCTTAATACTCCAGCGAAGAACGCGGCTGTTTGCACATTTTGTTTCTTTTATGAACTTCAAAGGCTGGTGATCCGTCTGAACGAGAAACCTTCTCCCGTAGAGGAAGACTTGAAATTTCTCGATTCCCCAAACGAGCGCTAAAGCTTCTTTCTCAGTGGTTGAATAGGCTACCTCTCGAGGGAGCAACTTGCGGCTCGCATAGGCAACTGGGTGCAGGATTCCGTCATGCGATTGAAGCAGAACGGCTCCAACACCTCTATCAGAAGCATCTGTTCGCAGGACGAATTCCAGGTCAAAGTCTGGCAATTTCAGAATTGGTGCCTCAGCCAGTTTTTCCCGTAAGTTCTTGAAAGCCCGTTCTTGCTCGGGGCCCCAGCTCACGACTGAAGGTTGACCTTTCCGTGTTAGATCTGACAGAGGACAGGTTAGGTCAGCATAGTTCGGGATGAAATCACGGTAGTAACCCGTGAGTCCTAAGAAAGATCGGACCTGCTTCTTTGTTGTCGGCCGTGAAGCTTCTTGTATCTTCTGTAGGGTCTTGGTGAGGGGTGATAATTCTCCGGACGCAATTTGGTGGCCCAGGAATGCGACGGTTTCCATTCCGATCTCGCATTTCAGCGGTTTGATGGTGAGACCAGCCGCTTCAATTCGAGCAAAGACCTCGTACAATGTTTGGAGATGCTGTTCCCATGTCGCACTGGCAATGAGAACATCGTCGAAGTAGTACGCCACGTCGGGAATATCGGCCAAGATGTTCCGCATCAGCTTCGTAAAAATGGCTGGCGCCGTCTTAATACCGAAGGGCATATATCGGAATTGAAAGCGCCCCGTGCCAACCGTGAAAGCAGTCATCGCCTTTGAATCGGGTGACAGCGGTACTTGCCAATATCCCTTGGATAAGTCCAGCTTGGAAAAGAATTTCTTGCGGCCTACCGAGGCGATAAGGTCGTCCGCACGTGGTAAGGGCTCGGCGTCGTCTGCGATGACTTCGTTTAACTTCCGAAAGTCAATGCATAGCCGATGCGTCCCGTCGGGCTTGCGTACGGCGATCAAAGGGGAATTGTAGGGCGACTCCGATGGCTCAATGATGTCTAATCGGAGCAAGTCGTCCACTTCTGATGCAATTGCCTGTCTCAAAGCGTACGGTAGCGGATATTGTTTTACATTTATCGGCCGGTCGCTCTGTAACTTCAGTTGGCACTCGATTAGCGTGGTCTTTCCCGGAAGGTCCGAAAATATACCTTCGTACTGTTGCAGAAGTTTCTTGGCTTCATTCTGCTGTACGTGGCTCAATCTCTCGGAAATGTGTACATCCCCGATAGACTGTGTCTGGGAGGGCTTAGGAAGCTCAATCTCTCCAGCGTCTGTGTGTTCTTCTGCCGATATTACTGCACCGACAGCTGCAACAATGGTGTCGTCTTTCCTTTGCTGGTATCTCTTCAGCATATTGATGTGGAATATTTTTGTGGCATGGCCCAAATCCACTTCATAGTCGACATCGCCCCTGCGGCTGATGACCGAAAAGGGACCCTTCCATTGCATGAGCAGCTTATTGTGCTCTGTGGGAAGAAGAATATGAACCTTCTCTCCCGGTTTGAGTGAGCGTTTGCGGCTCTTGATGTTGTAGTAGCGGCTGTAACGCTCTCCTGCGCGCTCTAGCTCTTCGTGGGCAAGTTTACAGGTATTTTCCAGTCTGTCCCGTAGAGCAAGCACATACTCGTACGTCGTTCGCAACTCGTTAGGGATGGTTGCATTCGTCCAAAGCTCTCTAAGTACAGCCAGGGGTCCACGCACATTTCGCCCATATAACAGTTCGAATGGGGAAAAGCCGAGGCTTTCTTGGGGCACTTCCCTGTATGCAAACAAAAGTGGAGCCAGGTAGCGATCCCAATCGGTTGGTCTCTCTTGCCACATGCGCTTGAGCATTTGTTTAAGCGTGCCGTTAAACCGTTCGACTAGGCCGTTCGCTATCGGGTGGTAGGGAGAGGTACGCAGCTGTTTTACTGACAACAGACGGCTAACCTCCTTCATTACTTCGGACGTAAAATTCGTGCCCCTATCACTGAGGACCTCTCTGGGCACTCCTACACGGGAAAACATTTCGACAAGTGCTTCGGCTACCCTTTCGGTCTCGACGCTAGGAAGTGCGACTGCATCAGGGTACCGAGTGGCATAGTCCACCATGGTCAGGATGTACCGATTGCCTTGAGCGGACTTCGGGTTGAGTGGACCAACGATGTCGATCGCCACCCTCTGAAACGGTGTCTCAATGACGGGCACTCGAACCAAAGGCGCTCGTGTGGTGTGACCCTTCGGAGTTGTGCGTTGGCACAGATCGCAAGAGGCAACGAACCGCTTAGCGTCAGCCTGCATTGCTGGCCAGAAGAATTCTGTCTGAAGCTTCAGTAGGGTTTTCTTCGCGCCTTGGTGGCCTCCCATCAACCCATCATGTGCCAGCTTGAGAATAGCTGATCTGTACTTTTGGGGCACAACAGCTTGAGTGTACTCCCCGCCCGACTCGGCGACGTATTTCCTTTGAAGGACGCCGTTAGCAATGAAAAACTGGTGGCTACCCTTTCCTTTCTTCGCTTGCGGCGGGCCTACGCGATCGAAACACGAGCGTAGGGTCGCGTCATTCTCTTGCTCTTGAACCAACTCTTCGCGGCATACACTAGGGAGGCCTTGCAGGACTTTAAGCTTTTTCAGCGTTTTATCCTTGCACGCCTGCGCTCTAGTCACTACCGGACAAGCTTCAGCGGCATCCGAAATGGGTGCGGGGCTCTCGGTGTCAGCCGCTAGCTCTTCAACTTTTACTGCAGTGGACTTCGTAGTCTCGCTTTCTGTTGTCTTGTGCCAGTTCGGATCGGGGTCGTCTGCTGGCCTAGCACCTTCCACATTTCCCAGCACCAAATCGTACAAGGGATTCTCCATACACTTAGCGAGAAGTCGTCCCTGAATGTACGGGGTGTCGACATCGACCCAAGCTTCTGGGAGCATTAGGACTGAGCGGTCAAGTAGGTAAACTGGAGACTTCGCATCGGTGATATCTTCTTTCCGTACTAAGTCCTTTCTTACCACCACCGTGTTGCAGCCTGTGTCTCTCAGGACTCGGACTGTCTGGCCTCCGATCATGCCGGCTACGACAGGTAAGCATTCCTTGACGGCGCATTCTTTACTGGTGAACCCAGCGTTGATGACGGGGATCTTCCCTCCATCCTTAAGTTCGAGGTATCCGTTCTCAACACATACTGCAGCGGACTCCCGATTTTCTTCTCTCTGTTTCGGGGCCCCATTTGCCCAGCATCTCCAGCTTGGATGACCTGGTTTTCCGCATTTGTGGCATTTCTTGGGCGGTCCCGATCCGTCGGATGGGGCGGCCCGGCAATTTTCGGGGCGGTGTCTCGTGCGTGAACAAATAAAACATTTCTTTTCATCGCTGCTCTTCGCATCCGATGATTGAAGCAAAGTTTCCCTTCTCTCGGTCGTCTTGGAGACGGCGTTTTCTGCCTTATTCTTCGGGGTGCTTCGCTTTCCGAAGTTTGACCAGCCATGGGCCTCCACATACTTTTCTGCCCTTGCTACTATTTCAGAGAAGGATGTGTCCTTCTTTTCTTTCAAAAACATTTGTAGCGGAGTGGCGCAGTTAGAAAGGAACTGTTCCTTTAGAATCAGGTCAAAGAGATCTGCGTACTCTTTCTTTGTGTCCGACAGCTCTATCCATCTGTCTAGGAAGTTCTGAAGACGCGTCACGAACTGTGAACACGTTTCCTCGTTCCGGGGACTAGCAGACCTGAATTTTTCTCTGAACCCTTCCTCTGTCATACGGAAGCGAATCATGAGTGCCTGCCGGAGCTTGTTGTAGTCCAAGCACTCGGACGCAGACATGCGACTAAAAACGCTGAGCGCTTCGCCGCTTAAACATAGACTAAGGGCTGTAGCCCACTGGTCGCGAGGCCAATTCTGACTCTCAGCGACGCGCTCGAAACGCATGAGGTAAGCGTCAAGGTCGTCCCTGCCCTCATTAAAAACCGGCATCAGCTTGTGCGGGCTTATGCGTTCGGGCCGAGCAGCTTGACTCTCCCCCGTTTCTGACCTTGTCTCTCCGGTGCTGTTAGCGTCAGTTGCCGGATTATTAGGTACGTCTCGTCGGAGCATCAGTAACTCCTTTTCTTTTTCCATCTCCGCTATCCGGAGTTGGGCTTTCTGCGACTCTATTTCCTTTTCTTTCTCCATCTCCGCCATCCGTAACTCCTTTTCTTTCTCCATCTCCGCCATCCGAAGTTTAGATTCTAGTTCTGCCTCCTCTTTCCGCCGCGTACGTTCCTCATTGCGTTCTTCTCTGCGACGAGCTCGCTCCTGATCTACCCATTCGAGCAGCTCTTGACCCTCAAAGCCAAAAGTTCGGCCATACTCAACAAGCCGTTCTAACTCTGCATCAGCCATGTTAGGTGGAAAGCGTTATGCAGTGCTAGGATACAACACTAAAAAAATTGCACCTACTCCTCTCTCCCTCACCGACACTTGGTTGACCAGTCCTGTCGCGGATGCCAATTATGTCACAAACCCCCGCCTTTACGGTCAAAAGAGGTGCGGGATCCCCTTTACGATTACCCGTCGTTCCTCTATGAGGGTTGTGAACACATTTAAAAGTTAGGCCGGTCAACCCGTGAAGCACGTGTGTCGGTGTGTGATTGAGGAATAAGTACAAATAGGTCACTTTCTTTTACAAACAATTGAAGGTTTATAAATAGTAGACCAAAATTACACTGATAATAATAGAGTACAATGAAAGAGAATACAACGCCACGACAAGATATTGATAAAGACGAAGAAATAAATGATAAGAGAAAAAAAAATAACCCGACAATGAACAAAACACTGTGATAAAAAAATATGAAGACTATAAAGATAATAAAGCAGGTATTTCAGATATTATAAGTATGAGCAAAAGTTACATAAGAACACAGCGTAAAATACTACTAAGTCAGGTCAAAAGTTAACAAAGCGAAAATAATGTTCGATTGAACAACAGTCCGTGGCGAATGAAATTCTCACGTCTTTCTTGTTTGCTGAGGCGTCGAAGGCTGTGTTGCTCGGTAGCGGCGGCCGTACAGGTGCAGAGGACGATGCGTCGATCGCGGGCCCGAAGAACACAATACGCCTTCGGAGCACCGCGGAGTGGCCGGAAGTTTGAATCTTCCCAAACGCACTGGTGAGGGCGTGCTGCTGTCGGTTATTTTATACCCTCGGCCGACTATGCAGCAGCCGCGTCAAGGACAGGCGGTCGCTGCCCCATCGGCTTGTCGAATCTTGTCCAGAGGAGCGACGGAGTCCCATGAATTTCGCTCTATATTCCAGCCATAAGCTCCCGCATCTTCCGCTGTATAATAGGTGAGGCAGCTTGTGACACCAGCCCATAACTCCCTGTACCGCCTCATTTGTAGTTTTGCCGTGGGCACCTAGTGCTAATCGTCCAACGGATCTCTGATTTATTTCTAATGTCGACTGTGCCTCTGATTTTAGGCACAAAACCGCATTTCCGAAATTAAGTCCGGGCACCATAATTCCTTTCCAAATACCCTCAAAACCTCATACCTATTGTATCCCCACAATGCCTTATGCTTCATTATCCCGGCATTCCTTCGCCCGTTGGCCTTAAGTGATTGCTCTTGCTTTCCAATGTATGCCAATCCTTCGTTTACCCATACCTCCAGATATTTATATTCTGCTACTCTAGGTATTTCATGGTCTTGTATTTTAAGACCCTGATCGTTAAAATTCAGTGGCGCCACCTAGCGGCAAGCGAAAAATTACGCTTACGTGCACTGGTGTGCGCGTGTGCGCTTGCGTGCTTGCATACATCTTGAGCAGGCTTCAGACTTTCAAAGCAAATAATATTTTTTTATGTATTCAGACAGCTCCACAACACACCTTGCATTTAAAGGTGACTGCTGGCATTATATTTTATTGCAATTCATTATGCCACATTATAGTGTAGGCTACAATTAGTTTGAACACAAGAGATTGTGATAAATATTTGCAAGCCTGCTTTTCAAAAAAGAATGTTGGGTGTGGTTGGAAATTTACAAAATAATCCATCAATTGAGTCAATTTTCAATGCGAACAGGATTGTTCTCGTGCTAAAATTGTAAAATTTTATGTTTACATATTTTTGTAAAGAAGCAACACCAAGAGTTGACACTCATTTTTCTAATGCTGTTATACTCACTCCTCATCAATCCGCTGATGACATTTAGAAGTTTTGACTCTTGCGCAACCACACAAAGCGGGGCTATGGATTCACGATCCACATGACTATCTTACCTCAGTTTCTAAACATATCTTTGACTAATGCACTAACGTCTGTGTGACTTTCTTCTAAGCAACCTGTATATCTAAGTATGCTGTTAACTCAAATATTGCTTTTGGGAAACGCACGATATCTGAAACTCTGTCATTCATGTACAAGGATGTAGTCCGCATTGTTCGTTTAATGACGTATCTTTCAACAATATATGAACTGGAATTAGCAACACATGAGAGACTCGTCTTCATATTTGTGTCAAAGCGTTTTTTTTTTTTTTTTACAGAGTGTCGTTTCAATCTCTACTCCTCAATGTTACTGCCACGA
Organism: Amblyomma maculatum; assembly: GCF_055883805.1. NCBI lineage: Eukaryota > Metazoa > Arthropoda > Arachnida > Ixodida > Ixodidae > Amblyomma > Amblyomma maculatum. The sequence continues at coordinate 105,979,798 of NC_139347.1, read as the reverse complement.
TCATTATTTATATCAATTTTCTGCAACTTAAGTTGCTGCCACAATCCAGGAGAAGCGAGATTGGTCAGGCAATAGTAGTAGCATATGGTTATTTTATTATGTATCCAAAAGGAAGGAAAAGATGTTTCCCAGCCCGGTGTCTGCTATTTGATATTTGAAGCACCTAAACTGGAGCGGCGGAAGTAAAGGGATAGTGAGGAAGTGATAAGGGAAATCAAAGAGGTGAGCGACAGGGAGAAAGTACAGGGTAGGTAGAAATAAAACTGATGAATAAAAATATGAATGGTGCTTTTTTTGACAGGCCACAAGAAGAAAGCTTGCTCCAAATTTGGATACATGGGTATACTCTTCGTTGCCAACTCCTACCAATGCAACAACCTTTCGCACACGGAACACACATAGCCAAACGTTTTTGTGTTTTTATTTTGTACCCTAGAGAAAACGTTATCCACCAGTTTCGACTTTATACTAGTTGATGGAAGCCATATCTAGAGCTTCAGCATGACCGCCGAAATACACAATGCCTTCCCCATAGCTTCTATTTATCCTAGCTAATTTACTTCTGCAACTTTACTTGTGGGAAAAACAGGGAGCGTTAGCAAGGACGTCACGTTATTTAGGAGACACATAACGAAATTCATCACTAAAGGTTTTGCTCTTTGCGACTGGTACCTGCGGAATCTATTTGTATTGAGGTCTTTAATGATTACCTCAGCCTTCAATATTCAAGAAAAGTCTCTTTTTGTGATTCCCAAGGGTCATGACAATGATTGATTTAAATTGACACACGCGAGACAATCGACTGCAGCAAATATTTATGCTCTTTATTGGGACCTGGATATAATATGTTCAGTGGGAGAGAGCGTACATGGAGTGGACAGTAAAGTTTTGTGATTGTTTGCATATAGTGGTAAGTTCACCCTGTCCGTTTTGTTAAGCGCCCTAATTGCAGAATTTAGTAACTTATAATTTCCGCTACAGGAAATAATAAACGACTGTACAAAAGTGATAACTCCTATGTTGCTTCTTTGGACAAGAGTGCCCCGAATCGTCCTTCTGAGTTCTGGCGTTAGGGTTTCAAGCGATAAATATGATTCTTGGTTCACTTAGTTGACTCTCACGGGTATGAAATTCGGGATGTTACCAGAGTCTTGACCCAAACTTTCGTTTCGTGTAGAAGTCTCAGCATATCAAGCTAGTATGCTTTTTCGTCTGATACACCTAATTAAGTACTCGTCGATGAGAGGTTCACAAGCATAAGTCTTACGCGTCTGACACCATCCTTGTCCCCCTGATCTGCTCGCATTTCATCTGCCGTAGTAAAAGCTTTCAGTAGTATCTTCGTGCCCGTTTTAACGACAACATTTATTAAAAACTTGAAAAATTCTGCCTTTCCTCGCATCTGCAAAATGCCAGTGTTTTTCATGTCTTCAAATCCGGAGATCAATCTGCTGTTTCATATTCTCTTCCGCTTTCTTCACTAGGTGCAATTTTAAAGCATTTTTAATTAGCTTTGCACGACTGCTTTCCTTCAATAGCAAATATGACATCATACTCAGTCAACATACATTTATATCGGGTGGTCATACTACAACTACCTTAGTCATGTTTATGACGTATACCTAAGCTGCAGTCCTTCAGAGAGGACAGGTTGACGCTTTTGGGCTCTGATTGGAGCAAAGTGTCAACCTGACTTTGTCACTGACTCATTAATTCTCGATCAGCTTCTGCTTTCTGATAGCGAAGTTTCAGTCGTAGTCCTCTTGCATATCTATGTTCTTAATCGCTCCTGCTTTGTCAGTGCCAATGGGCAGATCACTTAAACAAAACGTTCATTTAAATCTGCAGCAAGCGGTGTTACTCAAGATTCAGAATTACGCCCTCTGCTCTTTTTCGTTTTCGTTAATCACATTTTGTTCGTGGTCAAGAACCCATCATTCGTCCTTTTAAGCTGAATATATAAAAATATTCATTCAATTTTTGTATTGCGAAGATTGATTATATTGGTAAGGGAAACGTACACAGCGGTAAACGCCAGTTAACTGTCCGAAGCACACACCACCAGAACGAACCCAGCTTAGCCTGAGCGTCGTCTTCTTCACAACAACACACCAGCGCATCGTCGCACCAAAACAATATTTACAACCGGATATTTTTGCTTTCTCTAACTGGTGCACGAAAAATGGGTTTACTCGCAATTCTTTGAGATATACTCATAAAGTGTATAATCCTTATTTTGTGAATTCTGACATGTACGGGGTTGATGAAATTACAGACTCAGGTATACCTTTTACCGTACGCTGAGCATCTCTTATCATACTAGGCGCATTGCTCTGCGAGCTATATGCGCACACTCGGATTTATCTTGAAGCATTTGAGTGAGTTGCGTGCCCTACTTCATTTCTTAATGCCATGCTTATCTGTATGTCGGCCGCTTCTAGAATATGCACCTCATGTTTTGAACGGTACTTGCAAATCGAACTGTAACAAAATCGGCAGCGCACAGCAAACATTTTTTAAGCAAATTTCAACATTGCTGTTTCAGCACAACTTCCAGCTATCACTCTACACAGAGCACCTCGCCCCATCTTCCTTCTCTTAACTGTGGTGGTGTCAGAGGAGAATAATTTTCTTGTACAAATTCCTTCATGACCACATTATATGCTCTGGTATCCTTCAGTGCGTCCTACTGTAAGTTCCGCAGAATAGCACGACAGAAGTCAGATCATTTCAAGTTTCTCCATTTCGTTATCCCACTCCGCTATGAATAAAATGCCAATGTAATTTATTTTATTTTTTCATCACGTTGATATCTTCGGAATGTCGCTCTCTTCGGTTATATTGAATGTTCGCTAATTACTATTCTGAATAGTACTTTTTTATTATCTTTTACTTCGTCATTCAAGCCTTTTGTATTGACTTCAGTAGTGGTTTTCCCCCTGTTTAATTTTGTTTAAGCTCTTTAAATTGTTTTGCCTGGTTTCACTGATATAACTTTGTGTTCGTGTCAGATCCTTTGTACCGAGTTCAAATTTCATTACTATATTTGTCTTTTGCTTTTTCCTTCTTTTGGATGCTTTTTCTGTTATGTTCCCCATGATATGTTCCTCATCGATTGCATTTCCTACTTTACTCATTGTATCTAAATATCATTGCATGCAATGCCAATATTGTAATGCTAACGAAAATTAATATCATAGGATCTGTATCTGCAAACAGTCCCTACCAGCTACTTACATCGTACGTGGCTCTGATCACTGGGAGGCTCTACTGCTCAGTCCCATTCTGGCCCCGGCACAGATCAAACTCCTCCAGCTGGCTGAAATCGCCGCCGCTATCCCAGGGTTAGCAGCCATCATTTGAGTGAAGTGGGCATTTAAGGCGCTCCTCGGTATCTTCTGGTACAAAGTTTCGCCACCACCACAGATGCACTGCAGGAGGAGACTGACTCGTGTGATCAGGGAGGACGGCGAAGCCGTAAAGCTATACACCGGCACCGATGAACTGTAGTGGGCAGTTCATACATATACATACATATATATATATATATATATATATATATATATATATATATATATATATATATATATATATATATATATATATATAGACATGGATTGCTTGTTACTAATGGGCCAGAGTTAAATTCAAACAGGATGTCACACAGCCTTCCCGATTATCTATTTTATTCCAAAAGTTTCGGACGGTGGACCGTCCTTCTGCAAGGTAGAATTGAGAATGAGAATTAAGAATTGACAATTAAGATCTCAATTCTACCTTGAAGAAGGACGGTCCACCGTCCGAAACTGTTGGAATAAAATAGATAATCGGGAAAGTTGTGTGACATCCTGTTTATATATATATATATATATATATATATATATATATATATATATATATATATATATATATATATATATATATATATATATATATATATATATATATATATATATATATATATGTATGTATATACTGATCCAGTTTATTTCCGCAGGTCTGGACAATGATAGTGGAATAACGATGAGAATTTGCGAGGCCAGTTAAGCCTCTCACCATTCTTCAGATTGTCAATGTCACTATATCCCCGGACACTTTAAGAGCAGTGCAGGATTGCACTGGACAATGCTAAATCCTGTGAACTGGTGCTGCTTTTGCGACACTAGATGCGTCGGCATCATTTTCATTTTTCTGTTTTGTCATGCCACCTGGTATATTCTCCCAACACCCCCCCACGAACCTTGTTTGTACTTGCTGATGTGGCGTATGTGTATGGTGCATTTATCTATCAAATGAAAGAGGGATGCAGATTGAAGTCTGTTAAGACGACGATATTTCCTGCACAGCAAGAGAGTGCATTGTAGTCGGAACTTAATGAATATAAAGAGGACTGTGATAATACATGAATACCAATCACAGGTGCCAAGTGAAAGCCTCTACAACAAGGAAGATGAAAATAGTGTGCTTGAAAGATGAAATTAAATGAAAGATGAAAAGTAAAGAAGAATAAAATAAAGAGATGAGGAAAAAAAACGAGAGTCAAAAGGATGAAAGAGAGAGGACAAGAAAAAAAAATGAAATAGAGATGCTTGAAGACCGGCAAAAAGAAATCAAGATTGGAACTCCAAAGAACTAAAATGCGGCCGAGGAAGATATTTGCGTTCATTAGAACAACCATCCTGTCTCGAAATAAGGAAATCTTTCAGCGGCGAGGGACAAGGCTCCCGCTGAAGCCAGTTTTTGTGTCTTTTATAACTTTCTCCCTTAGGCGTCATTGTGAATACGGAGCATATGCATCAACTATAGGCTCGTCCGCTTGTTTGGTTCTCGTCATGATCAGGGTGAAAAGCAAGGGAAATGGAAATGGCGGCGTTCTTGCAGGAGGAATTCGAGCTGCCCTGAAGCACTACTCTCGTTTTCTTCATCGATCGAAAGACTGTACGAGGGCACAAAAGATAAACGTTCACCTCGGAAGGACGCCCCCCCGTGCGACTCCTTTTCTTTTCGAGAACATGCAATTTGAAGCGTCGAATTCAGTTCGCTGCCTCTGTCGCTCAGAGGGTAAACATTTTCACCCTGAATGTACCGCCTTCGTTTGGTGATCAAAATATATTTTTACACTTAAGTGGCAGTTTCCAACACATCCTTCTGAAACGCCTGCCTACGGTTTGTCTAGCATCGTCTATATCTGTCATGCACAAAGACATTCATGCTTCAGACACCAAAAAAGCGAGATTCCCTGATTCACAATCATAAGTGATTGGTGTTGGAGCTCCGTGCCTAAGATCTCACCGCTATCACGGTATAACTGTTTTCTGCAATTCATGTAGAGCTACATTGCTGCTCACCGCCTTTAGAAATTGATTGCTACTGACAGGATCAAAGATAACGTTCTAACCATCAACAAAATTTTGGTGTGCTTCATCCAAATTTCGGTTTAACTATGATCGCATTACCATAGCTCGTTTTGTAACAGCACTAAATCATGCTTTTGGACTGATTTTCTAGCATGATGGCAATGATGAATGTGTTAAACTACAATTTACAACTCATATTATATGGTGCCTTATAGGGGATACCAAAAAGGAGCTGTCCCGGTATCTTTAAAAGAAGATAATTATAATTTTTTGTTCACAAAGTAAGGCTGCTAATTAGCACTTCTCCAGAACAGCATGATGGTCATTTTCTTTGTTAGCTGCCCAAGAAGAATGGGCTTCAATATCACCAGTAGAGCAACATCGACAACACAGTAAAATCCACATTAAAAGCTTTAAAGTATATTGCACTGGCCGGAAATTATATTCCGGTGCTTTTACTTGAGAAGCGTTAAAAAGAGATTGTTGAAAACGTCGAAAAAAGTTATCGGTTGGTTTCATCGATTGCTCAAAGTCTCACAGCTTTGTCAATTACGAGTGAGCCCCAGGCATGCTTTCAGTTAAATGACGTGGTTATGATGAAGCTTGACAACTGATAAACTGATCAAGCCTGGTCATATTGCCAGGCTTCATCAGCGCTGTCCATTTAAGGCCTCGCAAATTCTAAAAGTGAGGAGCATGCCTGTGGCAGATGATATTTGGCAGCTGGGATTGCCGGACGAGCAGAGATATTTAGGTTTAACGGGGTTCTTGTGGTCATGTAGCCAAGGCTACGGGGGCAGAGCTTCTACACAAAATAGTTTGGGCATATCTAGCCTGAGTAACAGCTTATATTTCCATATCGTCTTCACATAAATGAACAGTTTTTGAGCAGATGAAATGGGCAGAAATGTTTCTTTCCCGCAAATGATGATGTCTGCGAGCGCAATTATGCCACTAATCGACAGTACACACGACGCAGTTTGTCAAAAGAAAGGGAATTGCAAAAGCGTTTAAGGACTTTCGTAGAGACGCGGAAGCCGCGGCGAGCCTATATAGTAACTATAGACCATACCGTTGAGAAAACGGAATCACGTGCGCCGGTGGAACGCAGGGAAGGCGACGATGTTCACTGCAGAATGCGAGAGTGTGTTGAAGTTTTACGCGAGGCGTGGGCAGCTTGTGGGGATAGTATGGAATAAAAAAAATGAAAGCAGTGACTAAACCATATTGCTTTAGTGCGTGGGCCAGGAAAGGTAATCTGTTTGACCCGGCTCGACTTCGAAGCCCAGTATTGGCATTGTTCGTATTCTTTATCGAGAGTTCATGATCACATGTTCACAAATCCCGTCCACAGATTCTGCTCACAAATCGTTTCTACGCCACCCTTGAGCCAAGGCAAGCATTCGTGACATGCTACCCGTAGGTAACTCAGGGTAGTTCATGCTGCTTTATCAAAGCGGGATTTTCTAAGCACCAATGAAGGGTAGTCTTAAGCTTAATTTGACAATTTGCGACTGCATGATAATCAAATATGCTCGAGGTAATAGATGGACATGTAAGGGTTTGGTGATTAAGCGAGTAAAAAAGTGCAAGTACACGAACAAAGATTCGCAAGAGCACCCGAGGACGAAATCAACTTACTCTATATTTTTGTCGACTCTGTTTGAAGGGTGTAATAATAGACTTCGAGTAGAAACAGTAGAATTTAACAAAATATTTTATTTCTATTTTCTGCGATGGTCTAAATATATTTTAGTCTGAATGTCAAGGATACTACCACACACGCGCATCTGCGTACGCTTAAGTTTCAAATCGTGTAGGAAATATTGTGCATGTGGATTCTTCATTAAATCCTCTCATCTTCGTCTTACGAAACACCTTTACCGACTCCGAGGTAAATGCCCTAGCATAAAGAATATAGGCGCATGTATGTCGTTGCGAAATCCTTATGCCTTGGCTCAACCTTGTATGATGTGAGGCCACCTTACTCATGCCAGTCTTTTCAAGGCCAGTTCGTGCTGTAGGGATTTCAGATGTCTCCGAAAAATGGTTAGCAGAAAGGCTTAATTAGAATTAGATTTTATACATGAATCGTGTGACAATGCTTCCCAGCTATGACATCTGAACGATATGTTGTTTCTATCTTAGCATTTCATTTATCTCTCTAAATTCTATATTTTTATACGCGCAAAATTTGTTGCTATAATAATTAAAAACTGAAATAATCTTTCATAATAATTTCATATTTATTGACGAATTAAGAAACTCTAAGCTTGCTAGCATTCATTACTGTAACCAAGGCCACGAAGCACTGAACGCGGCTACTGCAAAGTCCAACAAATTTCACGCCCCTTTCAATTCTTCATAATGAGGTTCAGTTACCACACCAGCTCACCGCGCTTCTGACCAATTAAACACGACAATGCCGTCTACCCGTTATCCGTAGATGCTAAAGCGTATCTTAAGGCTTTTTGTCGACAGCAATAGAGTGGAATCGCCTTTCTACCGACGCTGTTCACCATGCTAATGCAGCTCACTTCAAGGCATTTGTAAGGCCGCAGTGAAAAGCGACTCGCACGTGGAGTCGAGCTGGCGGTCGAACCCCCCACGCGCCGAGGCCAAGGAGCGAGCGCTGTTGTTTTTTTTTTTCTCCTTTTCTCCTCTTTTCTTGGGCGCAGGCGCGCGGGCGCGCGGGCGCGCGGGAGGCCTGGTTTGTTTCGTCCTTTCGCCCCGAGGCGTCACCAAGAAGCGAACGACAGACGCATCCAATTATCAGCCGGGAACAACAGTGGCACGCTTCTGCGAACCACTTTACGGCCAGCTAGTCCAGCGATCTCCCGCCGTGGCGCCAAGCATGGGTGCAGGGAGACGCCGTTAATGAAGCTTTTTGCACTGCCACAAGCGCTCACTAAATGTCCTGCAGAAGGCGACAATAGGCGCGACCCCCGGCCCTCCCAAGCAGGCAATCAGCCCAGCGATCTCCCGCTGTGTCGCAACACATCGGGACAGAGAGACCCCGATAATGAAGCCGTTTTGCCCTGCCCCAAGCGCTCACTAAACGCCCTGTAGAAGGCGACAATAGGCGCGGCACTTAGCCCCCACGCAGCGGCTCATCGGTGCGAGCAGCGGCGACTGTACACTGCTCTGGGACAGTGCCCTTCCCCCTTTTCCTCGAACGGGACGGCTGAGTGACCTAGCCTCCAGATCCCCCGCGGCGTTTTTTTCACAAAGGCGCCAGCTGCAAGGTCGCGTCGCAAACACGCTGAGGAGGGGAGGCAAAGACAGGCGCCGTGTGAGAGGGTTTGGGGACCAGCGAGTGGAAAGAGTGTGTGTTTTGAATGTTTTATTTTTATTTGACGTAATTAAGGACCTGGGTCCAAGATTATTCCCAACCCACGGGGGTTGTGGCATGTTTTTAAATAATTTGATTGGCTGCGTCATTTTCGGGGCGGATCACCTAAGGTGACCGCCCTTGGGTCTTTGTTGATGTCTGGTATCAAAAAGCGGTCCTCGGACCATGTTCGACAGTCAAGATTGAGGCTCCGTGCTTAGCACGAATTTACAGTCCCTAGGATTTAACCGAAATGCTCAGTAGAAAAGTAAGGGCTTGTAGAGTGACTTCTCCGTGTTAGAGTCTATTTTGTCTTAAGTTGCAGCTGTCTGTGTGACTCTTGTTACTGTAACTGTTTGTCAATGTATAATATTTTGCTTCTGTAAATAATATCTCCTCCTGACCATCATCAGGTCATTGTCTACTGTTTCCTCACTGCCTCTTACCTGCCGAACACGAACTTAACATCACTGCATTCATTGAAAAAGTGATCGATATGCTGTAAGGACTTACCCTATATTACCCTAACAGAGCCATTTAACAAATAAACTAAAAATAAACAAACAAACAAACAAATAATTAAATAAATGAAAAATTATTAAACAAAGTGCACAATAATAATCGAATTCTCATTCTTCACAGAAACCATTTTAAACATAGCTAGTCTGTAGAATACTTATGTCTTTAAAGCAGAAAATAGAGGTCTGCCGTACAACTGTTTAATGGACAGAAGTATTAATGGCCTAATTTCACACAAAAGAAAGAAAACAGTAAAAGTTTATTTGCGTATTATTGATGATTATAATTTTTCTGTTTTAGGGATAATTAAGAGAATCTTCCCGATATCAGATTCAAAGCCGCCTGGCTGCAGATATCACTTGTCCCTTTTTTTCTCGGATGAACTTCAACTCTTTTCTCACCACCCCCAAATCTCGAACGTTAGCGAAAAAAAAATACAGTGATTTATAATTTAAGATAACGACTGCAGATGGCACCCTCAAGTGCCTTTCCTTACGACCTCGCATGAATATGCACAATTTAAATTACTGCACTTTCTTGGAACAAATTCATTAAAAGGAAAATAACAAACTGCTTCGCGTTCCCTTTATTCAGCGAAGTTCACACCGTTGTTCATTGTGCTCATTTTCAACAGTGATGCGTATTCTATGCAAATTGAATGATGCCACGGTCGTCTTTGTTATGCAGAAACAGGGAAAGGCTGCCTGAAAAATTGATATCTCAACCAGCTCCACCCAGTCACTACATATAGAAAAAGTTACATCATTAAGGCATCCCTAAAAAAAAGAAGAAAAAGAAATAGAGGCTTAGAAAAAGTCAGATACAAAACAGGAATATAAAAAAGGGATATATTGATGACTTGGAAAGGCGTCATCTTTATAAATGTTAGCAGAGCAGTCATTACTCGTCAGAGATATCTGTCAGTAAGGCAAGGAGCAAATAAAAGCGATGGCCCCTTCATGCAACACCATTGAAACGGTGGCACTAATCACCTTGTTGGGCTCTGGATATTGTGATCGAAGCATGTTAGGCTCATGAAGCCCCTGCGGCTATAGGGAAGGGTCATCGAGGAACTTTGAGGTGAGTATTTAGAAAGATATCGAATGCAAATGCTACCGGCCCTAATGGCGTGATAAAGGCCTAGGTATGAGTATAGAGAACTGTACCATGGGCGTACTCGGGAAAATGTTAGCACGGCATGCTAGATATAGCGACCGCAATGTCTTATTTTAATAGCGCCTAAATAATCAATATCATGTTACAATTTCAAGAGAGTGATCTATAATTATCACAGCGTGAGTCGATATAAGCGTCATATCGACTGAAACCAGGTCATGCAAGAAAATCTACCTGAATTGAAGCCCAAACAATATTTGCCATATTTTCCACTGCAGGTATTAATATTATGCTCCAGAACTATCATTTATTTTCCGAATTTAAGCTGTGAATGCAAGTCCAGTCAGTCAAGTTAAGGTTTTTTTACATCTTTTGTAGCTTCCTCAGTATCGCAGTGACTTTGCGATTGGAGTGGACGTTAGTCGAAGGTGCGCGCTACTTTAGCGATCTGATATGAAGAAATTAAAAGACGAAAACAGCGGCTGACCTCCACAAGAGAAGAGAATGAGCACTGAGAATGTAAAACTATTTTATTTATTGTCTATGCAATTTAACCTTCTTATTCTTAGCCACGTACCCATTGAGCGTTGAGATCAAAGAACATATTTGATCAGGCAAAGAGTGAAGCAGCAAGCAAGGAAGGGTGCTTAGGATGCCTAGGACACGTTCCACACTCGTGCGGGAAAATTTCACTCATTGTGACTGTGCGCTTATTTGTGTTCTTTATAACATGTAACATCTTCGAAACGCCCATATCTTGAGCAGATTATGCAAGGATGTAGCATCATGATTAGCATCCTAATTAGAGCAATATGGCTTTCCTTAGTAATTATCTGGTTATGTAAGGCTGCACAATAGGAGTGCTCCTGGGCTTGACGGGCAATGAAGATAAACATTTCGCCTCTTCATGAGCAAAAATTGTCAATGGTAACAAACAAGATAGGCGGGTAATTATCATAAAACATAGTGGCACACAAAGTGGCTGACCGAGCGTCCTCCTTATATGAACGTATTTAAATACATGTCATCCAATTATAGCTGTATTGACTATTGCTCGTTTATTATAAGAAGTGATCGCGTTATATATTCAATCATATTTATGTATACAGTTTTGTTTTATGTGGCACTAAGGGAACAAGCTGCCAGCTCTGTTTTCCGTGAATGTAAGCTAATAGTTTTTCTCCTAACACGTTGACTCCTAAAATCATATTCTCAGGTCAGTGCACGAGGCCGGTATATTAAGCACATATCGACAAACATCCAATTACGGGAGGCGAAAAAGCAGTGTTTTGAAGCGCAAGTGCATTCCGAGATCAATGAAACAAAAGAATGCTGCATAAGCAGAGCATTCTGCAGTCAGTTATCCTGAGCAAAGTATTGCTTGCCTTGCAAGGAGAAAACAGATTACAGTCGTAAGACGTTTGGCCTAGAATGCAAGCCCTCAGCACCACTTTTTCTGAGTATTCAAGAAAAGCTTTAGAAGTAAACATGAAGGAAAAAATTAGAGCCCCAGAGCACATATAAAAATGAGATTACATTCTATTGCATTTTTTTGGCATTGGTTTGGCGAAAGGATCTTGGTGCTTAATGTGAAGCGAGCTTCAATGGAGTGTATAAATAAGGAAGTGATCATTGTATTCTTCCTCCAAACAAACTAACAAATATTTTGTTTATTCCTTTCAGACGTTTCCTTGCTGAACCTCTTTTCTCTTAAGGCTTTAAGCGAATATTTCCCAATGGCAAAGAAGCCTATCGTTACGTTTTTAGTTTGGCACGATAAATTACCGGCCATCAATCACTTTATTTTATATTTTGCATAACACCTACCATTTGGGCTTAATTTTCAGTACCAGTCACCCTCAGGCGCCGATCCTTCGACTCTCTCTGGTTTTTCGTTCAAGCCACACCGTTCGTCCTTTTTTCTGATTAGCACTAGACCGAATGAAACATGCCCTCCGAAAACATTGTTTTCATATAATAAACCCAGACGAATGAACATCATACAAATACAATGTTTCAGCTCCTAGTTTTACAATTCTTAGGGGTCAACAATATCTTCATGCTTTCGTTTCATAATTGCCAAACACAATTGAATATCAGTGCACCCTTGTGCAGCTTCTGGAAACAACATTAGGCATGACGCAGCACTGCGAAATAGTTTTTCACTTTTAGCACTCCATTGTGTGCAACAAAACAAACAAATGTCTCTAACTTATAATTCACCATTTCAAAACAATTTTATATATGGTGCATTGTTTTAGTGGCTCGTGCCTGCAAATTTGAAGCCTTTTGAGCTAAAAACCTATTGTGACTGAGTCCAGCTCTACAGGCTGCACTCTATGATCTCTCAGAAGTGTGCCGATTTTCGTCTCGATATAACTAAGTAAATCACATAAAATGTTCTACTGAAAAACATATTTTGCTCAAATAAGAAATTGAACAGAATTTAAATGTTCAAAAAGGTGCTGTGGAATAGATTTTGTTTTCCAGAAAAATATTTTGATCAGTATTATTTCCGACTCTTGGCTTTGGGGCGACAAAACATATAGGCCTTTCTGCCTGCGTTAGTATTATTTTGTGCAAATCTGTGATTTCAGGGATACTTTTTGCTGCAGATAACAGTGCTGTAGATAACCCAACCAGTCCGCGCATGCGTCAATGGTCCCTGTTTCCTTCTTCACCTCCTTTTTTTTCTTCCCTATATATTTCCGAGCTGAATATAAAGCCTCGCCTTTTTGCTATAACAATGGGCCTGGTTTTCATTACGTAGCTGCCGGTTTTGGGCCGGTAGAACTTAACAATTTTAGAGTTTGCTTTATTTTGCTATGTAAAGGAAGAGTGATCATGATATCCCCGAAACTGATAATTAGAATCCTCTTTCAAAAAGAGACCTTTTTTATGGTGCTCACATGTCTGCTTAAGAGATCTTCGTTCTGTTTTTTTTAATCCCGGTAAATTTATTTTAACTGGCATAAGCTTCCTGTGAGATGTGTGGCGGGGGCATCCTGTCACATTTTATTTTGTTCTTTTTTATAATTTTAGGATGAACGCCAGAAAATGACATGGACAACAGGCAAACATGCATTTGATTATTTTAAATCAATTGCTTGTAACTTATGAAATTTCCTCTAATTTTGTAATCATTTGTTTACTTTTTCAAATATTAACGTTTCGGTAATTCAATTATGCTTTTTGTTTATTTAATTACCGCCAAGTGACTACTTCTGTGCCAACTTCAAGTAACAAGCGTCAATGAGAATGTTATTGCTCTAACTCGTTCAGCTGCATGACGGTGTGCATAGGCGACTGACCTGCACACTGTCGATGAACGACTTCAGGAGCTCTGCCGTAGGTGTACAATGTCAGGGACTGCACCATCTTTTAGCCGAAGAATTTAAACGCAGCTGCTAAAGATCTACACCAATATCCGCGCCTGATGTTTTGAAAGAAAGGTCTACAAACAATTTTTTTCGTCTTATCAACAGCCTTAACTGTAGGTCCTTTTTTCAGGACCAACAAAGAAGCCCGGTGCGTCAAAGAGAACATGAAAATGCATTGAAATGTTAGGTAATGTAAAGATTAGCAGTTATTAGATAATGCAAGGTATTGAAGTATTAGGTAGGTGCAACATTTAGAGATAGGAAGCATGCAGGGTGCGTCAGAGAAGTAATTCGAGTTATTGATAATCTAGTGGAAATCAACAAGAAGAAATGGGCATGGGCAGGGCATGTACTGCGTAGAGAGGATAACCTATGGTCGCGAAAGACAAGTTCGATTCTAAAGGAAGAAAATCGCAGAAGAGGAAGGCAGAAGGTTAGGTGAGTGAATGAGGTTAAGAGGTTCCCAGGTGTCAAGCGGATGCAGTTAGCACAGGATCAGGTTAGTTGGAGTTATGCTGGAGAGACCTAGCCCTTCAGTGAGTGCAATATGGCAGATGATCATCATTGAATTAAATTGCCTTTATTTCCATAAACATACAATTTATGGGGGATTTAAGAAAATTGTTGCTCACGAAACCTTGACGGGCCTTAAACCCAGTCTGAGGGCAGCGGCAGCGGACACAGGCTCTGATTCAGGAACAACAAACAAAAATACATAAACAAAAAGAAAAATTTTAACGCATGTTGGTTTAGACATTATGCCAGCAAACAGAAATGCAATATAAGAAAATATTACAAAAACCAACGTAAGTCCACGCAATCCAGAGTGTACACTTGAGCAACAAAAACAGTGATAGAACCATTAACCAAGTATACACTGAGAGGAAAGAAAAATACATACTTCAGCCATTGACTAAGGCTGATATCAAAATTAAATTCTCCTAAAACGCGAGATAGGGCAAGAAGTAACATCAATGTTAGTTCTAAATATTGTGCAACTACAACGTTTCAGTGTACGCTCCAGTGTAGCGGCCCATGTAATCGCATCGAAACGTAAAATCAGCGACACCAACCTCAGAAAACAGCTTTCTTGAAATAATACTCTGGCCAAAATTTTAAGCAAGCCACAATGTTTGGAACAAATGTGTGCTATGGCTGTTAGAACGAGTTTGTGTTATAGCAAAAAGAGAATTGCAGAAAAAGAAATGCAATAATAAGCGACTACTCTCAATTACTTTTTTGTGCTGTAAATGGTCACGATAATCAGTTATTTATTATACGGAGTACCTGCTATTGCAATCGGCTACTTATTATCTGTAACATGTACAAAACTGCTGGAAAACTCTCACGTCTTAAGGCACCTTAATCACGCTGCCTAAACACATCATACTTTAGCCCCATTTGCGGTAGAAAAATCCTAAGTCTGGATAGCAGGTGGATGCTTAAATGGGTCATCGAAATGAACTTTCGATCAGTCAGCTGGCGACCAAATATTTGCAACCTCTAACAAACTAAACACAACTTGTGATAGACTTTTAAAAATAACAGGGCTGTTAATAAAAGCCAAGCAAAAAATATAAGACGGACAGCAGAATATTTATTCCGGTGCAAGCAAGAGCCAGCACAGTCACACGTCCTAGCTTGAGAAATTCGCGCTTAAATTATGTGTAAAGTCACTTCTAGGCCTTAACTTGTATCAAAACCGCATTTTGCCGCATAAACAGTTTCTGCTGCCATGAGTATTTTTAATTTATTCCTAACCAGTAAACAACACAAGAAATCATGCCGTAAGAAGAGAAATGAATCTGCCCACCGGTTCCTCGGTGGCCAAGTCTACTCTGTTGAGGCAGTGCATTGAGGCGCGCAAGAAACATGGCGCGATGTAAGTACTTAGGAAAACGAACAGCGCTGCTCCAAAGCTGTTGTGTACACACAATGTGGGCCAAGCGATGTGCGCCTGCGTTTCATTTCCTTGTTCCGTTAGGAAACCCTCTGGTCAACATGAGACGGCGCTACCAGGTTCGGGAAAATATTTTTCCACCGCCAGGAGGCGCGCATCGAACGGACGCGGACTGAAGAAAATGGTGAAATACGGAAGTATAATTTGTTGCTTTTCTGAATCTTTGAGAAGCATAATCGGATTAGCGTTTGGAAGCTGCGTGGGGCAGGAGCCTAAAGATTTGAAGCGGCATTTTGGGGGTCCATCTTTCGTGATCCGGGGAATAAAGCCGAGTAGCCACTACGCTGGTAAACATGGGCGAAAAACAGCAATGCCTGTGAAGACAGCAATAGAGATAATAAATCCAAACGTAAGACAAAAATAACAAAAAGTCGTCAGTGACAAAAACTGAATGTCTTACAAAAGTTTTCATAAGCGGATTTATCATCGCATGCTGAGAATAATCAAAATATTTATGTTCGGTTGCTATAAAACTGAGCCAGAACTTCGTTTCTGAAACCAGGTAGCACAAAGTGGGCAATGAAGGGGGGCCCAAGTGGGTCCGATGTAGGCAACGGAGGACAGCCCCGGTGGGCTCGATGTGGGTGCTGCAAGTGGGGCCGACGTAGGCTTGAAGGAGGCTGTCGACAAAGCCCCGATGGGCACCACTAAGGACCGATACAGGCAGCATTTGTGGGGTTGCCCACATTTTTCCCGCATTGCGAAAAGGGCACATCCCGCCAACTACCCGCGATGGTCCTTTTAGGACAAATTTTGGCAGCCGATCAGGATGAACATTTATTTTTTATTTCGGTTAGCCCCTCAAATAATGGCATAGGACCGATGAGGGTTCTATAGCGCAAGCTGCACTTGGGCTTGCTCACACTATTCTCATAGGGGTCCGACGCAGGTATTTGGTGTGAAGCCCTATAGTCCACGATCTCCCAGTCATTATTTACGCACATAACTAAGCCATTATTTTATACATGTCTGACCTTTTTAAACAGCCACGGTATGAAAGTTAGAATAAGTAATTAGATTAATCTAGCCTAAATGACTTCATATACACCTTTTTCAGGCTATGGAGATGTGTGTTGTGAGCAATAATATATTGTTGGTTGGTTGCGACTCTAGAAAGAATGAAAAGAAAATGACCGGGCTGACTACTGGGCTCTGTAGCTGAGCCACCTCCACTGCCTCATGCGGACAGAAGAAATTAAAGAAGAAAGATATAGAAGAGGGAGAGCAAGACGCGCGTCGCAACGGCTATCGTCCCCCACGGAAGCGGTAAGGGTGCAATGATGGCCATGACCAGATAAAAATTAGGTGGCACGCTAGCCCCGGCGCATGCGGCGTTGACCAATCCGTCCTAGCCCCATAGGGCCAAGAACAGCCACCATTCACCACCTATCGGTAGCGTTTTGTTTTATTTTTGCAAGCCTTCTTGCCCCATTACGGCCGATGTGGGACCTACAGCGGTTTTGTGTGGACAGCCTCAATTGGGCTGGGTGTTGTTTTTGAACTTAAAGCCGACTTCCTGCTGCACGCGTGCCTTCAATTTCCCCAAAAAACGACCGATTATGGTATCATGCTGACCCGCCCGCCTTTCAGCCCCATTGCTGCCAATGTGGGACATAAAGCAGTTTGGTGTGGACAGCCGCAATCGGGCTGGGTATTGATTTTAAATCTACAGGCCACCTGCTGCTGCACGTGCCTTCAAATTCCCAAATAGGGACCGATTTTGCTACCATGCTGGCACGCCCGCCTTAAAGCCCCATTACGACCAATGTAGGACCAAAAGCGGTTTAGCTAAGACTGCCTAATTTGGGCTTCACTAGGGCTTGCCCAAATTGACCTCTTATTCATATTCCAAATGCCCTCAAGTAACCTACAAGCGGCCGATTGGGCCAGCATGTGGGCTTGTCAGTTTTCTTGCCCCACTACGGTCGACGTAGGTCCCACATAGAGTTAATGGGGGTGGCCTCATTTCGGATCTATGATGGCTTTCCCATAAAGAGCCCATATTTAGGTTGGATTGCCCTCAAATATCCGACAAGGTACCCTTGTGGTCGGGATGCCGTAATGTGCTCTGCATTAGCCTGAGCAACACCGCTATGGGACCAATGCAGTAGGAACAGGGGCAAGCCCAAATGGGGCTTTCCCACTTTTGCCCCATCGGCTTTATAATCGTTGATGAAGGTTTTATATAAATATAAACTGATGAAGGTTTTATAATCGTTGCCCCAGCCCCAATGCCTACATCGGATCTACTGGGGCCCCATATTCTGTTCTACCTGGGTACAAAGGAAAACTGGTATAGCTGCTTCGTATGTTTTACATCCCAAAACGGCGTATGAAGTAAGTAGTAATAAAAAATGAATAAACCAGGGCAATGTATTGAGTATGCGCTCCAATATGTTTAGTCCAAAACATTATTCTTTCTTTCAACCATGCACTAAATTATAATAGAACAAAACGAATAAAATGCAAGGCCCCGAATATTTTCCCCTAAGGACCAGAAACTTTGGCTTAAACATTTTACTTTATTGCAGAACACTTTATTCGTACATTATAGATAAGTTTTAGTTAAGAACATTCTGAACATGATGCTCACAGAGGACTTAAAGTATGAAGACCGATTTATACTCGTAGTGTATGCGACTACTAAGCAAAATGTTCAGTACACAGATTTTCTACTTATGTTGCATTTAGATAAAAGTCACACTGAGATTATTGTCAACTAATAGTTTATCCGGCGGAGCATGTGGACGTGACAGCAAAATTCCATCACTTCACTTGTCTAGGTACCGCCGATCGGAACGGGCCTGTCCTGCTGTTTCTGGGTGGCGCTCATGTTGTGCATAACCGTGGCTGCTGTGACGTTATCGGTAACTTCCTGGAGGGTCCTGCTAGCTAGAGCATCTACCATGTAGCTACGTCGCTTGGGCTACCACCATTTGCCGCAACTACCTGAACCAGCAGGGTATAAAAGGTACTGCTTGCGCTTCAGCAGTTCCAATTCCACGGAGCATGCGAGCGTGGCAATAACCTTCCGTCACTTCGCTTGTCTACGTAAGGCCTTGTTTGCCTGCTATTTTTGCTTTTATAATTGTTTTCACTTTCTATCCGAAGGACTGAAACAGACTCTATAACCACGCCTGGTAACATCGCATGCTTAACTTATATAAGGCCAATCTCACCTGATGGTTAGTAGTATCTGAAAAGTTCTGAATGCGCAAATTCCTGTCACAGTCGAAAAGAGCCAGGACTATCTGAATCGACTATCAAAATTAAGCGCCAGAAATAATAACATGCGTGGTCGTGTCTAAAGGGAAAAACTAGCAAATCAGAGCTTCTGCGAGCGCAGAAAAAACTTGATAATGAAATCAATTAATTTTAGACAGACGTCCCCGAACCACCCCTTTTGTCGGTTGCGCCGTCTTCATCAAAATGGGCGAGTAATGGGGGATTGTGTAGGCGGAGGTCTTCGAAGGTTTGTCTTTGGTCGCCACCCTCAGGAAGGACATGTCTTCTCTTGTTAGTGCTGTCAACAGTTCAGCTATCCTAGGGATATCTTGGACGAAGTCTCCACTGCGTGGAGAAAAGGCTCCAGAATTGCCAAAGTGTTTCTTGTAAGTTGGCTATGGGAAACTGGAAACAGCAGTGATCTTGTCGGGATTGGGAAGAACACCTTGTGCATTGAAAACATGGCCGCGAAAGCAAGGTTCTTTGAAACCGAAATGGCATTTCTCAGGCTTGATCGTTAGTTGCGCACATTTGAGTGCTTGAAGTGCAATACACAGCTGCTGCATGTCAAGCCCGAAGGTAGGCTATAAAATAACGTCAAATTCCAGATAAACCAAGCACGACTGCTACTTCACGTATAATAAAACAGCGTCCATCGTAAGCTGGAACGTGGCCGGCGCAGAGAACAAACCAAACGGGAGCTGCTTAAACTCAACTCGTCTATGCCGTCGGGCGTAATGAAAGCAGTTTTTTCTCAGTCTCTCTTATCCACCTTTTTTCTGCCAGTAACCGCATTTCAGGTCTGGTGAAGAACAGAATGTAATGTTACGTAGTCGGTCGAGAGCATCCTCAATCTTGGGAAGCGGATAAGCGTCCTATTTTGACACCCGATTAAGTTTTCAGTAATCAGCACGTAATCGTAATGTGCCATCTATCTTTTTGATGAAGGCAGGTGACGCCTAAGGGCTCGTCGAAGGCTAGATTACACCGTAAGAAAGCAGCTCATGCACTTGCGTCTTAATGGCTACGCGTTTCTTATGAGAAGCATGGTGTCGGTCTTTGCAAGCTGTCGCGACTTGTTTCTAGAGAAAAGTCGTCGTAACGGTAGGAGGTGGCAGTTCTGGTGCTGTCGCTACCTGGCCCCAGCGAAATCTTTCTGTATCGGCGTGACAGTGACGGAGGATCGTCAGAACTCCGGACATGAGCGGTCCTGCCTCCTGAGACCGCTGATATTAGTTTTTCAGGCAAGGACTGAGCGAGCGTCGTCTGGCACTTAAAAAGCAGGTAGCCCGCTGTCTGTTCCTGCAGTGCGTGGAGTTATTAGCTGTGTTTATTATTCGTCTTGCGCGGCTTTTTTCACTGAACAAGGACCTTCACCCTGGCATGGCCATAGCTTCGTTGTAGGTCAACTTGTGTATTCTGCCCCGGCGGCCGCTAGGCCACTGGGCCTCTTACCAGCAAGGCCTAGCATGTCCACCTCGAATGAAATCCATGGCCGTTCACCGAGCCCTCCAGACGCCTCTGGTGGCCTAGCCCCGGCGGAGAGATATGGCTCTCGTGATGGACCTCTACCATCTGGACAACTATCGGCGCATCATCAAGACCCTCCTTCGTGCCTGAACTCTGAGCTGCCTTCTCTCTCGGGTGATACATTGCAACGCTCTGCACTTGCCGGTAACACACATCAGTCTTCTCCAGATTCCGCGGCGACTCCCACGGACCGCATTCAACTCAGTAGTTCTGCGAATGCCGTGCCCTCCACAAGGGTATAATCGCAACGATCCTGAAAACACTGCACAAAATGCAGGCCACTGTTAGTGCAGTCATTACCACGGCTGTAAGTGAGCTATACAAAGAATCCGCTAGGTTCTTCGCTGTTGCGGTTGGTGAGCGTGAACGTTCAGATGTCCTTTTCGCCACTTTACGTGAAAGAGACCCCAAAGTTGAGGCCCTAAAATTGTTGGTTGCGGAGCAACGAGGTTGAATAACGGAGGCTGTGGAAGACTTGCGGCTCTCCGGAGTGGAACAACGGCTCCTCGATCCTTTGCGGCCGCCGTGCGCGGGCAGCCTACTGATGATACTTCGGATGCCGCCGGCAGCGTCCCTGTGACAGCTGGTCCTGATGATTCTTATGGCACCTTGTCCTCTGTGATCCTCAGTCCTTATCACGTAATGTTTCTGCCACTCATCCAGCCCTCCGACTCCACAGATCGTGATGTGGGCACCATGCTCAAGGCTAACATCGATCCTGAGGCTGAAGACATCGGAGCGGTCACTTTGGACACACTGGGCGCGAAGTGACAGTTGTTTCCAAGGGTCGCTCATATCTTGAAAGCATTAAGGAGGCGATCAACCGTATTGAGGTGACCCGCACTTCGATAACCGTTCCAGTGCCGCAGCAGAAAAATCGTCATGTGAAACGTGCCGCAGTGAACGCGGACGTTATCACTGAAGACCTGACTACTACTCTAAACCGCCGGAACCCATCGCTGCAGCTGGACCCTGCCACTTCTTAGGTGCACTTTTCTTATAAAGAGGCGGAACTTATGCACACATTATTGAAGTTAACCCTGCTGCGTTTCGCCCCATGATGGCAGCCGGAAGTGTCATTGTAGGCTGGACGTCAATCGCAGTCCTTGAGGATTTGCACGCTCCTCTTTGTACGCACTGCTCAGAGTATGGTCATGGGCAGAGCCGCTGTCCGCATGCGCACGACCTCTCAAAAGCCATATGCACATGCTGTGCTGGACCTCACAATGTCACAACTTACAGCGTGCATTTGCGGGACTGCGCAGTTCGTTGCACCGCATGTCATCAATCTGCGCAAATTTTAAACCATCCTGCCGGCCAGGGAACATGCTGCTTTAAAGGATAAAGTAGCCCGTGTTTGAGCCCGAACTAATTTTTTGGGACACCCTAATCACAAACGACCGTCAAAATGTGCACCGCCGGTTTCTACCATGATTGTGTGACCAAGGAATTCCAGAGGCTTTTGAGGGAAAAAGGCAGGTCTGCAGCAATCTTCGTGGACGCAAATCAGATATTATCGCCCTCCAAGAAACAAACTGCGCACCACCACTCACGGGATATTCAACATTCACGCTGAGCACCAACACTGACAAAATATTCAACATTCACGCAATAGACAGTGGATTCCTACAAAACACCACGCGTAGCCACTTTGGTTACCAATGATATGACCGCCATTGAGTGCTAAATGACACAACACACACATTTCACACGTTTTGCTCGAGCTCCTGCTTCGGGAAACAGGCCACATAAAAGTGTATTTTGCTGAATGTTTACAGTCGTCCCAAAAAGGATTGTTTTAAATACATTTTCCTCGTGTGATTAAAGAGTGGAACATGCTGCCTGACTCCATTGTAAAAAGTAATACTCTAGATGCCTTTCATGAAAGTCTGAAAACATACTTTGAACAAAACGCGCCTATATAAAAGTTGTCCCTCTGCATAATCTCTTTCTCTTTGTTTTCTTTTGCTGTATTATTTGACTTTCTGCTTTACGTCCACCGCATTTGGTTGTATTTTTGTGTCATACTTTTGTAGTTGTTGAAATGTATTCCTTTTTTGTGAATTATGTTTATTTCCACTCCTGTTATAGCCTGCATAGGGTGACAGTATTAATAAATGAATGAATAAATGAAGGCAAGATGGGCGTATTTGAAGAGACTTCCTTGACGCCCTCAAGCTTGTGAAGCCACG
This sequence comes from Amblyomma maculatum, assembly GCF_055883805.1. NCBI lineage: Eukaryota > Metazoa > Arthropoda > Arachnida > Ixodida > Ixodidae > Amblyomma > Amblyomma maculatum. The sequence continues at coordinate 105,957,188 of NC_139347.1, read as the reverse complement.
TCAGAACTATTTACTAATTATGGGTGATTTCAACGTGTCTCATCCTTCGTGGGGCTACGTAGCCAAAACTCCCAAGGGCCGTAAGTTGTCCTGGCTATTGTACGCACATAACTGACTCTTTTGACTGAAACCGACCATCGCACCCATGTGGGCCACAGCGTGAACCGGGACAATAGCCCGGACCTGACGCTAGATCGAACATAACACCCATGCACGTGGACCAACCTAGAAGAGTCATTGTGCAGCGACCATTTTATTCTTGAGACGGCGATAACAAATGAGAGAACAGGCCCCAGACCACAGCATAGGGACTATCCCCATCAGAATGAGCGTTCACTCTTAGATGACGACATCATGGAATCAGAGGTTCGAACTGCGCTCGTGAGCCTGAGAAGTAGCCGTGCCCCTGGGGTGGACGGTAGTACATATAAGATGCTCCAGAGCCTTGGCGATGAATCAATAACTGACTTGAGTAGTTATTATAATGATGTATGGAGGACCGGTACACTCCTGCAAGAAGGGCGTCATGCTGACATAGATATAATTCTGAATCCAGGCAAGCAACTTCCCCACCAAAATCTTCGACTTATATCCATGACGTCGTGTGTCAGCAAACTGATCGAGCACGTGGTGCTCAATCGGCTCCTCCCACACTTGGAAACCAGGATATCTTCTTCCCTGACACCATTTTCTGGGTCCTGAGGCATCTCTCTACTCAAGATATTCAGCTTCTGCTTAAAGAAAAAGTGATAGATCATCCTGGCAGGACCCAGGCCTGTGGTTTTCTGGCCTGAGAGGTTAAGAGGGCCTTTTAAGTGTCGCACGATGCCATCTTGGCGGATCTTGCGAGGTCACATTGTGGTCAATAAACTTATGATTACGTCAAGGCTTTTCTCACGGATCGAACCACTACCCTGGGTATCGGAGACGTGCGCTCTAAACCGATACGTGTCACTGGTAGAGGCACCCGACAAGGTTCGATGTTGTTACCCACGTTGTTCAACTTGGAGATGGCTGGACTTCCTCGGCTGCTGTCAAGAATTGCTGTTCTGCATCATGCGCTCTATGCAGACGACATCACGTTATGTATCACCAAAGGTTCGGACGACCACATCGAAGACAGCATTGAAGAAGCAATTGAGATAACACAACACTACGCAACTGAGAGCGGGCATACATGCGCGCTTGAGAAATCAGAACTGCTTGTGATTCGTGCACGAGCGAGGACCCAAGTAGTCGGCCGGGAAATCGACTTCCATCTTGAAGGTATACCCGTACCTAGAGTGGATCGACTAAGGGTGCTGGGCCTGCACCTGCAGTGCAATGGCAGATTGACTTACAATATACAGCTGCTCAAGGAGCAATTCGCGCAGGTGGCACACTTGATCCGTAGTATTTCGAACAGACGAGGGAGGCTGAAGGAAAACGATACCATGCGAATCGTGCAGGTGTTGTTAATCGGCCGTGCGACGTTTCACGCCCTTTATCACAATTTAAATCTAACTGAACTGAATTATCTGAACATCTTTCTGATTTAGGCGGTCAAGGCAGCCCTCGATCTTCCCCCGTACACCTCGACGCATCGCCTGCTTCATCTTGGCCTCCATAACACCGCAGAACTGCTGATAGAAGCCCAAAGGACCGGCCAGCTCACGCGTCTTCTAGACAATAGAGGTGACCGGACTGTTCTGCATTGACTAGATTACGCGGGCCGATAACACAGCTGCAACAGAGGTACCACGCCATCCCGCATAAGCTGGCAGCTACGGTCATGGTCGCCTCGGTACCGAAGAATATGCAACCCGAAAGTCACGGTGGTCGTAGGACCGGTAGAGTCAAGGCCCTTCTGCGCCAGTACAGAGGTGTCCAAACTGTTTTATATGTCGACGCGGCGAAATGTCCTTCGGACACGGATGCTATGGGAGTAGCTGCTACAGATGCCAACGGCTCAATTAAGATTACGGGCTCTGTACGGTGTAGGAACTGGAGCACGACAACTGAGAAGACCGCCATAGCGGTAGCATTCGCTTGCATACACCAGATGGACACACGTGACGAACATGATCCTGCCTAAATCCAGCCGGCGGCATTTCGCCTATAACTCATCTCACCCTCTCCTCTTGGGGAAGATGCATGTCCCGCATGTCCTACAGTAGCCAATGGAATATTGGACTGACACGCTCTTATTCCTTCCTGGCACCGCTTTATGAGCACCCATCTGCACGACCAGCGACAGCATCTCTAGCGGGCCAGCAGGGTCGAGGCGGCATATGGAGCCCTGGAATGAGGGCTCCCCACAGGGAGATAAGGAAATAAGAAATAATTTTTGCTTCCTCCTCCTCCTTAGAGAGAGAGAGGTCGACACTGTATTTGGACGTAATGGGATTCTGTCATGCAGAAAGGCGAGAAGCGATCTCATTTGGCCATTCGCCATTACGAGGAGAAGAGTCGTCCAGTGAAAAACCCCACAGGCCCACTTGGCGGTACGAACACTCCCTAGATGAGTGACCCGCTTCGGCATGATGGTAACAGAGTAGCGGATGGCTCCAGTTCCGCGATGGTCGACTCTTGCGTAGTCGCTGGTATGTTAGCGGAGTGTTGTCGCGAGAAGGGCGCTGCGGATATACTGCGCCATCTACGGCTTTGATACACTAGGCCGCCGTGGGAGCCTAACGTAAGACAGACACAGCGTGGGTCTCGCATCGAACTGGTAGGAAACGTCAGGCACTTCAGCAGCCATACGCAATTCGGGCCGAACGACGTGTCAGGGACCGAAAATATGGCGTGTTGGACGGCATCCAGAAGGCTTCCAGTTCCTCTCTGACGACCCAGCAGATAAGCTTGAGGAGCATGTCCGGGTCACTACGGAGCGGCATACTACCTCGAGCCCAACAGAGTTGACATCACGATTATATTGACGAGCCAGCTGTTAAGCAGGCGTCCCCATATTGGCCGCCTCGCTGAAGAAGTTGGTCAAAGTGGGCGGTGGGCTGCGCACTAGTCCCGCTAAAAGCTCTTGCTTTACTCCCCACATCAGGTGGCGAAGCTTTTTCTCTTCCGGCATGTTCGGCGCTGATTCCTGACAAGTGATGCCATATTTTCGAGAAAACTTCACAGGCTCTTATTTTTATGACGCTAGCTACGTAAGTGTAGCGCAGCTTCGGCTCGTAATTCGGCGGTCGGTTTTGAAAATTGGTCTTCAAGGCATGGAAGAAGGCTACTCAGTATTGAAAAGAAGCCTCATGTATCTCGAACCATGTCCACGCCGATTCTTCAACAGCTAAACAAATGGTGTTCATCATGCGATCATTGCCAAATCAGTGGTAACGAGTAACACGTTTGAAAGACTGAAGCCAGTCTCCAACGTCTTTAAACGTTCGTGGCTGATGGCGCAGGCTGCGTCGTCATGGTAACGGCCGGAAGGGGTCCAATTTTAGCGTGCTTTTCACGTAAGCAACGACCAAGGTGGTGGTGGACCGGAGTGATCTCCATGGTGATAGGTACTTTACGCAGGATTACGGTCGTATCCGGCCTGCTTCCACCAGGTTAGTAATGAAACGTTACTCAGAAATTCTGTGGAATACTGCGCTACTTGATATACAGAGACAAATGGAAGACGACACACGAATGATCAACCAACTGGCCCCGTGTTTGCATTATTGGTTACTCAGAAAGTAAGCTGGAACCGATGAACTACAGGGAGCATGAGAAGAAACACAGCTTCACTTTTTTGCTGTCTTCCTCTATCGCACGTGCCACTCTTAGTCGTCGTCCATGGCATGTGTAGATATAATACCACGCCACTATTTTTTCATCCCTGTTTTTGAACGTCAGGGAAAAGAGAGCCAAGGATTGTTTCTTTTTTTTTTTTTCAGTGACTCTGCAACAAATTTCAATTCTTCGTATCTAACTGGTGTCGACAGCCTTTAAAGCCGGGGCTTATGAGGGGCAAGCCTATAATCCGTGCCAGTGTTGTCGCTTTGCGGGTTATCAGTGACGAACCACTTAATAACAAATTGTTACAAGGATCGCACAAAATCAAGCCCTATGACCAGTTTCAAACCTACCGCATATGCAATGCCCACAGGGACTCTAACTCAGCCATTCGTTGTGACTACAGTACCTTTATCTTAGCAGCCCTATTGTCCTCGTCCTCCAACCTATACAACCTGGATCATTTGATCCCAAATCAATTAGACAACAACAGCTGTTTAACCCGTGATAAAATGCGATTACTGCGCTCCCACCTATCACCACCAAGTTCGATTGGGCGCTTTATTAATTACTACGTGAACGGCCATCTCAAATTAACAGCTTACACACTGCGGCTGCCGGCCAAATCGTTCATGCAAGGTCCGGAACCAAACTAGTGTGACCGAACGCTGTCACTTTCGCCAGGGCTAAACAAACTTGCGCAGAGAGAAACAGCTTTGCAGAATGGGTTGATTGTTCCAGAAAAACCGTGGAGGGAATCCGCAGCATTCAATGATGCGATAAAAAAACAAGGAGGGCGGGGATAGAAAGAGAAGATGGAAAAGCTTTCGGCAGAAGCTAACTTGACGGACTTCTTTCAGGTTTAGCTACGCCGCATTTGCAACTGTACGGTACATAGCACTGGTTCCCCAGCACTGTCGAGCAGACCGCTAGCTTAATTTGCAGCTTCTGCGATCGACACTTCTCTCTTCTTTCCTGTCCTCTTTCTCTCTGTGGATACATTTGCCGGCCGGGAAGGCTGGTGGTCTCCCGCCATCGATTGTTCCTTGCAAGGAAAGAGGAGAGTACTAAGTCTGGTAGAGATTTTTTGCATTGGGCTGCGAATACGCTAGTGTTGTTTCTTGATTCCTTTGCACCATGTCTCACTTCCCGAAGCACGCAGTAATGCTCCTTGTTATGGTCAAATCTAAGAGTTGCCATAACGGAAAAAACAATGGCCGAGTAAGGATTTTAACGTAGAGAGCGTCAGATGCTCGGTTGTCCGAAAGACCACCCGGCATGGATATCTACAAAGCCTAGCTCTAACTACAAGTGCGGAACCGACTGCGTGGCATGAATCTATCGTGCCGATTTTAGCTCTTCGCCCGAAAGTCCACTGATATTCAAATTTCATCTTATGCGTCCATCTAAAAGTAGAAGCCTAACTCCGCTGCTCCTGCCATGTCATATGTTCTCATGACTTCGCACACCCTGCCGACCATTCGGTGCTTGGCCATGTCAACTTACAGGTACCAATTTGCATAGCCGTGCCTGTGGCTTTTCGCTCCCATCTCCGACTACAAGATCGTCAGATTTTCGACAGAATGGAGTATTGCGTAAATCTAGCCTGGTACGAATATCACATGAGCATTATAATTTAGTTCTATCATGCAAGGAATCCCTGCCAAAGAAATACAGATGTCTTTAAAACACAGTCTAGACGCCCATTTTTTCTGTTCATGTCTCATAAAAACATTATTTCGGACTTATTTAACATTGCAAACATTATTTGCGTGGGTGAAAGCCATAAATTTGCGAAACATTGTTTTGCTGTCAATTTAAGCTCGCAATCTAACAAGAAAATTTGAAATGACGTGTAGCTATACAAAATATTTACTTTTTAAGTCTTGTAATTGACTCCTGTGGGCTTGTTAACAGACTGACTTCATAGATCATTGGTAAGAATGTACGCCTAGCATCAGCCGTTAAAAAATACGTGTTTGGGGATCTGGCTTGACGAGTAGAACTGATATTTTTTCATCAGGATGTATGGTAAGCACACTGTAGAAGAAAAGGGAAGCACGGATCATCTTGCAAAAATGTACGAGCTGCATGTTTTGCTTCTCTGTCTTACAAGGAGCGACTAAACATTCCAGGTAGTGAAAACAAGCAGTGGCCCTCACTGCTCGCCTTAACCAGAGAAAGATTTACGGCTTACGGTGTTACCGCTACACGACGGAGGACATCCTGCAGTGTATTTTGTTTATTTTTATTTGCGAAAGCACTGCATTTCAAGCCCAGTAGTCGAACTAAGGCTAGATGTAAGTTCAGCGTACAACGTAGCGTCAAGCCAGGACCAGAGAGACGAGGACAGGGCAGGATGCTAGAAGTGAGACATGTTTTTCAATGTCATTTTCTATATACGTCTACAAAAAGAGCTCGGCAAAACTTTGAGCCTTTGGAAAGACCTTCTTCAAGATCTTTCCAAACCGTAAGCCCAGTTTGTCTTTAACACAATTACCATCATTTAAAAAGTATTTTTTTTTACCATCGCATGTGGTTCAATATCATAAAAGTTTCGAAAGCGTACATCTGCAGTCTGAAGATGAATATGCCCAGATTCGGGCCGCATTTCTCCACAGATATTCGTATATGAATGACAATTTGCCACACATACAAATGTGCTGCTAGTCTTGTCGCTTATTCAGCAAGAGAATTTATCCCAAAGAATTCATAACCTACACTACTGGACTGGCTTCGTCCCCGAAGGCAGCCCAGAAGGCGGTCTGATACGTTTAGAGATGCTGTAGGCCTTTTCGGTGATTGAACACTATGCTGCGGACGAAGTTCAACCAGCCTGCAACAAACCTCAGCTTGGGTCGCTTTTCCTCCCCAACTTGATTTCACGGTTTTCTATGCCATATCGCTTCATTACAGCTTAGCAACACGTGAAAGTTCCTTAGCCAAAACTATTACCCATGTTTAACTTGGACAAAACACCAGTTATTCTAATGATAAGAACAAGAAAAATGTTTCATGGAAGCAGCTAGACATCAGGTATAAATGCTCTGTGGCAATAAGTAGCAAGAACTCGTCTCGCTTTACCAAATTCCACCAACGCTTCCAACGCTGTCCGGATTTCCCGCACCGGTTGCGTAGCAGAGATAAGAAGCCAAAGTTTGCCAAACGCAAAATTACTGCTTCGCTGCATTTCGTCTCAGGGCTCCTTTATGTAAAGGCTGAACTTACGAGTCAGGTCGCGATAGAAGCTTCACTGTGAAGGCTTGGTACGGCAGCGCCCAGATAGAGGCCACGTGCCAAACGAAGTATACATCTAATTGATATGATTCAACTCAGAACTGATTGTCTTTTTTTTTCGTGTACATCTTCAAGGGACTAAACTAACGAACTATAATGAAGCTACATAGCTAGCAACACTCCAATTATGAATAAAGGCTTAAAAGCCTGAACTTCGGATTCCTGCTGAAACACAATAAATTGGTAGTGACCTCGCCTTCCTTGCTATCCTGACACACCTGGGCACCCGTCTGACAAGACATTGTCAGGAACATCAACCAAATACTTACAGTTATAGAATGAATGCATTTAAGTATTTGCTTTTGTGATGTTAGGAAGATAGTGAGAGACCGGAAAGCGTGGCGTGACATGGTCAATAGGGTCACGAAGAGTCGGACTGAACTGACTTTGTTTATCGCGCACAACTGATGCCAACACACACACACACACACACACACACACACACACACACACACACACACACACACACACACACACACACACACACACACACACACACACACACACACACACACACACACACACACACACACACACACACACACACACACACACACACACACACACACACACACACACACGCACACGCACACGCACACGCACACGCACGCACACACACACACACACACACACACACACACACACACACACACACACACACACACACACACACACACACACACACACACACACACACACACACACACACACACACACACACACACACACACACACACACACACACACACACACACACACATTAACCTATAGGTTCAAACATCGTTGCGCTTAAGAAAAACCGACGTAAAGGACGACACGAAACACAAGAGCGCAAACTATTAACTGAAATTTTAATGCGGCGAACACACATACATAGCATTACAGATAAAAGCATCACAAAAAACGACAAGTCAGAAAAGTAGGTATCCTATCAAGGGTGAACGTGATATCTCTGTCAGAAAAAAACCATTTGTCTCCTTTTTTATTTTCCCCAGAATTCCTATTCTTCTTTCGACAGGGTGACCGAATTAAGGGTCGCTTACACATGCCCCATTCCCGGATTCAATACAGTGGGCCTCCCACAGTTCCCTTGTTAGCTTGTCTTTAGATTTGAGAAGAACCGCCGTCTCATGGAAAAGTGGTGCGCAATCTTTGCATTTAGCGCTGTGCAGCGCCAGATTTCCAGATACACTAATCTGGTTAAAGTTGTACATGTGTTCTCTGAGCCTTTCGTTAAGGCATCTTCCCGTTCGCCCACATATGACCGACCGCAAGAGAGCGGGATCTTGTAACTAACACCCTCGCAGCACTCGACAAACCTAGTTTCGTGCCTAAAGCCACAAGACGCCTCTGCTCTGGGCTTGCGCTCCTCATTTGCTTTCGCGCACATTCCTTTTAATTTTCTTGGGGCAGGGAAAACGACCTGCACAGAATGCCTTTCAGCAACGTTCTTCAGTTTGTGCGATAAGACATGAATGTACGGGAGTACTACAGGCCTCTTTTTTCCCTTTACCTTGCTTGAGTCACTTTTGTTGGCAAATCTTTTTAAAACATTTTCTGCCACAAAGACAAGGAGCGGAGTCGGGTAGCCAGCGTTCTCTAATCTTAGACTGCAATACTTCTTAAAGGCTTGTTCAAAACAAGACATGGCCATGTTCCGCTTGATCAGCTTTGTGTGGTCCGAGTCGTATGGAAATAAGCCGTTCTCACTGCGTGTTCTGTATTCTCAGCATAAGTGGCATTAACCTATTTTGTTCTATAGAACAAACGCTGCATCTACCTGCTGCACAGAAGATCTAACGACTTTTTTTATGTCGGTCTCGCTAACACCCTATTAAACAGATATTGACGAATCTTATTTTGGAAACGCTGTATACGGGTGGGGGAAACCAGTTCATGTTAAGATTTCCCCAGTATTTTTGATGACGCCTTTAAATGAATAAAGTAGTGGCGTTATGGGGAGACTATTTTCCACTCTTCCTTTTCTAGTTCTTGCACAAGTGGCGGCTTTCAGGCTAATTGTGCCGGTTTTCAGGCTAAATGGAGGTCAGTGGCTGATTAACTTCAACACCAGTTTCAATATTTTCTATAGCATTGGCAGTATGGTGTCAGCGGACTGTCAGCTACACATTATCGTGAACTTGACACTGCAAAGACAAAGGACAAATTGAGAGGCGGTCAACCATGGGAATCCGAGCAGAAATTCCTGTTAATTTGACTTCTCGTGTGCTAAGGCAGTTTTTCAGAACTGTTAATCATACTGGCTTGCATTGAACCACGAAGATATAATAGGTTTGAGTTTTGCTGTTGGTTTTTTGTTCTTTTTCTTGTGTGTTCCGTTTCTGATAACAGATGACGCTTATAGTGTTTTTTAAACACGAACGCTTCGCTGCACCATGAAAACGTTAGCAGCCTGTATGAACTCGCTGACAACCGTGATTCCGCACTGCGCAGATATACCTCAGAGATTAATGAATATCAGTGTTCAGCGTGGTAAAGCTGAATCGAAAGCAAGTCACGACAGTTGTATTTTGATGGAGCCCAATAACGAAAATCGCCCATGTGCTTTGTCAGGCCAGTGATTAAAATGCCGGAGGTTTGTCAAAATTTTTACAAGACGTTCATTTCATCTACTGTTCTTATTTTGTGCTTTTTACTCGTTCTTTACCCGTGCCCTTTCTAAACGATACAGGTATTCACGTATAGGGAGAAAGTTACAGCGGTCTTTGTTTTAATACTCTCGAAATTTGTGAGCGACCTATAAATGATGAGCAACTATTTTTTTTGTTAAACAGCATCCACAGACAAATTAAAATCCTTTTGGTTGCACATAGAGACAACGATTGAGATACGGCAAATGGCCTTGAATGTCGCTGACTCCCTGACAGTTCAAGTGGACAGATGCAATTTTGACCGAATGAAAGAACTCGGAGTAGAAGTAAAAGACTCCAACCGCCAACAAATGGCGCCAACTTTTATAGCCGTCTAGGATTAAATGTCAGCTCCTTCTTGCTGATTCTATGTTCTTTACCGACGTTGGTCATTGTGGTGCCCGCTTCGTGGGACCACCCAGCAAAAGAATGGGAGGGAAAGAGGAGCTTTACTTGCTGTCTGATTAAAATCATTTGTCAAGCGACAATTCCGACAACCGCCCCCCAACAGAACGCATCTTTCTTTCCATCGTTCTCTTTCTCCTTACTGTTCTGCTGCCATTTCTGGCTTGGAAGAGCTGAGCGCAAAATATGAGTGAGGCATCGTCATGTAAAGGCGCCCTCTTCGCAAGAGTTTAATGACGTTTAGAGCAAAGTATCTGGAAAAGAACTTTAATTTGTAACTTGTTTTTGCGTGATGATCTATTCATGTTTGCTGTCAATGGGGTGCCATTCATCGTAATGATAAATATAGAAAGAATTGTTTTTATCTCCTTAGAGGTTACAATAAACCTGCACAAGAGATGAGGTGCTACATCGTTCCTTCTCAACAGCTCAATGGAGATGAGAAGTTGAACAGGTTTCTTCAAGGGAGGTGGGGGGAAAGAGAAAGGAGGCTTCATGAATATTTCTTTGTTGTCTGTCACGTAGATTGTGGCCTCCTGTGGTAAAATATCGCTGCTGTAAAAAATATTGGTTTAAATGACGGTCCTTTATTTAGCCTATGCATTTAGCTGGCGTCTTCATCTTAAGTTTAGGGCAGGTAATAAAACTAAAAGAAAGAGGAATTTGGCCTTTTGGAATTAAGCCAGTGATGTAATTATCCAGTCATAAAGCGATTATGATCTTGAACTATATGGTTTCTCCAACATCCTATCTTTTCATGCATAACCATTAGCAAGTGTCAAACGATTTACACGCAGTCGCAAATCGAGCGCATTGAATTTTTTAAAGCGGTGGAAATTTTCCTAAAGGCTATACATACCATCTTCATGTTTATAAACAAAGGCGGTGTTCGTGACCACAGCAGCAGCGTAGGCTTAGCGCTTTAGGAATACATGTGAACGAAAAATGTTAAAACAATTGCTTTAATTTAGAGTGATCCCATGACATGCTTTTTTAGAAAGCACCCATGAAGATTCTATAACAGATTGTGAAAGTATGAAATATCGCTGCAATGTCGCAGTATATTTAAAACGCCTCTAAATGTACGCGAATAAGAGCAGAGTACGCGACCATACAAAGATGTGCAAGTAAAACGCAATGGTTTATTTTTCTCATTTCAAAATGAGCCAATGGAGGCGGTCGGTCCTTAAACGATGGCAGGTTGTTTAATAAAAGTACGACAAAGTGTCTGGTGTAAATGAGAAAGTGATCTAGTTTTCAATGTACTAGGCGTACCCAATAGATTCTCTAAGCGCTGGACGTTTTAAGAGTAGCGCAAAACTTCATCGCGCTCTGACTTGCTCTACCATGCACTACATTAGCTTACTAATATATCTTTTAAACTGTGCCCCCATGACAACAGTTTTGCACTGAAAACGTTGTTGTCAGACGCTGAGCCACGCGAACAAAACAGAACCGCACACTGTCACCGACGGCGAGTCAGTCGATACCAACAGCCCCTTCCGGCTCTGGTCGACCGCGACCACTGTGTGTAATCATGGTGCTGGTTGTCTTTCACTGTAGACGGAATGCTTGTTCAGATTCACCCGTTGAACAAACGAAAAAAAGAATCTGTGGCTGACATCTTCTGGCTTTGGATGACGTAAATATTGATTTGAATTTTCTTAGTGGCGGTGTGCCGCACGTATTTATTAGCATGACCTCCACCTAGCACATCTGCTTTTGCATTCTTGTTCAGCTCAAGCTTGTCTCAATATTTTTGGACCCGTTACTTTTGGCTCGCTCCACATACCTGGAAACGGCATAAACGGGCCATTTCCAGGTTAAAGCATAAGCTAACAGAAATAAAGGCGTTTCCCTGCCCCTTGGACGACCACATTCATATTGACCAAGTGCGGTGTAAACATAACAAAGCAACATTTTAAATTATCCGCTGATCCGTGAGTAAACCATAAATCGCTGCGTTGGCCAAGCAGCTTCCTGCAGTGCCTTCATTCTGGAGTGTGGAAATATGAATATTTCCTTTTTACCATTTTCACGAAATATTTTTTTAAGATTATGCAGTTTAATGGTTCTCAGATACAAAAATAATTTAGTGAACACGCACGGACGTTTATGATGGACAATTCGTAACTGCAGTGAAGACGTAGTGAACGATTCCTGCGAATATATTGAGTAGCGTGGTAGCTAATTACATCTCTATGGTGAGAAGCGAGTTATTAAAGCCATTTTCACACCTTAACATTGATATTATTTCGCCCATTGCGCTTCGTAGCTTTCACAGCTGGAATTTGGCAGCATTGCCGCTAAGCATGCTTTGTACTTTGGAAGTGCTCATCGCCAACACAGAGGCGCAGATAGCTTCTAGGTGGTGTTTGGATGCGCTCGCGACATTTTGCGTTTGTGGGACCAAATCATTTCTAAAACCGAAAAGGCTACATGATGCGGGTTGCACACATAGGTTGCCACACAAGTACTGGAACAGGGACGCACGACCATCAGATCAAGCGTATCCGCGCTCTACCCGGAAGACATGTAGGCATGTGCATTAAGTGGTCACGTGATCAATCACAGCCCCAACCCCATTGTTACTCAATCGAAAGCTCAGACTGTAACAACTGCGCTGAAACAAGTACTCTTGATTACTTCTTTGTGAGAATGAAGAAGCAGCCAAAAGGGTATCAGCTGAAGACTATTTTATAGAGCAGAAGTGGTCTGACTTGAACAGTCACCATATATACAGAATACCTTGTTTAAGGTAAGGTAGCTTGGTATAAGGTTAACTTTCCGTACTACCCAGGTGAAAATGTTTCCAGATCAGGAAACACCATTAGGATACTTCCTTTACGATGTCATATAAAATGCAAGCTGCGTATATCCTTCTGAAAACTTCAGAAACGTCAAACAATATTCATTATTTGGTTGCGTTTGGAAGGGCAGTACGCGATAGAACTCGGCTATAAAAGAAAACTGTTGGCATTGAAGGAGGCGTCCCTAGAAATAATTTCTTGAGAAAAATGTTTTTTGCACAATTTTTTCACAACGAACTGCTGAGGGGTCTAATATTCAAAGTGGCGACTCGGGGTTAACTTTCCGTTCTATATTCACCCTTGCCCACCTTCCCATCTCCAGGGTGAAAAATATAGCGTACGTCATATACTCGTACGTGATGGTTTCGAATATCGAATTTGAAAATAGAAAACGAGGCGTGCATTTGAATTACCTAGTCGAATACAACACTTTAACACGGAAGTCTTTTCACTTAAGTTCATTCATAATTGGTAGAGGCCTCTTATAAAAGGCTTATGGCAATCTAAGAAAAGCAGTAAGGAAACAAAAAAAAAAAGGCTTATAGCAATCTAAGAAAAGCAGTAAGGAAACAAAAAAGGACTGAGAGAGGAGAGGAACAAAAGTAAGGCAAGGAAGCTTCACAACCAAAAAAGTCCATGCCCATTGCCGGAGGCTTTGCCCCAGTCAGTTCCCCGGGGAATACACCGCCGACTCGACGCTCCGTGTTAACTGCTCAAACGCTACTGCGACAGAGGTGTTCCATGGCGCGTGAAAGGGGAATGAAATGAAATTGGGAGCAGAGGGCCACCTGATGCCAAGTCTTGTTCCCGTTCGGTATGGAAGAGGCGAGTCATTCCGCACGAGCGAGCACGTTTCCTCGTCCCATGTCGTCCCAGTAGACGCACAAAACGTTCAGTTCCAACAGCATGGCAGAGGCAGGTAAGAGTGGCGGACAGGAGGTGCTACGGAGCAATGTGGACAGCACTAGTGCTGCACGCTGCTGACTGTTTGGCGGGAACTCTCGTGGGGAGGAATTTGAACGTAGAACTGCTATTCAAGCTGCCAGTTCGCGGCGTATTTCCCTACGTGACTCCATTACTTCTCGTTGCGTGTGACGTGAGTGCTCTGTTTCGAAGCTCAATATCATGCTTGTGGGTGCGCTACAACAAAGTGTGGTCCAAGTGCAGTCAGCCTGAGTGCGGAAATAGATTTGAATAACTCTTTCGATACTACGAATATGTTTACTGACTTTTGTTGCTTTTTAATGCTACCATTGTGCCAGAACGTTTAGATTGCTAGCAAGCTCCACGTGATAGTTTTCGTAATTCATACTTGATTCTAATGCGGCGTTTTGTGGATGTTAGATATTCGCTCTTTGAATTTCATAAGGCATCTCTGAGTCTCTTAAGTGGCAGAGGTGCCTTATAAAATTGTACGAGCCAAGGTTTAAACGTACCTAGACTGCAAAACATACTAGATAATTCTTCGTTTTGCAAACCGAGCTGAACATTTAGTGATTAGCATAGGTAGCATTTTTCTTGGGTCAAATTGCGGCAAGCACTCACATAACCAGTCTTGTGAACGCAAGCTGAGCAACGGAGAGCCATAGCTACTGCCGCTAACAATGACTAATGCGGGTGTTTGCTTATGAATGGTACATTTAAAGATCTTAAATTACGCAGTAAGATGAAACTGAGTACGTTTTGCGTATTGTGTTTCATTCATTTCTGAACTGAAGTTAGACTTCTATGGAACCACTCATCCAGGTCCATTTGCCAAACGACTTACTGACCTTTTCATTCATTCGCCTTCATCTAACTTATCATCAAAATGTCCAACATAAGGTTACGTCTAAATGCGGGTTCTAGATGTGGGGTATTGACTGTGTACACACGCATAACCTATTTAGCCCATCTCATCATAAACCAGAAGCAAAATATAAAACAAACAAAGGCTAATATTTTATTGGATTTCGGATTGTACCCCGACGTGAAATTGGAACGAAGCGGCATAAATGTGCTGCGGAAAACAATCTAGCGATTACATGTTCTCCTGCTACACTCCTCATGAATATTTTATGAGCCTCAGAGTGGAAGCGCTTCGCTTGCTTCTGATGTTGCAATTTCTGGAGTCTCCTTCTTTTAATATGTTGCACGCCGCCGTAGCCTGCATCACATATTCAAGTCACGCTAAACAATTGGAAGCAGTGGCGACCAAGGGAATGGGGGAACGCGAATAGAAGGCAGATGCGAATGCTGGATACAACATTAATGGCAGCGAACTGCTTTCCATGTCTTTGTTTATCTGGTAGGAGTAGTTCAATATGTAATCCAATGGCCATACATAGTTCCCTGGCTACAACGTCCGAAAAGCATGGTTTAGGTGAAATAAAGAAACTTAACGATGGCGGGTATTTGCGGGCAAGGTAAACAGAGGCCTCAACAAAACAAGCCACCATCTAAGGAGACGAAGGCGGCCGCCGCTGTGTAAGAAGTGATGCTAGGGCAGTCTTTTTGATATCGTGTGATTGGTACGCCCTTTGAAGTTTCTTCAAACGGTTTTGTAAGGTCTAGAATTATTGACCTGTTGGCGTTGGGATACCTGACTGAATCTGGGACTTATAGCGTTAGAAATATTCTGCCCGAAAATACAAGAGAACAGGCTATAATTCTGGAAGGACGTTTCTAGGAAAATTAAAGGAGAGAGAATGCTTACTCTTCGTTTTGCTGTTTGCTGCTTTTTGGTAAATATTCGATAACCAGCACAACCACAACTCTTATCTCCCGTAAACATATAATGCTTTTTATGTGGCTTAAGGTATGTTTCTAAGTTTACGTATCTAACGCGCGCACGAGCACGCGGCACGGTGAAGCTACGCTGGGCAAAACGAGCTTCTCTATATTCTAACGCGGCTAATTATTCGGCAGTTTAAGCGCACTGCGTCAGCTATCGCAGCGACGCTGCTAAGCCAATATGTACCGCGTGCCCCTCCTTGATAGTAGCTCACTGTTAAGAGTCCATTTGACGACATATATAAAACATGTTGCGCGAAGAAACAAACAAGGCATTCAATGGAGGTACGTGCTCGTACCACTATCGTAAAGCAGGCCCATCTCAATGAAAAGATAAATGATCCGGCACCGAAGGACAAGATCTGTGTTTACCACATGGTACGAAAAATGGGAGAGTGCAACCTAAAAAAGGGTGCTGGAAAATTTTAGCAATCCACAGCCAAAGAGCAGGCTCGGAGGAACTCAAACCGTTCATAGGATATAATTGGAAGGGGGGGGGGGGTACAAGAATGTGGGAAAAGGGCAGGTTTTCATGATTGGGTGTGATAATTTAGTGGGAGTTGGGACAACTTGAGATTAACTTGTAGACTAAATCTTGCCGAGATCATTTTCAGGCCTCCATAAACGCCGAGCTCTCGTCTTAGGCGCATGTTCTGGCCTCAGTTTCGTAGAGCATTACTATCATATCACCCGATTTGCTGAGATTGTGCACATATACAGATACCCAAACAGGGACTTCCTTTGGGTTTCCCGTGCTCCAAGGGAGATTCTGCAGCCCAGACCCTACTAGAAGTACTAGAGGGGGCGTATTTCGCCACTTTTGAGGCGAGTTTCAGTCGAAGGTAGTAAGACAATCGTGCAAGGTTAGTGCGAGAACACAATGGTGGATTTCTTTGACGGGTTTCGCTTGGTATATAGAGCGTAAGATGGCTGCGTTCTCACCCTTGTTCTAAAAACATTCATCATCGGTATTATGTCCGCAGCTTTCTCTATCCGTACCTACAGAGGTACGATTGCCACTCCTGACCAGTTTCGTGATTCCGTTTGGCTACTATTACTTACTTGAATGCGAAGTATGTCACTACTCTAACATAATATCCGAAGTCATCACTTATCCTCGCATCCTCGCCCAAACCTTTTTTCAGGCAAACTATGATTTATGAAATGACTGCCGAGCCAGCACCAGCCGCTAGAGATCGAAGTCGACGACCTCACAATTCGTAAAATATAGACTCCGGAATGTCGCGGCTGCAACACCAAAACCCTAGAGCTGCGAATTGATAATAAAACATTTGGAAGGGATGATGTTAAGAATGCTCGTGTAAAACTTTTCTGCGCTCCCCTTTCGGCGTTGAGCGCAACGCGCATCACCAGCAAAAGTCTCCTTTTACTTACAAATAATCTATCATGCAGACCCTTATAGCTAAGCCTAAATATTTAAAAAAATATTTAGGCTTAGCTATATCACCGAATATTTGAACTGGTCTGCTCACTCTGACTACATCTGCGGCGCTTCCCGGCTGCCCGTCGCAAGGTTGGTGAATTATGACATCACTTCAAATACTGCTCATCCCATGTACAGCTTCTGGCCTATAGCATGGAGATTAAGTTCTCGATTCCAACACACCTGCGAAGTTTCTGATCCTTTCACTAAGAAATACATCACCAACTTGAACAGTTTGGACGGTCGGCACTCCGTTTTATTTATAGCCGCAACTTTCGACATGAATGCTGGTCTGAATTAACGAGAATCAACAAAATCAAGCTGTTAGAGAACTGGAGAAGGCTAGCGAGAATCACATTCCTCTTAAAACTGCACCATTACTGCTTATGTCTTAACCCGTCCGACTATGTACAACCACCATCATAAAGTCATAAGGCATTACCACCCTCACAAATTATCTCCGTTGTTCGCCCGTAAGAACAACTTTTAAGATTCCTTCTTCCCAAGGAAAATAGCCAAGTGGAATGACATACCCCCCAATGTGTTTACAACTGATAATGTTCATGCTGCTATTGAAAGAGTGTTTGATTCATGTCTTTTGCAGCTTACCTGTCCCAATTTCTTTTTCCTATGCGATGTGTTTTTATTGCTTACAGAAAACGTGCATTTGGCATTGTGTCGCGCTGCTAATCTGTGTATGCGTTTCTCACTCCTGCTCGTGCTTTTTACAGCTTGCAGTATTATATAAATGAATGAAAAACTAAATAAATTATATAGAGTATAATTTTGAGCACTCATGCACCGAATGTTTTGTCGCTCTAATGTCAAATCACGGCCTAACAGGCAAAAGTTGAACCAGATAATAAATGAATGCATTGTGTTTTTGCAAGCGGAAGGACGTCTGTGCTCAATTTGGATGGGTGGTCGCTATCTAGTTGTGCAGTGATATGCAGCACCAATACAGACGTTATCGCAATTCCACTACCGGACTACCCCTGTGCAATCACGAACGATCTAGTTTTAGTTGTAGACAACTGGTGGGGCTTTCATTTGAAAGGTGTCTGTTTATGCCGCAGGTATGTAGTCTGTACTCCCAGCGTGTTTATCGCTGTCATTGGTGTTGCATAGAGGGCCGCCCTGCCGGTGCGGCCCTCGAGTTGCTAAAGCAGTGGACTGCACTGATAGGTATGCATTGTTTTATGAGCCTTATGTGCGATATAACCTTCCGTGATTTAATTCGCGGCTACCATTTCAAAGCACGCTAAGTGTAAATAAAGCACGCATACTTCTAAATTTTCAATATTCTTCCTGTGTGTCTTGACACGTGGCCCGCCGCAATGTTTCGATGAATTTCAAGTGGCGGCCGGTGGGTTATAAACAGAATATTACGGTAGGTACATCACCAACCCTTTCCCAAATTGTGACTTCCTGGACACTTCATTTGGCTTTTTTACCTCAAATGTTTTTCTTTCGGCAACCAAGGTGACTTCCCCAGAATCTGGCCATGGTACGCCTCAACCGTAAAACACGTGCGAAATCAAAGCAAATGTGGCTGGGTAATGCACCATACCGAGGGTAATAAGCCGTAAAATATTCTAGGCATCAGAATTTGTTTTGATTTCGGAAACAGATTCCACGTACCCCGTCCGGAACCATCCTGAACTGTCCTTGCCTCGAGCAACTGGCTACAGAGGGGGCGACTCGCTCTCAATGCCGTGAGCAGCACGTTTACAACTAACTCCCTTGGGATGCGCATACGTCCAGTAAGGGTCCCGGAGTGTTAAATCATGGAGCTTTTCCAGCAGGATAAATCCTATAAGGAGAAGCACCACCGGCCCATAACAGCTGAAGCATGTTGCAAGACCGGATGCGCAGCCCATCTATTTCACGACCTACGGCGCGTATTAATGCTGTTACAAATAAATACAAAAAAGAGCTTAAGTTTACCGCACGAGGACCGTCGATTTCTGTGTTATTCGTTTATATCGCTTTAGTTCCTTCTCGGTTACGCCGCACATAATCAGGAAGCACGCCATCTGCCGATTGGCACCTGATATGTTTTCCTCACACTCTCCTTCTTCGCTCGACGTTAACTGTGACAAAAATTTTTAGGACGGAAGACAAAAATGCCTTATCGAAGTTTCGTATTCCTTTCCATTATACAAGTTGAACGCAGGTCAAAGCTAGCTGGGTAGGGAATGAAATACTACTTGCCCTCTAGTAGTAGTGGTGATACATGGTAGGGTGCATGTAGTGGCGGCGTAAAGTATTCAAGCGAACTCATCCGTACTACCTCTGCTACGCAGATATTCTTTTCTTTCGAGGACATTTTCATGACATTTGCAACTTGAGTTTTGGGTGGTAAATCTGCGGTTCCCAGCCTCCATGTCTTAGCAGTAAATGCCTCGGCCAGCCTGATATTTGATGAGCTTATACTGCCCATGCTCAGAGCCTTTTCCTGCCTCCTCGTGCTAAATTTTGTCATCACGTGTGCACGCCACCGCAAAGTGTCTTTATCATAGGACTTGAAACACCTCTCAACATAACGTTAACTTTTGAGCGCATGATACGGCTTCCGGCACGCCAATACATTAACAGCCGCTGAAGTTACGACAGAAACGCAGTTCTTATTTTGACCATATAGTCTGTATGCGGAATAACGAAGGCGTAAGCAAAGAGCAACGACTTTATCTAAAAATTCTTGATGGCCAGGGCAATAAACAGAAATCAATTCGAAAAACCGAAGCATGCTGTCGGATTGCTGCCTGCCTATTCTCTGATTTAAAAGACGCCCAAAAGACTACCCCATAGTTTTCATACCATCAGGCATTGAATCTAACTTTCTCCTAAAAGGTGCCCAATATTTCAAAAAGCAAATGCAATATTTGCAACAGCCCTATGCGGACCAGCCTGAGCCTATTATTTCATTTACAAGGGGTATATATAATGAGTTAATATCAGGCATTCTGCATTTAGAAGTACACACATTATTATCCAGAATGAAAACAACCAAATGCCTTTGTTTATTATGAGATATCAAAAGCGTTTGTTGAAACTGATTTTTATTAGGCTGTGAGCATAATTCCATTTTCCTAACAAAGAGGAGCACGAAATAAATTAAATACAGGTTAGAATTCTCTTTCAAAATATAAGGTGCAAATCTCGCATACGTCCAAAAAGTATAGGCTGATCTGATTGCAGAACAAAGTACGAAACTAAAATTGAGGTTTGCATTTTTTCTGCATGATTTTAATAAATGTGTTCTTAAAAGTTATCTTTGGTATTTCATGGTTGCCTCTCAATTGTTTTCAAAAATGCTACGCATCAGTTTTCCATGACAAATTTAGGTAATGGCTGAGTGCACAGGTAAATCTTTAAAAGCAAGCATCTGCCATGCACCGGAGGCTTAGAGTGCTGTCGTTAACATTTGCATTAATGCAGCATGCAAATCATAG
Organism: Amblyomma maculatum; assembly: GCF_055883805.1. Lineage (NCBI taxonomy): Eukaryota > Metazoa > Arthropoda > Arachnida > Ixodida > Ixodidae > Amblyomma > Amblyomma maculatum. The sequence goes on along the minus strand of NC_139347.1, from coordinate 105,936,640 downwards.
TACCTTCAAATTAAAAAGGTGTAGGAGATCTCGACTCGATACCTGTTAGTCGGCGCCATTGGTAATCATCGCAAATAGCAAGAAAACGTTGTTCGGGTACCCAAAAGCGTTAAGAAAGAACCTAAGGTTACATAGTAGAGAAAAACGATCGAGCTCTGTTTTATGCATGAGATGATACCGGCGTACCACTAGCGCAAAAAGAAAAAGTAGTGTGGGTACAGATATAAAAGACGCTTGGACAATTTGTTTTAACGTATTCGTAACGATATCTTAAAATGTCTAAAAACTCTTTGGGCAAAAAAGTTCTCACAGAAAGCTTGCCATGTGTTGTGCCAGCGCTTTCAGTTGTCTACAGCAGAGGATAATGAATATTGCTTACTGGGTATAAGCCATGTGACAAGCGGTAAATATATATATATATATATATATATATATATATATATATATATATATATATATATATATATATATATATATATATATATATATATATATATATATATATATATATATATATATATTATATATATATATATATATATATACAGACTTGTCGGAGCAATAATTGTTCTAGAAATGGTATTAAACACACGACTCAGGTCACAATATACAATGGAGGCGGATACTTCCTTTGACACTGAAGTACCATTGCAAATGTCGGAACGGTAGATGAAGGTTGACTTTGACTTTCAATTTATGTGCGGTCAAATATTCGTTGAGAGTGCATATGCGGCAAAACGCAATCGATCTTTATGGTCTTTATGATCGGCCTTTATGAACATTCAATAGTACCCGAAGCGGAGGAAATAAAATGTAAAGACTGGAAGAAGCTACGCTGCACAGGCCGAGAGGAAATTGAACGTCTACGTTGTTTTCTACCTGAACTTTAAGCATACTATTTAATCTGTGTTTTTTTTTTTGTGCCCACGCGGTCATACTCCTGTAACGCTAAAAAATTGATTGGATCTTTTCGTGAGCCGGAAATATACCTTTCACGAACGCATTTCGCGGTATAGAGTAGTTTATAAAGCAGGAAAATATTGTGCATTCATTTTGAACGTCTTACAGATTCTTCCTATTGGAAATATTTTATTGTTTACACAGTGCACGTAGCAGCTTGTCATTTTTCCATGGAAGCGGTCATCAAAATGAAAAATGTAATAGCATTGTCCCTTGTCGCCCTTAAACTTCAGTCTTGTTTTTTATCTTTAGCGAATCTCAAAGAACTAATCTGACACTCGCATTGAAAAGCATGATATATAAGTTTTTCAAGGTAAATATTTACCCTCGCTTTTTTGTTTGGCCCATCCACTCACAGACATTTATTAAGCGGTTTTCTTTGCTTGGTTGTTAAACGTTTTGTGCGACAGGAAGCAGTGTTTCCATATTTGGGAGAAATTAAATTTTTAGCTCAAATATAATTTCTTTCTTAGGCAGCGCCCCTTCAACTTATATGTGTTTGCGTTCTGGTGAATACCCTTATTTCACGTCCGGGTGGCTTTAGGGTTTCGGGTGCACTCGGAAGACCTCAACAATGCATGTCGCTCGTTGAAGAGGGGCAAGCGTGCCTGCTAGAGTGGTTCATTCACATAATTACTGCCTGTAATGTAATATATCGCTTTGCGCTAGCGGGCGTTTGATCTGTATGCAAAACTGCTGAGTCTACAACACTGCCCAAGTCCACGCAGGAACATTCGTTCGGCTTGGTTAGGGTTCTTTTTATCTGCCTGTCAGGTGCTTTTCACCGAGTGTGATAGCTTTGTATTGTATGCTTGGAAACATGGGTTATAAAATAGAGGGCATAATTAAAGAATTAGTGACTAAGCAAGTAGCGAAGCGACTTTACTATCGCTTCGCTATGTATGTATGTATGTATGTATGTATGTATGTATGTATGTATGTATGCATGTATGTATGTATGTATGTATGTATGTATGTATGTATGTATGTATGTATGTATGTATGTATGTATGTATGTATGTATGTATGTATGTATGTATGTATGTATGTATGTATGTATGTATGTATGTATGCATGCATGCATGCATGCATGCATGCATGCATGCATGCATGTATGTATGTATGTATGTATGTATGTATGTATGTATGTATGTATGTATGTATGTATGTATGTATGTATGTATGTATGTATGTATGTATGTATGTATGTATGCATGCATGTATAACTTTATTAGGGAGCCGGCAAACGACGGGTTAAAGCGTCGTGACGCTGGCCAAGCGTCTACCCGGGGTTAAGCCCTACTCTGCACTAACTCATTTAGCCCGTTTGTGGTGGGTTGTGAGGCTTGTGCTTTTCGAGCACACAGCGGGCCTGCTGGACGGCCCACAGTTGAATGTCCTTGTCTGTATTCTGTACAGCACTTTAAAGTTCCGGCCAGTATGTCCTTGATGCAGCTTCATTCGGGAACCTGGCACAGTCCCACATGATGTGCCATTGGTCCGCCTTACCCACTTGACATACACTAATTTGTATCCTTATGGGCTCAAGGGTGAACGATCAGCTTGCCTATTTGCTCTCCTTAAATCACCGGGCAGAGCTTAGAAAGAAATCGCGAGCACGTCAAATCACGTGTACGTTTCTAATTCCTGTTTCTTGGCTTTAAATAGACAACCTTTAGGAATAGTTATACAAAATTATGCATAGAAATATTCAAGATGTTTCCGAAGTGCCAGCGAGAAAAAAACATAATACTCAGATATTTTCACATTCAGAGAATATACATTTTCGGTTACAGCATGTGATCACTGCAGCTGAGCACATATATGATAGTGAGTGAGCGTGTCTGTCAGTGAGTGAGTGCGCGCAGGCAGATAAAACATAGCCCATTCTAAAACATAAGTGAAAGTTTCGGTCCCAACTGTTTCTCAAGGGCATTGCCATTTAAAGAAAGAACCGTGGCGCTCGACGACACGTTTTATATCATACACACACGAATCTTGCAGGATAAATAAGCGCACCTGCTAGCACTATCTCCAGATCTAGTTTTTAACAATTGCGAAATTAGTGCTCCCCACGGAAGTTGTAATTTTTGGCGCGAAGTAAATTGTGGTGATGAAAATCGGCTGTCCCACACACTAGCAATAACTTGTGAGACTTAACGCGCTTCCGCTAATCTGATGTTCGTGTCTATAGAAACTACCTACTACATGCGCCACCTCGAAGCAAGTATCAATGAATAATGATTTAAAATATTTGCATCAGCGATGGTTTAGAGGCCAAAATAAAACATTGGGGAGGGGGTGATTTGGATCTCCTTCCGTGCGATAATGAGAAAGCCTTTGTGCCTCAAAGGATGCATCAGAGGCCATGTGTTCTATGCTGCTTTGAATTCTCATTTACAAGTCGCCTCGTATGGTTACATGAATATGACCGCAGAAAGTCGTATTCCTGCATAAATATGAATATGCAACCGGTTTTTACTCGTGTGTAACAAGTCTTGCTTGAAAAAAGGTCTCTTGAAAACAATTTATTTCCCTTGATTTTCTTCATAATGATTAAATGGCGATGAATATATGTGCGACGTCAGACATTTCAGTGTATAGTTTGGCGGTAATCTATTACTGAGGAAAAAATGCAGAATGTTATAACAAATAATACTATAATTTAATTAGTTGTCTTAGAAGCATGCTTTACTTGGAACGGAGTACAGTTGAGAATAATTCTTGGTAACAAATAGTTATTTTTCTTCCGATGTTGTAGGATTGTAGATCTATCAAATGAAACCGGAGACCCCATAGTGTTTGGGAATTTTAATGAGAGCGCCCCTCTTCGTTTGAAGGTCGCCGTTCAACCGCCCCTTGTGCCTATAACGCGTACCGCTCATCCTTGAGCATGAATTTTGAGCCCAGCTCCAAGAGGTGCCGTCAACACTATAACGAAAGTTGCTTCGTATGGAAGACGTTTGCATGCCCTCGACGTGTGTCGAAATACTAAAAATAAATATAAAAATCAAGTCCTAAGCTTTATTCGAAGGACATGGTAGAGCTTACAGTGGGCTACCAAAACGCATAGACATGTCAGTAAAGAACGGGGGAAGCCTTAAAGCGGTAAAGAAGAAATTGGGCATAGGCAAAAACCAGATGTGTGGGATAGGGGACAAGGTGGACAACGTCATCACGAATATGGACAAGATAGTCAAAGTAGCCTAGGAGTTCTATACAAATCTCTACAGTAGCCAAAGTAGTCAGGACCGTAATGAGATTGGCGGTAGGGAAAACAGTCAGACGTTCCACCAGTGACGAAGGACGAGGTCAAGAAAGCATTAGAAACTATGAAAAGGGGGAAATCAGCTGGAGAGGATCAGATAACTACAGATTTGCTGAAGGACGGGGGGGATAGCGTGCTAGAAAAACTGGCCACCCTGTATACGCAGTGCCTGGTGTCATCGACGGTACCGGAACCATGGAAGAATGCAAACATTATCCTCATTTATCCTCATTCATAAGAAAGGGGACTCTAAGAACCTTAAAAATTACAGACCAATCAACTTACTGTCTGACAAGAATCAGCAGTACAATAAATGCACAAAACGAAACAGAGGACTAAATAGGCGTAATAAATTCATAAAACGAAGCAGAAGACCTAATAATAGAAATAATGCATAAATTCTGTGAAAAGGGACATCATCAAACCGCATAGAACTATACCTCTAGGCCACAATAATAAGCAATTGAAAGAAAACAGAATGCTAAGAATAAAGTGTATAGTACATGTCCTGGAGCGGCAAAATGTGCACAATGGTTCAGGTGTCCACATAGCAAGTGTGAAAGATACTGCGCCTTTCCCTTCCTGCGAACCAACTATTATCAACTATTTATTTAAAAATTCCTAGCGAAAAAATATTCATAACCGTTGTCGATATATCAGTGTAATGGTTCAGGAAGCCAGGAATCTGATATCTGAGTTTCTCTACGCTGAGGCAATTGCATGTGTCTTTTGTTTGGCGAATTTGATGCCTCTGTTTGTACTCCGGTTCCTTGCGAATGTATTTCTCGGAAGGGAAGAGGAGTCAGACTGCCTGTACTTAAATATGGTTAACGATAATCTGTGTTTTATAATATTTGAAATCGTACGCAGTGCTTATGAAAAAGTGCAGCAGAGTTTTATACAGGACGTTCTGTCTCAATGAGGCACGGTGCTTTCTTTTTACGACAAGCAAGCTTTCTATATTTAACGTAGAAAGACGGGCTAGTTGGTCTTGATAAGAAGAGTGCATATTTTGTCAGCATAAAATTAAAGATAGGACTAAAGGACTTCAGCGTTTGTCCCTTGTCTTTCTCCTTTAGCCCTGTCTTTTATTTTACGCTGACAAAATATGCACTCTACTTTCTATATTTATTTTTATGTGGCTATCGTCTATACGAACATGGATAATGGATTCATGTCTAGGGAATTTCGATGGTTTCGCCTCATTCAGAAGGTTTCCGCACGCGCCTCCAGTGCCGCGATGAACAGAGCCAGCAGGCAATCTCGATCGAGCTGTGCCGGCAGGTTGACATTCTTTTAATAGGGAGGATAGATATACTCTAAAAACAAGCAAGACGCTCCCTATGAAGTTGAAGATTTCAAACGGTACTCGCATATAGCTTCTGCGAAAAGAATCCGTAAAGAAATGAAACACCGATATCAGTTGTATTAATTACAGCATTTTTGACGCTGCAATTTATAGCTGTAGTCACTGTTCATTTCTCCGCACTTTCTGTTCAACATTTAAGCACGCCATGGGCACCCTATTGTGCTAGTGTCAGGTATAATTCTCGTCACGAGAGCTGAAAACTTAGAGCAATGGGCGTAAAAGCTTCATCTTGGCTGTGTTTGGGAGAACAATTAAAAGCAAATTACCTCGGCCACTGTGTACGGTACTACATTCCTACACGTTTTCATGCTGAAGACATTACAGGACACATTTAGCTTCTTCCAGACTACAAATTGATATCCTGTTTGGTTGCCCCATAATTTAGTGCGCCGAATAAATGTAATTATATATGCATATAAAAGATATCTAGTTAATGCAATAAGATTTTTTATATTTTTTAAAAGCGTATTTCATTCGAATCATGCAGTGTGCCCATTAGCTGATGTCAGCTACATTATGCCTCAATTATCTGCTTGCAAATCAATATAATTACTTTTCTATACCACCGTGTTTCCCATTAGTTTTGCAGCCTTTCACGAACTTAGATCACTGAAATATTAAGGCAAATGCAGTTGCGATTACAATGAACTCCTCAGTTTCTCTCAGATTCTTTTCTTACTATGTTGAATGAGTTCTGTGATCATTGCAATGGCAAAATAAAATAAATATTGTTGAACGGATAAGTGCACGGAAATAACGGGTTCATCAATAAATACCTATTAGAGAAGCCAATATTATTCAAAACAAAAATGCACAGGGAAGTCTTTCTACCTTAAGCAATGTTAGGTTTCTAGTGACAAACTCTTAATGGGATATGCTCTTCTTCTGATACAGCAAACACTGGTACAGAAAATGTTACTACGTCGCTGTTTAAGACGTTGCTCTCATTTTTGCCCTATTGGTGAATCAAAACACTACGCACGCGAGGAAAATAGAAAAAGCTTGTTGACACAAAAGCACTCCGAATAAACTAGATAGCGGTACCTATAACCTTAACCGAAGAGAGGCCGATGTGCTCGCATTTGCAAGGAAACTGAGTAAATGTGTGTTGAAGGGCGGTTGAGCCTCCAAAGTTCAAAGCGGGCACTTTATGTTTCGTTTGTATTGTTTCCGCCGCAGAGTACTTTATTTTCCTCATCGCGGGTGTGGAAATACTGCCCGCCCGTGAATACGGAACACCGACCACATCACCGGTTTAGAAAGATCGGCAGTTATCCAGCATAAAGCTTACTCGCCAAGTATTCCTGCGGGAACCATTACATTTCAGACAGTTCCGCCTGGAACATTTGCGTTGCATGGTTTCTCGGGCGCGTATGACGAATGGCTAAGCCTTCCCTGCCACCATTCGCTCCATCAAGCATTCCGCTTGGGGATCGCCGCCGCTGATTTTGGTACCAGAAGGATTCCTAAATCCGGACGCAGCGCATAATAAGCGATACTGGAACTGCATCGCAGTTGCTTTTCTCTTTTTTTTTTTGTCGGTTTGCTTCAACTCGTGACCTCTGCCAGACTGCTTTGTGCAAGGATGCTGTGCCTGACCAGCAAAGACTGTTGCATAGACACTGAATGTGGCACATAGATACAAATGTACAGTACTCCAGTTATAATGGCAAATGCATCTCTACCGAAGGCACCTCTTTGTGCATAAACACCATCGTAGTTCATCATTCCTGATCACACTGCTGCCTTGCCTCGGCTTAGTACATACCATGCAAATCGTCCAAACATGTGGCACACAGAAAATGTACATGAAATAAACTCACTCAGACGTCCCGCGATGAAATTCTGTGCTGCGCGTACAAGAACGAATTTTATCTGGCCTTCGTGTGATAAATACACTTAGCCACTGCCTTGTGTTCCTGCTATGTGCGCACCGGTTTGTTATTCCTCACGTTTGAAGATATGTACTTTCCCGGAAATATTCCGCTTTGTTTATGTTTTAATTTAAATATTAAGATGTACATTCGAACCGAACGCATTATTCACAACAATTCATCCTGAATCAAAGTATTCGCATGAACGCGCTGACAAGTTATGACAAGATAGTATTCATATTGTTAGCAAAACTATATGCGAAGAAAATAACTATATCAACAGCGTTAATATGAGATTTCTTGGCTATCTCATTCTGCAAGATTCTGCTGTTCAGTTTGCAATATACGTCTATTTCTGTTTTATTATGAACCTAATCTGTTAGATTTATTCCTCGACTAGCGATAAAAATGGGGCAAACTGCGGTAGCAAATTCTTTACCTTGAATGAGACATCGAAGCATATGTTTCGTAATTGCACTGAGTAAAACAGACCGGATTCCGTTTTCCAGCATTATTCACCCTTATTAACGAATGAACTCATCATTGCGCAATATTTCCTGCTCTTTTTGTTGCACCTTCACACAACCGCTATTTTCCCGATGTATGCGCGCATTTCTCTGCGTTAGCGTAAAATAATCATGTACGCACAATAATATATTTTATAAAAACCAGGTGAAGTTCACGGGACGGGCAGCTTTCAAAGCGATTTCTGCAGTTGAGCCCTGAGATGCGCCGTAATACAAAACTTTATAATAAAAGTGTTTTCTTCATTGCGATAAGATTGGCCGGGCAAGGCAGGAATTTTCGAAACGAGTAGGAACATGTTAACAATAACATCGCAACTTTCTGACAAAGTATTCAGTTAATTTTGGGCAGATGTTAAACATAGTGAACCTGTGTTGTTTATCTTAAAGAAAACAATGTACAAAAGTATAACAAAAGCGCTTTTCTTTGATGTACATTTAATAGTTGTTATAGAATGTAGTTTATGTTCTCTTCTCCTATTTCGGCTTCCTGACCGCCGTACTTCTCGGCAGCTGTAGGACGCAGGGGGGTCATACTTGATAAATGTTTCCTCCTTCTCATTCTTAGAAGTTATTGCTATGTTCAAAAATAATTCGCAGTATGAGAGCCTCTCTCCTGCACTGTCCAAAGTTAGCAATACTTACCGTACGAAGCGAGCTAAATAAAACTAACCATACGATCCTGAATTTTTGGACACCAAGCTTTAGGAAACCCAAGATCTAAAGGGAAAGTCTCTTGGTACTTTTGTATCATGCAGGCCAAGAGACAGTGCAGGGCCTGTTTCTGACTTTTGGGAATCCGGTGGAGCAACTTCAGCAAGCAAACCAGCTTCCAAAAAGGTATGTGAAGTAACGTGTCCTTCTCATGCCATGCCTTTTCTTGAGTAGGCTTCGTCTTATAGTGCAGTACCATTCTTACAGTCATAAACAGTTGGCAAGTAATCCAAACTGCTGCCGTACAAGGGAATTTACAACTTAAACCTTGCGTTCTTTCCTCGTAGTGTTCTTGGTCAATCATAGGCAATTCGAAGTAGGCTGAATGCCGGTAGTAAAAATAGTGTGTGATACTCCTCCGCAAAAACTGACTAAGTATGGTTTGATGGGCTCCCTAATGAAACAGAAGAGGAGGAGCTGGAGGAGGAGGAGGAGAGGTTTCAACTTACCCTACCACTGCATGTGCTAAGCAGCTTGGCGAGAAAAAATATGCAGCCGCTTTCCACTATCATGTAATTATGTCTCTGTATCACGAGTGCATGGTTTTCCACGAGCACAGTATGCATGACAGCATCGTGTCCGTTTCTGTGATGCGTTTGGTGTAATGCGCTCTTATTCCTCTTCTGTTTCATCAAGCTTCGTGTTATTTGCACTCTGTCGGCACTATTCTACTGAGGGAGGTAATAACGAAAACGCACTGCGCCTGCTTATCGTGTCTCTACACGGACAACTTCGTCGCGTCGACGCTGCCAGGCGTCTATCTCTCACTAAAACGCAACAGTGTGAATGGGTATTATATTCATCGAGTGCCGCGAAATCGGTCATTCGCATTGAATTGCGACTTTCTTCTTTCTGCATCGAAATGTAATCAATTTGCAATGTCGCGATAATAAATGTCAGTGATACATATACGCTTTTGTTGGCGAGTTGGCAGTGGGCTTCTGATTTTACCCACGATCCGCGGCTTCTTCACTTCATTTACAGCGCTTTAAGCGATCTTCGATTTCTAATCCAGTTATTCTTTCAAAACTCAAAGATTTTGAATATATACTAATGGGTCACTGGCGTCAGCCGGAGTGCATCCCTTTCAATGTGCGGAATGTGACCCACTGTACATACAGGCTGTGCCTCTGTTTTGTTTTTCGTTTTAGCTCAGCATCAACAGATATGCGTGTGAAAGGCACGGCTTTTAACTTCAAGTGCTTCAATTACGAAGCAAATCTAAACGTATCAACTGGTGGAAGGGACTTTGCAAAAACAACTGGTGGCCGCAGACGTACAGTTCGACGCCGAATTTGGAAGCTTCATGTGGATAACTATAGTGCTTTGTGAAAAGGTAGGTTCCCATACCTGAGGAATTATTTATCTATCTCTAAGTCCAATAGCTCCTCATTTTCCCTGAGAAATGAGCGGGAAACATTCATCGTCCGACCTGGCTTATAATAAATTTTGCACTTCTCTTCAGATACATTCTGCCAAACGTAGACGAACGGAGAAATTGGGTAAAAAGCGCGTGCCTACATTCACTGAGCCGCTGACGACGTAAGTACAAGTACTGGTCATATCTAGAATAGTAGACTCCTTGAAAGCAACTGTCGCCGAGGTTAACCTCTCTTTTGTTTTGCAATAGCTTGTCGATTTCCACAACTGCGCTTGTGGGCGATTGTGATCGCTTTATTTTTCACCTAATCGCTTCGTTCATTTTCGAATAATTGCATATATCAGCCTTACATCCATCTCGAAACGTTACGCTTGTTTTAACGCGACGCACGATTACACGAGTTGCTAAGTTGCGACACGGCAAAAGAATAGTGAACACCCGTTGTCTTAGCCAAAATTACTTCCTTGAGCGCTATTCACCTTATAAGGCAATATGGGACGCGTTTTGCCCTCGCTAGTTCTACTCCAGTTAGCAGGACGGTAGTCAGTGAATGTTAATAGCGCGGAAAGCAAAAAGAAGCTGAAAATAAAATACTGAGCTAAAGCAAGTATGCTGACATGACCACACGCTGCGCGTCCTGCTTCTTCGTTTAAGACAAAACGACTTGAGCAATAGACATCGGAGGCGCCGCTTATGGTTATCCACGCAACACTGAAAATTGCAATAACATGCCTTCCATTATCAAGCACTTCACTCGCGAGAAGCTGCAAACCACGCCTGATTCGGTCCGTTCAAAGCTATCGTTCGATAATTTTCTGCCTATACTCCCTCGAAGGCGACGCTTGGCCAAGCGTTACATTCTCGCGCCAACGCTTTCCTTTCTTCCTAATGCCTCAAAGCATTTTATATAACATTACGAATGCTGTTTTAAGTAACTCATTGTTTGATTTGTTTCCAATACAATGAAGTTTCTATTCTAACAAAACTCGTTTATGTAGATTTTAGGAGAAGCAGACTTCGCAATTCTCTACGCTGGCCCTCGAACCTCATCAAGAAACGACATCTATTACGCACTCATTCTGAATTTTTTCGTTTTGTTTTTTTAGTTTTGTTACTGTTCGAGTCGATTCATGCTCATAGTCGTCGTGTTAGATTACTCGCAGAAATAAGTACAGAGAAACATGTGAAGCACACAAATGCATAGTAGAAACCTACTAACATAAAGGAATGCACAAGGTTGCAAAGTTTTTCTTTTTTTTTCTAAGGAGTACTGGTCGTTTGCCAGCGTCCGCTCCTTGATCATCCGTTAGGTTTAGGCAATGCGCAGAAGGGATTAAGGAGTGTGCAGTGCAAATCTCCCATGTCGACTTTCAAACGAAGGGTCATCCGATATTCTAGGATGTGAACCGACGGGGAGACAATGTCGCATAAAGATACAGGAATGGGGCAATGAAGCTGTCCGGGAGAAAAAAGAACTAATCTTGAAAGCGCCAAGGATACGGACACGCCCAAGCAAGGTCCCCTACCCCCGCCTCCGGATAATGTATCAAAAATGAAGAAAAAAACCCAGCTAGGATGGGGCAATGACGTCGTTGTCTGACGTTAGCCACCAGGCTCCGGGGCTCCCGGCTGACAGTGACGTCGGAGGAGGAAGACAAGTTTTTCTTGATGAGGGCATAGGCTAGTCGAGCAGGCTGAAGAGAGCAACAGTCCAGAGAGGGAACATAAAAAAAGAAATATAGGAATGTTTATTGATTGCGCTTGCTGTCACTGCATTATTAATGAAACTTGATGAAAACAGTTCAGTGCCGTGTGTTCCGGACTCGATACCGCACAGCCACTGGGCAAGAAGAAAATTTAGATCATAGGCAAGGTAGTGGCCATATAAAGCAGAATAGAATCCAGATTAGGGCGGCACTTCTGCTTCTGAAGAATGCGTAAAACAATAGTATACATGGATTACAAATTGGGTTTCGCCAGTGGCTAAATATGCATTTATGTCATTTTTTTATCACGTGTCCCGCTTTCAGTTTCTACAGCAGAGCAATTCGTGCGACGTCAAAGTGAAGTTGAGGTGAGGTGGCAAATTAAAATCTGTGATGTCAAAGCTGCTTCGAATAGTGGTTATTGCTGTCCTTCATGCAGCCTGGGTTAACCTAGCAGGGAACTGAAGCAACGTAGGAACAGGGGCAACGCAAAGTTAGCGCGTCTGTTGAGGAATCCAATGGTTTCGAGTTTTATTCCGATCTCACCCTATACAATATCATGGAAATTAACCTCAATTTTGCAGCTCCTGCAGCCTAACTGGACAATATCATGATGTCGCGTTACTTCAAGCAACCAATCGGCGAAACAGCCTCCAGTTACGCCATCTGTATACCACCACCTTCCAGGGGCATAATCGCCTACAAGAAAAGTTTTTCAATGCTGACATTTAGCATCAAGGCGAAAATTGAGCAAGAAAGTAGCCCTCATCTACATCAACATAATAGTAATTTTGTCGCCTGGGATTCTTCACACGTACTAATAGCACGTCCCTGTTACGTGGTGCGAAAAATAAAATCTGATACATGAAACAAAAACTAAGGACAGAAAGTACAGAAAGAACGGACGTGGCGCTGGCAGCTGACATAGCTTAGCATTGATTCCTTCACGGCTTATGATGCTTAGAGAGACTACTTGATTTGAAAAAGCAACGAGGCGGTATACCAACTCCGTTTGCTCATTTGAGGTGGGAATGAGGAATAAGAATCAACCTTACAGTGCTCTTAGAGGCCGAGTTAAGCACGCTGCTCCTATAGGCCATGCGGGCATGTCTTTAGGACTTCGTTAAATACGCCTGTATATGTCGGGTGGTCGCCTATGACCCATAGCTGGATAACGGCATAGCTTAGTAGCTTAACGCTATCGCGTCATACACATAAATACGAAGCTTAAGTGCCCTCTTCATTTTCATTGTTTCATCAGTCAAAGGCGCAAGCATATCAAAACTGTGTAAAGATATGAGGTTTTCAAAGCATTACCATCATGGCGTTCAATACCACTTACCTTTGGCGGGCTACTAAAACTTGCAGGAATGTAAGCGTGTCCGTGCTCTGCGTCGTGTCTGCAATTAGCAGCAAATAGAAACCAATACAGAGAAATATGTTTTCGAAACATACCAACACAACAGCAGAATGACAAGGCTGGGCGCATAACCAGTACAAAGGAATGTGTGGTCGGGACACTGCTAAATTTTGTGCGCCACGCCTTTCAAGTGTATAAAAATCATGAACAAGGTACGACGAACAAAGTACCGTAAAAAACAATGGAGGTGGAGAAAATAAAGAAAAATGAAAATTAAAGCTTTCTTGTCCTTCTCATTTCTCAGTTGGCATGAAATCCCTTTTTGCGTTTGTAAAGGCGGATGCTAAAGTGCTCGAGCAGGCACGCAAAACAGACGCGATACTACTTACACCAAATGTGAGAAAAGAGAGGCTAAAAGTGCTGTGGTAATAAACAATAACATATACGCGCTTAGTTTATGAACTATATCATTTTTGTCTTGTATACTGCCGTTCATTTTCAGTGATTTATAGTGTGATCAAGTATTCATAGCCCAAAGAAAAAAATAATAAAATGCTCTTGATGAAACTAAAGGAAGGAATGCGATGATTAGTGCGTAATATATATATGAAGGAAAGAACCCAACAGTCGGCGAGGCCAAGGAAAGCGTTGGGAATGGTACTTGATGTACTTATTAATTTCTTTTAATGTTTACTTGGATAATCACAGAAATTAGTAATGTAATCTGTTTAGGGGAAAGATAATTAAACACAAAGTAGAAGAAAAACAACGTGCCGATGGTGGGAACCGAACCCACGACCTCCGAATATCGCGTCCGGTGCTCTTCCAACTGAGCTACATCGGCCGCTGTCCCCCCTGCTACTTGCTTGGGTATTTATGTTGTCTGTATACGAACCTTGAGAGTGTTCACCAGCGCCACCCTCAACCATAGCGGCGGACGTGGAACGTCCTTTGTTACCGCCAGCGTCACGTAGAACGTGATCAAGAACGAGGGCGAAAGCTGTGCTAGAACCCTCTTACGCTACCTATGGCTTCAAGACTGCCAGAACCGAGACCCCCGTAAGCTCCGAATATCACGTTCGACATGACGCTGGCGGTAACAAAGGACGGTCCACGTCCGCCGCTATGGTTGAGGGTGGCGCTGGTAGCTCAGTTGGAAGAGCACCGGACGCAATATTCGGAGTTCGTGAGTTCGGTTCCCACCATCGGCACGTAGTTTTTTCTTCTACTTTGTGTTTACTTTTCTTTCCCCTAAACAGATTACATTACTAATTTCTGTGATTATCCAAGTAAACATAAAAAAAAATACATAAAGTACCATCCCCGACGCTTTCCTTGGCCTCGCCGACTGTTGACTTCTTTCCTTCATGTAATATAACGATCACCCTCATTTCCCCTATATATATATATATATATATATATATATATATATATATATATATATATATATATATATATATATATATATATATATACACATATCTATATTATGGGTTGATTGTGGCGTTTAACATCCCACAGCAATTCAGGCTATGAGAGACGCCGTAGTGAAGGCCTCCGGAAATGTCGACCACCTGGGGTTCTTTAACGTGCACTGACATCGCACAGCACATGAGCGCCTTGCTTTTCGCCAAGGCGCCCAACTCAAGAACGTTTTGCAAACAAAGCCATCAAGCAACGCCAGGATATTCGCCCTATTTAATGAAGATGGACATTGAACGCCAGTCGCTTTTGGGCGCGTTACAAAATGCGATGGAGTCACGTGAAGTTCAAAACAAACGGGATCCCTTTCGAACGCTGGGTTGGAGTTGTGAGTACATGCCATGCTTAAATCAAATTAGGCTGCAATTTGTGGTTGGTGCATTCATCACTATTTTTTAAGACCAGTAAAAACATGTCTATAGTTCTCACATCCGACCGTGAATAAATGCACATATATTTTGTGCTATGACGCGGACGTTCATTCTGAAGATTGTTTGCTGCCTTTGTTGTTTCGCCTGCTATCAGTATTAAATTATTGGTAATTCCTGTTCTCGAACTTTAAATACTATTTTCTTTATTGACGTGTCTCCTTAAAAATTTACGTATATATCCGAGGCGACCTGACGAACCTCACTCACAAACCAAGCTAACGGGACGCTCTCAATATCATACAAAACAAACGCGTCGACCAGGTCCTTGATTAGTCGTCAAAACAGACATGCACATACCACCCTGTGCCAGCGCAGGCAACCTTGCGAAAATGAGAAGTTTGCCTCAAAAGCTGTGCCACTACTTACGGCGGAGTAGAAAGAGGAGTACATGACACAACAGAGAAAAAGATATTAATCTCGAGCTCTCACTTAGATGTTATGACCCGATAAGGATAAAGGCTCCTCTCTGCGATCCCCCTAGCGGTTCCTCGTTCACGCGCTTGTATTGTCTCCTCGCTTAATTTATTGCATTCGAAGCCAAAACTGCCACATTACCTAGCTGACTTTCGTAGGTGAGCCTCTGACGTATATATTTAACGTGTTTGTGACACCTGGAAGTAGCGTACCAGACTCGATATCCAATATTCGAACAAGGTTGATTCCGGTTAAAGCCTATTACCTTAAATAATCAACCTGAGTTGGGCGCTTCTACCAGCTTTAGGATGCCCTCTATTTTAACTGACACAGCCCCTACAAGAATCAATGCTTGGCCACGCAATCTGCCAGTTCTCAGCTGCTGGGGCTATGGCCGTATTTTTGTTTAAAGCGATGGCGCTGAAAAGCGTCTATTTTAAGCAGAAATGTGCATTTAGCCCTGGCGCCTTAATATCTGAGGACGAACAGTTAGGACTGCGCAAAAGGGCCTATGCTGCTCCACAGGAGAGGAGTCTGGAGTGCCATATTACAATGAGGACTCCGGACTCTGCCGTCCGTCCCGTACGGCTCAAGAAATGTATCTCAACTTTGATCTTCTTCCATGGCCCCAAAACATACAACTCGAGCTACGAATATGTCTGTTTAGAGCAGATAGTAACCCCGATCCGGAGCATGAAATGAAAATAACTAGGATCATAAAACTGGGCTGGAGCACATTTGAGAACTACTCGTTGATAACGACGAGCAGCTTAACCGTATCGCTCAAAAGTATAGTTACAACAGTTTAAATTATTGGTACTCACCTGTTGGGCTGAAACGTGGCGACTAACGAAAAGGTCTCTACTTAAGTTTATGACAACGCAGAGGCCAATGGAACGAAAAAATTATGTGTAATGTTAAGAGATAAGAAACATGCATTGTGGATTGGGGAAATAATTTGAAATAATGACATTCTAGTGGAAATCGAGATGAAGAGATGGGCATGGGCAGAACATGTAGCGTGAAGAGGGAATAACGGATGATCGCCTCAAATGGGATTCTACTTGAAGGAAAGAGTAGCGGAGGCCGGCAGAAAGTTAGGTTGGCGGATGAGGTTAAGAAGTTCGCAGAGGTCAAGTGGATGCAGATGATGCAGGAAAAGGTTAATTGGAGAATTATGGGAGCGGCATTCGGCCTGCAGTGGGTACAGTACGTGTGATGACGATTAATAATTATGCTGGAGGGAAGTACAGAAAAGCCAGAACGTTGGTTATATTAGAGTATATTTCATTTTATATGACAGCGTCCCACGTGCTATAAGTGGAATCCACTTATAGAGATACCAGTTATAACGATATATCGGTTATAACGATCAAATTATTTAGATTTATTATATTTTCCATTGCCCCTATGCAAAAATAAGCCATATGACGATACGATTATCGGCGATATATCAGATACAGCGATAGAATTTTGACCACCTGGAAAATATTTACTAAAAAGTTTCGTATGAATGTCAGCGAAAAAAATTAAATTATTTGCAGAGATGACGCGGAAAGTGCGTCATCATGATCGCACTCGCTGGAGAGAGAAGGTGGGGAGAAGGGGAGTGCTTGCTTGGCCGCCAGACCATTGGCGACCGCCGTGCGAAGGGTGTGGCCGTATCGCCATCGCTACTATCGCACGATTGTACTGTCAGCAGTAAAAGATTGCGGGATCTCCAGCGCGTGGCAGAGTGACGGAAACTGCGCCTGAGGCACACTTTGCGCACGCCTGTAATTCCTTCGCTATCAAGCATGTTACTGCGTCGCTTGCTTCCCCAGGAGCTGCTTTTTATGCTCGTTGCCCCCCCTGAATCGCTATGTCACCATCGCTGCACAGGGCAGAATGCAGAAGGCGCCGCGAGCACTTGCCATCGAAAACTGGTGGCGAAAATCACACAGCGCCTCAGCGGCTTCTGTGACTCTGATTTTGCTGCTGACAGTACGTGTAAGATGGCGCCGACTAAGCGGAAGGCGATCGCTCTCCAGGTAAAGCACCAGATTCACCAGGATTTCTGACAGGGCTTCAAGATAGGAAGTCTCACTAGAAAGTATGGGCTTTTGCAGTCGATGATTTCGACAATAATCAAGGCTGATGTCCTCTAGAAGGCCGGCTCCAGCGGCCACGACGACCAGTGAAAGAGGGTTAGAGACCCTTTGCAAAGCCATGTCGAAGAAAGTCTCTACCAATCGTTCCTGAACGCTCGCAACCGGAATGTTCGAATCACAGGACCGATTCTTTCTGCAAAGGCGATGAAATTCGCTTTGCTTCTAGTACTTGAAAACTTCAAGCCCGGCGGAGGATGGAACCAGAGATTCAAAGATCGCCACGGCATTGTTTATAAAAACGTGGTCGAGGAAGTTGCCTTGCTGGACGTGTCGGCGAAAGACGAGCGGCTGGCGAAAAAACTGCCCGAGCTGTTGGAGCGCTATGATGAAAAGAACATTTTCAATGGGGACGAGGCAGCACTGTTCTACGAAATGCTGCCTTCAAGGACGCACGCTCCCAAAGGTGACGCGTGCATCGGTGGAAAGCACAGCAAGGTCAGAGTGACTGTGGTTTTGTGCGCCGGCATGGACGGTAGCGAGCGTCTCAAGCCGTTTGTGATTGGGAAATTCAAGAGGCCCCACTGCTTCAGGAACCAACACATTCTAGTCCACTATGGGAATAACAAGAAAGCGCGGATGAGTCGCGACCTGTTTCAGGAATGGCTGCTTGAGTTTGACGGCGCAATAAAACAAAAGAAGGAGGAAGTGGTCCTACTCCTCGACAAGTGCACAGCACACAGCGTCAGCGTGAAGATGACGTCTGTTGAGTTGCTCTTCCTGCCCCCGAACACCACGGCAAGTCTGCAGCCCATGGACGCAGGCGCAATTTCTAATTTCAAGGCCCTCTACAGACGTCGCATACTCGAATGGCTGATCCTAAAAATAGACCGTGCGGGATCGCCAGAGGATGCTTCCGGGCCTCCTCACCTCAAGGTGAGCTTGATCGAAGCGGTGCGGTTTGTGTATGGTGCGTGGTACGAGGTGAAGCAGTCTACAATCAAGAACTGCTTTAGAAAAGCAGCCTTCGTGTGTCCCGACTGTGCGGTCTCAGAAGGGAGAGATAACTTGCTCCCCGAAACTGCCGATGTGGTTGCACTTTGGGATTATGTTGCAGCTTCCGACAATGCCGGCGGAGCGCTCTTGTACGACTTTTTGAACGCTGACAGCGCTGCTGCTTCGTATGAGGAATTCACTGATGAGGCCAATGCCGAGGAGCAGCTATTGCGACAAAAAGCGGCATCGAGCGATGGTGAAAATAGTGAAGATGATGACGGCACCATGGATAACGATGGCATCGACACCACCACGCCAGCTCCAATGTCTTCACGAAGTGCCTTACAGTCCATCCAGTCGCTGATATGCTTTATCGACGCTACAGGACTGCCGCACATGTACGTGCAACAACTGGAGACTATGCATTCTGAAATATTCAAGCTTCAGCTGTCGCTCAAGCAAGCGCGGATTTCCGACTTCTTTAAGCGAGATTAAGCTATTTATTCTCTTTATATATACAGCAATAAAGTGTTGAGTGTTCTTTAGTGACTAGCTTTGTTCTATCCGATTGAATCATCACTGGCAAGTAGGTAAGTTTGCATGCACGGGAAAAGGCATGTGTGCTCTTTTGCTTTTTTTATTTTTTTGCGGTCCCGATATGACGGTAATCGGTTATAACAATCGGATTTTCCCGTTTTCTCAATATTGTTATAAGTGGATCCCACTGTATCTTCTATTAAGCGTTTTACCTACAGGGTTCGGCGACGCAGCTATAGTAATCCCGATGAATTTTCATGCGCCTCGTTAAAGACAACATCGTCCCAGCAGAACAGAAAATGAACGATAAAAGAATTGAGATTAGTCGTGTGTACAGGCCTGCCCTTACGCGAAGTAGAGAACCGATGCCATCTTGCTTCCGCGTTCTCCCCAGACTGTAAATGCCGGCAAAGTGCTCCCAAGTGATTCTGGAAGAAGTCTCTCCAGCGCACAGCCACGCATGTGCGAAGAAGAGCACGAGCTCTGCCACTCTTCCTCCCTTATTAGTATGTGCACACTTTATGCATAATCAGATGTGCAGTCGCGGTGAGAACATTATACGTCGTGCTTTATGAGTCCAACGCCTTTGCGGGATGGTTGTTGAAAATAAAGGGGCGTTTTCAATCGTGCAAAAAAAGCACCTGTGGCGCTCCCGCACATAAAAGCATTCAATAGTTACCTTCCCTTCAAGCAGAGCCAGAACAAAGATGCAGATTCTAGGAATTGTATTTTCCTGTGAGCACATTCACACTTTTGTTGATGTCTATAAATGACTATTTCTAAGCGCCAGATTATGTCGGTTCGGATCAGGCAAAGGATAGCTGTATAGACTGGTTAGCATTCCGTCAGTGTTATAAACATACATTCACACATTGCTCTCGGTGCATTAGCGCCTGAATATGCCATATCTGCTGCAAAGTGCTGAAAACGTCACGAGTGTTACCCACTGAATTCATACAGATCTCGCAGCCTATAAGATATAAATGAATAAAGCTACACATACTACATATCGCGATATAGCGCAACACGTTCGCCAAGCTAGAAAAACATTCTCAGCTCCAGCTAAAGGACTGAATTAATCAGAGAAGTTTCACATCACGCGGCTACAAACATTATCCTACAATAGCCCAGCTAGACTACATGTAATTATTCCGGGCACTTTCTCAGCTGAATGCACATTTTGCGGCCAGAAAGTAGACCTTGTTCTTATTGTATGGGCTTGCCGAAGAAACCAAGACATATACCTCATAAAAAAAAACCCAACTTGTTCAGATTGGGAGGTGGCCCTGTCCAGCCTGGCCTTGCAGCACAAAAGAACTTGCTTGCGAGAACTCGGGAAGCGGCATCAGCCAACGTATTTCCGGACTGAGGATCCGACCAACCTCGCCCTTAATCCATAACCGATTTTCCCAAATAAATGTTTTTACTACTACTGCTAAGCTACTTGGAGGTTTGGTTGCATGTTTGCAACCTATTCCGGCTGCTAAATTGTGACAAAAGACTTTATTACCGTTTTTGCTAAGGTTATTCGGTAATGTATGTGCTCTGCCAGCCTTGTTACACACTCTTAAGCTGTACACTGCACCATTCTGCTCTGTTCAGTATGCACGGTTGCTGTTGGTTCTGTGTCTTGTGTTTTCATTGAATTGTACATCTAAGTTAATTTACCTGACCCTTAGAACTTTTCCTGTGCAGTCATTACTGGAATAGTTACGCGAAATGATATCTAAATAGCATAAACCAGAAAGCAAAATGAACTACCAATGCAATTGACTGCTAGATAGGAAAGAGTGCTTAAAATACGTTATAATAGTAGGCAGCAAGAGGAAGAAACGCTCTCAAAAGCCTGAGAGGGGCATCCGTAACAATGAAGTCAAGCAATGTATATATCAAAATATAGGCAGAATAGCGACAGAAGGAATAACGATATGCTCGCACTGCTTTTTTTAGGAACGTTTTTCCATCATGCTGTTTTGACTCATATTTTTTCCGGCCTCGCTGTTTCTTTCAGTGTTGTGTAGTCTTGTGCTGTTTTCAGTGCTCTTGTACGGTGGCCACTCTCGAATAATCAACTGCCAGTAATATCCGCAGCTTTAAATCGTTTTTGAAGTTTTATTCACTCACCAAAATATATACGTCAAGACTACCATAGACATATACAGGGTGTTTCAGCTAGATTTAAACAAAGTTTAAAAAATGCTACTGCCTCAGCCTAGTGAAACCAATTCTGAGTTGTTCAGAGCACCTACGCTAATCTGGAGTAATTTTTTTGTTCACCAAAGGTAAATAATAAGCCAAGACTAATCAGCTATTTTTAATTATTGCCTTGAGAGAAAAACGTGTGATTATAATATTATACATCTCATCGAGAAACGGCTGGCTGCATTACTTCCATCACACTACGAATTGTACCGCTCTTTATATAGATCTTCAAAAAAATGCTGTCATGTGACCAGCACCTATTTTAAATCATTCGCCAAGCGCATCCAACCTGCTTTAACGTAGAGAGCGAGGATCAGAACAGCGGATTTCGGTATCTTGGACGCGTCTTTAGTCATTAAAATGACACCGTTAATTCAAGGCAGCTTTTAATTGCGCCAGGCGTCGTTTCGGCAGCTGACAAAATTCCTTTACGTAAACGCTAGTTTGATGGAAACTACATAGCTAGCCATTTTTCTAGATTACTTGCAACTTCTGCATTGACGCGTTTTCTCTCAAGCCAATAAAAAATAGGTATTTTTTGTACATTTACCTTTTAACTATTTACCTATTTAACTTTGCTAAACAGCTCTTAACTGATTTTACTGCGCTATGGCTCACCGTATGTTTTAAAACCTTGGTTACATTTAGCTGGGACACCCGGTATCTGACTCCCAGGTTCAGTAAATTATGTATCGTCAATTGACCCAGCTATGAAGATAAGGCCCACGAAAAAATTTGACGCGCGATGAGGATGTGCATTGTAAAAGAGCAACAGTAGAAACAAAAATAGCATACAAAAGGAAGGGGTAAGGTATTTGTCTCATTATTTTTTATTTCTAGCGTGCTTAAATGCAATGAGGTATTGGCGCGTGACTCCCTACATACCACTGTTTGTCATTTCCGTTATTTATGGTGGGAACCGGCGTGATATGTAGCAACCATCCTTGGGTTTAATTACCTGCCAGCAGTGCAAATGAACCGGGAGGGATCCCGTGGGAATGTTGGGATAGTGGGCCGCATATGTAGGGAACGGACGGGTGTTAAGGACGGAGCATTAAGGAATGAAAACGAGAAAGATTGATGCCTTGCGCCTTGCGCAAAACGCAAACGCCTAGTTTTCTTTTTAAGATCCGAATGCGCTGTACATGGAAACACTGTTGGGTTTCCTATCATTGATATACGTGAGCCCTTGATTAAAAGTCATGAACCTTCGCGGTTAAAACTTAAACCCCGTGTTTGAAAGTTCATTGCCATCTTAAGGCTCCAAATATTTCAAGTGAGAGAAAAGCTCTAGTCCTAACCTTTCATAGCATTCATTTGGCTTTTAGTTGTGCCTTCCATCATCCTGTGCCGCATTTAAAAGGCAATATTTTGACAAGGATGTACCTAAGCAGTGCAGCACATGGCGCAACCCCTCTGTGAGGGTGCAACCGTTACCCACGATAGTTCTTCGCTATAAGGACGTTCATTGGTCCCAGTAAAAATAAACATTTAAAAAAGGCTCAAAATGATTATTAGACAAAAAATAACGAACACAGCAGCAGCTTTCATGTTTCCCGCAACGAACGGTTCAATAGCTTAAACTAAAAATACACTATCTTCTGATAGTGCATTTTGTAACCAACATGTAATTTTTTGTTAGAAATATGGCTCATTTATTCAGCCTCTATGCGTGGATCATAATACAGTACTGAGAAATGTATTAAAATATTAAAACAAAACTCATATCACTCAGTAAGTAAAAAAACAATTACTCTACACGAACCCAGGCTAAAATCTTTTCTGTAAGTCAAAAGCAGTTGGCAGATAAACGTTTCGAATTGTGAGAAAATATTTCACTTCTTTGAGGAATCATTTATTAAAATTCAAATTGATGCTTGACATATGTCGCACCTAACTCAGTTGTTCTATATTTTTTGTTATTAAATACACTTTAGTTTTGGGTGTTTCTTCAAGAGAATTTGATGCTGCCCGTCAAAAACCTCGTCTGTTGAATTCCGTTGCTCGAGAGCGGCGCCTGTTTGAATTCTTCTTTATCTGTTTTACGAGACACAAGAAGCCGATTTTGATGTTCAGAAGTGCTATACTGTTCGA
The DNA here is from genome assembly GCF_055883805.1 of Amblyomma maculatum. Lineage (NCBI taxonomy): Eukaryota > Metazoa > Arthropoda > Arachnida > Ixodida > Ixodidae > Amblyomma > Amblyomma maculatum. The sequence continues at coordinate 105,913,241 of NC_139347.1, read as the reverse complement.
AAATGTCATCTGCTGCGACATCTGAGTCTAGATAATAACTGTATTTATGTATAACCTCCGAGTCCAAGTACAGAATGCGGTGATGTATGCACCACAGCCTCGACAAAAGCAAAACGCATCACAGCAAGGGTTTCTTTTATTAATAACTTGCGCATTTTACGCATTTTCGACCGAGTAAAAAAATTAATCAGTGCATGTGTGGGGCTCGTCTATTTTTTCTAGTACTTAATATGCAAACCTAGACACATCTTTGAAGTTGAAGTCCCATGAATTCCTGGAACTAGCGAAAATGGCAGTATGGGACTTGAGAATAGGATAATATAACGGTCTTCTAACAGTCTAATGAGCTTTGCACCTTGTCTTGTCTTATTGGCCGTGGTGCTGCAAACATGCATTTACTTTGAGACAACATTGAGGTACCGCCAATGTATGGCGGCATCCTATTTGATGAAGAAATTGTCTTTAAATAGAGCAAATATGTTTACATTGACGATGCGCTCTTACACCATGGCCTGCATCAGAAGCATATTATTTCAAAACTTGCTTTACATTAGCGCGCTCTCTTGATGCCCGTAGCTTTTCTAGGTAATTATTGGATCACTTTTATGTTGCTCCTAAATTATCATGAACCAAACAAGCCTCTTGATATTAGATAGTGAATGTAAGCAGCGCGGGGAATATGGCCAAAGAAGGAGATGGTACACGATTTCTCCTGATCTCTATAATTGGCTTGTGTAGCAGGAAGTTCCTTTTTTCCATAAGTCGGGGACGTAATGTCATTAGAGTATAGTGGCTTCGAATATGTAGCCCTTTCATGTGTCTTCATCCCCTAGTCACTATTTCTAAAATATTTTGTGGTTCGCATTTCATAAATAGAGCTACCAAACCCGCCTACTTTAGCATCTAGTAGTTTTTTCTTCGCCTTCACACTCTATTTCAACACTGCTCCGCGACTCCATGTGAGGAACGCTTTAAGGTTATTGCTGTATAGTAGCCGCAGTAGACGCAAAAATCCTGTTGCACAAATTACAGTTACATAGAACACTCTACGAACCGCCTCTTTATTCCAGTGTCTTTAGTAAAGATTTGTTCAGGTGCTGAAAATTTTCTGGGGCTGCTAGAAATGCAAGGTTATCTTTACCGTACTTGGGCTAGCTATCAATGTTTCTCGGAGTCATGTAGAAATTGGGAGAACATCTGCAATCAAGCCGTTTTTGTGCGGTAGCTATCGGCCAAATAGCCTTCTTCCTGGAAGAGACAAGATCCGCTGAGCGATGCGCTCGTTAAAATGAAAAGCCCCACTGAGCACAGTTCAGTATCGCCTCGAGATCGCCTCAGACAAGTTTCTACATATCAAGCAGACATTCCGCACGCTCTCAGCCCGGCTGAACCTAAATCACTGGCGCGTTCACGTTCCTTCTTTAGGCTCAGACTTTTACGGCTACGGCGATGCTATGAGGGAGGCTGCAAAGAGGCTGATCAGTCTCGTCAGAAACCTGTGAGCCAAAAGATCTCCGCACAGGCCGCCTTACGAGCAATAAGAGGACCTATTAGGATCCTAAACTCGTTTTTGGGCGCCCGAAAATAGTTTCTCGGTGTTGACGAGACCGTCGTTCTCTATGCGCCCTTTTACTACGATAAGCGATAATTTGCGGATTGGCTGTCTGGAAATTGTGTCTTTGCAATCCCTATTCGAGTGTCGCTGCAGAAAAATAATGGCGGCCACTGTGGATGAGCTACACTTAGGGAGCATGCTATTATTGAAAATGAAATGGGTATTTAAGCTGAAGTTTTCATTCCGCCCGCGTGAGTTTCAAAGTTGACGATTGTTATTGAACGTCGTGAATGAGTTCAAAGCAGTGCCTTTCGAGTCCTAAATCTTAGCGTGCTAGAGAATCTGACTCACTAGGCCTACCCAACCTATGAAATATATACTATACAGCAATATTTATGCATTTTCACATGATAATTTTAGACATTTTAAGGCTTTATTTTCAATCTGATGTTCCCCGAGTTAATACTGCTGTTTTTCTCCTAGTAATGTCTAAAATCAATGCCCTTTAGGTACCTGAAGTCCGGTTTGTCGTTGCAATGTTTCCTCAGAACCTACGTGCACTAAACGCTGGAAGATTAATGTGTTCTTTGCCGAAAAAAAAAATACGCTTAACCGAGCGTATAACTACCCAGATAATTTTGAGATTCAATTCTGTCGTAGCGTTGTTGTGAAGTGTTACCAGGCTACTCTCAGCGTGTTTTTTTTTTTTTTGTACCAAAAGCAGTATTTATCCTGTAACTTGTATTCCCATGGTGACTTGCAAAATCTACACTTAATTCTGGGAATTCTTTTCGTAATATTGTGCATTGAATAAAGCATACTTGTGTGCTTTGGGGTGGCCACACTGTTGCGAGAAGTTGTGGTAATCTCCACTGCCAGGCAATAAACTTGGCATACTCTTTCTCATGCACTAGTAGATTTTTATTTAGTATACCGGAACATAGAAAGTAGACTCCACAAAAAATAGCGGTGCCTATCAGTGAGGTCTTCATTGCGCATTCCCACGACAGTCAATTAACTCCCTCATGTGCTTCGGTCAACGGTCTCTGCAGCAGCTCCCTCGAGCCTCCGTAACGGATGGAACATTCTACCTTGCGTCAACACTTTTCAAAACCACTCGGAATGATGTTCTCAGGGACTATCAGGCAGAGCCAGCCTGTTGCACCTTCACTGGGTACGGAGACATAGCTGGCGGCATCATCTTTAACGTACATCCTTTGCAATGCAGGTCTTCTCGACTTTTCTATTCCCTACTAAAAAATGCGACGACCCTTTTCTTTTGCTATTCTTGTGCCCACAGATATTCTTTGAAATATTTTGTGAGTGCTATTCTATGGCGCTGGTATACTCTACTCTGGAGACATTGGCTGGAATCCTGGTGCTTGTACGCGTTCATAATCGCCCCTTTTTCTCTACAGAGATCTGGGCACTCTCGTTCACTGCAGACTTTGAAGTGTCACGTTGAACTTGTGCAGATATAAAAACTATAAATAATAGTCATGCTAGCATGAAAACTGAGACGCCAGTTTTCACAAAAGAATTGAATGCCTTGAAGAAAACAAAAAAAAAACTGTTTGAGCAGTATTACGGTGGTTTTCTTATATTGAGACTTTTGTACATGAACTGTCAACGCTAAATAGGAAATTTCAATCCCTCCTTGCTGTACTAGAAGCCCTATCGCACAGAAGGAGTGCCAATTTTTCATGGCTTTTCAGACACTAAAGAATGTTGGCAGGAAACTAAAATAAAAAAACGTCGCTTCTAAACTCGGCATTAGACACAAGTTTTCAGGATCATTTGAGCCTTAGCATCGCATCGGTTCCTTCTCGCCTATTAGGTGCTCTACGATCATTGTCACGTCTCTAGCTTCAAAATGAAAGAAAAAATACTTGCTATGCGCAGTGATTTCAAAGGCAAAAATATTGGCCTTATTCAAGACTTTTCAGCCTGTACCCGGCCCGCTGGCATTAAAATTACTCGAATTTAGGAACAGTCAGGAAGGCTCTCCCAAGTTTAAACTACGGTACAACAAACTGCATCTAAACCATAGGTATTTTTATTTACGATCTCATTTCTGAAAGCGTTAGGGAAAGGAAATCAAACGGCAGCAGCATTAATACCGATGATACTTCTGTTAATAAAGCTGGTACGTAGGAGAGCAAGGGAGATACTAACCACTTAGCAACAGCTCTTGCCTCTGTATTTTTTAGCCGTAGTGACACCTAGCGTGGCATCATTAGGAGAATGAAACACTGAACTTGAGTAAGAAAGTTCGTGCCGCTTTCCTCCACTCGTCATCGGTGCATCCCTGGCTACAATTGATTAGTTTCATATTGAGTACCTACAATTACGCGAATCGCTTGAAATTCTGGAACGTTATCGAGCTCCTTAACGCAAGGCTGTCATCTATTCAGTAAGCAAAAAAATTTGTAAGAAAACTTATTCCTTAACACTTTTCAGCGCTTGCAGGTGTCAAAAGGCTTCGTTTGAGAACGTAAATTCCGCCATCACTGCTGCCTATCACATGGACGCTTCATTTTTAGCCAGTATAAGAACTTGTGTTTGTCTAATGTGTTATTCCGCAATTTTTCTAACCATGTAAACAGTAATCGATTGCTATGTTTACTGGAATTTCTTAAATGCTGGCGCAAAAAGTTGCAAATCTAGTATTTTGATAGAAAACGACCCCTATAAGCTTCCTGGTAAAAAAAGCAAAGTCCCTATCAGAAAGTTAGGAGAAACAATAAATGCTTTACAAACATGAAAAAAGACATGCTACAAACATGTTTAGAAGGGCAGGTTGGAATAGGTGGAACTGTTGTTCTTCCCAAAAGAATATAAATCCTCATATGTGTCCCCTAAGACGAAAATGGCTGATTATACAGGGAACGATTAAACAATTTCGCTAGCACAGCTATTTAGGCCACTTGGCGCCGACAATAAAGGCCGACAAAATTTAAAAACAGAATTGCAACCTGTGCTGGTATGACACTCAGCTGTAAGCCAAACTAAATTACATGTTTTGAGATTGTTTCGAACAGATGAGCACGTCGTCTAACGCGAGCCAGTACAGTGAGCGTAAGTAGCTTCTAAGCATCGCGTTGAGATTAGAATGATTAAGGTGCTGGAGGGCAACGGGCCTTTAAGTGAAAGAACCAAGAAATCCACAACAGATTGAAATTCACAGCATTTCTTTCAACTTATCTGGCAGCGAAAGACGTAGAAAGAGTACAGTTCTACCAGACACTAGCAAGCAAATATAAGGACGTAAAACTTGAATAATCTTTCTCGAGAATAACCTATCATGAGATCTGACGTTATCTCTAAGCGTAAACAGGTACAAGTTCCTCTTATTTGATTATTGCTACCTAAATCGCTGTGGTGCCGATAAAAAAGCTCCTGGTTCTTCCAAGGGTGTTCCCGTGGCACGCAGACTGCGACTTTGTTCTCTATTTCGAGAAAGCAAGGCAATACCTCACACACAATTGCCTCTTTAAGGAAAAGAAACGTCTGCAGCAGGAATAAAGAGACAAAACCAAGCAAAATGTTTAAGTGGTTTGAAAGTTTCTATAGCGCATTGTGCCACGCTATATGTGCCACAAACGTAAGCAAATCCACTCGCTTGATTTGAAAAATATCAGAGTAGCCTAGAACTTGATTAGTTTAAATTTGTAACAACCCTTCTGGAACAAATCTCTCAAATAGCAGATAATCTTTACTTAATAAAGTGATAATAATTTGAAGCTCTACTGGAGAGGACGGCTGCGTTTCTCATAAAGTGTACTCATGAAATTTCCTGCCAAAACGCACAGTGATTTGAATTCGCTAATACAAAAACACTAGAAGGACCATTGGAAGAGAAACGCACTACCTTACGAAAGTGTGGCTATAAAAACACCTTGAATTCACTCTACCCTTTAAACTGAGTGATTTATTCGAGAGCAACTGAATTTATCTAAACCTAAACGGGCTAATACCTGCCTTGGCTCGCAGAAGGAAAAGTGGAGGAAATAAAATCCCCCGTTAGATGTTTCTCTTTCAGGTGGCAGTTGGCCTCTTGCATGCCGCCCGCTCACTGCTTGTTGAGGTCTCCGACTTCAATAGACCACGCGGCATGGCCAGGTTAGCAGTGTCTGAGAGAGGTGGAGGCAGGTTTAATGCACAACATCGTCTTATTTCATCATCAGTTTTTCAGTGCTAGTTGGTTCTTGATTTCAAACTGGAACCATTTTTATTGCAACACATAAGAGGGACACGTGTTCTTCCTGAAGCTGCAATGAAAGTAGCTTATAGGAGCGGCATTGTTTCTGATGCTGTTACATTTCGCTCTTGAGCTGAGTCAAACGCTGCCCTGATTGTTTAACCTAATATCGCTAAAGGCCCTGTTCTCGGAGAACTGCCACTATCCCAGCTATAGCAAACCGAATCTAATGACGAGGATCGGCCCGGCAATGCGGTTGAATATGCTGTTCGAAAAAAAAAATGAATGTTTTTCTCGTCAAAGGCTATATCTATAGAACCCAAAACGCCTTAGCTATTTACCTTCAGGGGGAGCGATACTGTGATGTTCTGCCGATTTACACCCTTTGGCTCCGGGTCAAACTGACAGAAAGGGCACGTACGCCACAAAACTACTAGACGCAACAACTATCCAAGTAGCAGGCATGATACGGCGTGTAACAAGGACAACAAAATAAATGAGAGCAGAGAGTAAAACTACACGCTAATAGAGGCTCTAGTAAAGAGTAGAATATCAGACGGTCTCCTTTTCATAGCACTCCTGAAAAATTAATGCTACGACTGAAATTGATACAATGATAGAAACAACAAATAGAAACACCCTAGTACTCCCGCCATATAATGCAGACGATCGGATGGGAGCGCTTATGATATTAATACATGTTACGAGATGCGAGGAGTCATCCTAATATCTGAAACAGACCGCCTGTTTCGAAACGAGAGAGCCAGACATATGCCCAATTACGTCAATTACCCCGCACAGCTGGAACGAATTGAAAACACGATATATCCTTTCATCCTTTTTTTTTGTGCAGGATAGCAAACCGGCTGCTCTTGCCAGTTAACGTCCCCGCCTCTCATTTTTCTTCCTCCATCCTCCTCCTGACGAACACCGTCTCAAACGCATACAAATACAAAAAAAAAAATTCACGATTGCTACAACGCTGCTAGGCCATGGCGCAACAAATTACGCACACTGCATAGTATATAAGAGAAATGCGCAACAACTTAGACAGGACACAGGAAGAAACACATACAGCAGTTCACGAGCGCCCGTGAACTGTTGTATGTGTTTCTTCCTGTGTCCTGTCTAAGTGGTTGCGCATTTCTTTTATATACTATGCAGAACCAACTAGCCCGACAACACGCTCTACGCACACTGACCCACGTAACGTCGAGGTGCAAGGCTAACCAAGCAACCGAAACTCCTTGTAACAAATTATACAAAGCAGTGGGAGGCCTCTATTCTGCTTGGGGCTGAAGACAAACGGAACATGGTGTCACAGCCTCACATGCCGAGGGGGCAGCAAGATTCACTGAACTTTTGAAGTAAGGACACCAACAGCAAATGCTTTATGCAACCACTACAACTTACTCAGTATTATACGCGTCATTTTATCTCTTTCTGAACGGAAATTCACGGCAAGTTTTTTGTCAGGTATCAATGGCACGTTACATGGTCGGGCACTTTTTTAATGTTTTCGATAAATAAGAGAGGATTCATTAATCAATTTTGCGTGAATGACAAATCATTAAAAATTGAAAACATTCATCCACATGAGAGCGTTGGGACTCAAATTAATGACGTCTACGTCTACATCTCGTACATGCATAGTGCTTCACGGAGGTGGCTCTGAAACATTCTGCTTTTCAATGTGTATATGCCGCATGTCGTTCAACCTTGACGTTTCAGCCAACGGCACCGTCGATCGCCCCGATGGACAGGTAAACTTCATAAGTAACAATAATTAATGCCTTTTAGGCATCTAAGCACAGATGTGCAGGACTGTAAAGAGGTTGTTATATTATGGACCTGAAAAGAACCAGATTTTGCAGAATACAAGGACAGTGCAATTCAGGAATTGTCGTTTTGTTTATTTCTGAATACTTATTAATTACAAATTATTCCTTTAGGGCTCATTTTTTATAAATGATAATTGTATTAGAAGTATAGAACCCACCCGAGAGGGAGAGATGTACCGCGGAGAGCACAGACATTTCATAAATAAATATATGAAAATTTGGTTACTGCATCCACTTTCATTCCCACCTCCCTCCCTTCCCTTACGGCGCGGTTCGGGTGTCCACAGAGCAAGTGTGACAGTTACTGCGCCTTTCCCTTCCTGTGAACCAATTTATTTATTCACTTAGCAGGAACGAAGTAGCGAGGAACTAAATAATAAACATGTAAATAGTTCCGTGCTTGAGGTGGCCTACATATCACATGGTAATTTAAGTTCAATGCAAGCAAAAAGCAAAGTGTTTTTTTCCTTGATTCTAACATTAGTGGTGACAGGCGGATATAACCACGACTTCTACTTGTAATGGAAAAGCTGCAGTTGGTACAGAAGTGATACCTTTAATCTGTCTGCATCCCAAGCGGCTAGCGAGAGAGCTAATCTTTTATTTTCAGCAGACGCTAAAATTTTTTCGCCAAGGTGGGCAACCGATTCAGTCGAGGAAACCCCTTCCGCCCCCCCCCCCCCCCATATTCGTAATAAATATTCCTAAAAATTCTACCCTGATATTTAAAGGGCAACATAAACCTTGTAGTTATTTTGGTGCAAATTTGTAAGTAAATGCACTTTACTTTTGTAGAGCACCAAAAAAATTGCCGCCACCATCTGGAAGACGTTGAAGTAGCGAGCGTTAACACATTTGCTTACTAGAGAATGTATGATCACGTGATTTACTTATACTATGCGTTATCGCCAATACAACCCATCATGTCAAATCGTTTGGTACCACTCTCGTTTGCCTACGGCTACCCGTTATCGATATATATATATATATATATATATATATATATATTGTCACGGTGTTGACGACTGGGGCTAGATTAACAGAGCCGGTACAGGTAGAATCACTTGGTCCATGGTTTAGATACGTCCTGCGAGTCCGGAGCCGATTCACTTCAACGTCGTCTTTCACTCTGAGCGCCCCCTGGCATTCCTCCCTCCTTAAGCGTAACGCACACAGTTACACGTGCACACAAGCGTACAAAAGCAACCTCCCCCCTCAAAAAAAAGTTTGTAGATGTAGTTTGTCAGTCACCGTGCAAAGTACGGCTTCAGTCGCAAGACATGAACTGTCTCTGGACGAGGTAGCCGACGGCCTGTGTGCTCAGATCCATCCGGGAGCACCTCGTAATTGACGTTACTGATGCGTCGCACGATTTTATACGGTCCGAAGTAGCGGCAAATTAGCTTGTCTGAAAGGCCGCGGCGTCGAACAGGAGTCCACACCCACACCTGTTCCCCGGTGTTGTAGGAAGCTTGTCTGTGGTGGAGGTTGTACCGGCGTGAATCCCTGTCCTGTTGCTGGGTGATGTGGACGCGTGCTAGTTGGCGTGCTTGCTCAGCATCTTGGGCAAACTGCTCGGCGTCAGAAGAAAGTTCGGTATCTGTTTGGTAAGGGAGCATTGCGTCCAGCATCGTCCGAACCTCCCTGCCGTAAACGAGGCGAAACGGCGTGAAACGTGTAGTCTCTTGGACTGCCGTATTGTATGCGAACGTCACATATGGTACGATCGCATCCCAAGTCTTGTGCTGGGCGTCGACGTACATCGCCAGCATATCCGCGATGGTCTTATTAAGCCTTTCCGTCAGCCCATTGGTCTGCGGATGGTAAGCAGTAGCTTTTCGATGCGCCGTACCACTGAGATCAAAGACTTCGGCCATCATTTTTGAAGTAAAGGCAGTCCCTCTATCAGTAATAATACAGGTAGGAGCACCTTGCCGTAGTATGATCTGGTGTACAAAGAAATGGGCAACTTCAGACGCTGTACCACTAGGTAACGCTTTGGTCTCGGCATAGCGAGTCAGATAGTCTGTGGCGATGATTATCCAACGGTTGCCACCAGAGGACCGAGGGAAAGGACCGAGAAGGTCCATGCCGACTTGATCAAATGGTGCTCGTGGTGGTATTATGGGCATGAGGAGGCCCGCAGGCTTTGATTGCGGAACCTTCCGACGCTGACATTGCCGACAGCTCTTGACATAGCGCTTAACAACAGTGGCAAGGTTGGGCCAGTAGAATGTCTGTCGTATCCTAGCAAGTGTGCGAGAATAGCCCAAGTGGCCAGATGTTGGTTCATCGTGGCACGCGGAAAGGATTTCCTCTCTCAGAGCTGTGGGTACCACGAGGAGGTAGGTTCTTGACTCGGATCTAGAGTTCTGCTTATAAAGCACACCACCTCTCAGGCAGAAAGTTGAGAGGCTCCGAGAAAAGCACTTAGGTATGGTGGCTGGCTGACCTTCTAAATAATCAATCAGTGCTCGTAAATCTGGATCTGCACGCTGCTGATGTGACATATCTGAAGCATCAACAGCTCCGAGGAAACTGTCAGCGTCATCCGTGTCTGGTGGAGCGAGCTCGGCAGGCGCGCGGGAGAGCGTGTCAGCATCTTCATGCTTATGTCCGGACTTATAAGCAATAGTGAGATCGAACTCCTGTAGGCGAAGGCTCCATCGCGCCAGGCGGCCGCATGGGTCACGCAGGTTGGCCAGCCAACACAAAGAATGGTGGTCAGTGACAACTTTAAATGGGCGACCATAAAGATAGGGGCGAAATTTCGCAGCAGCCCAAATAATGGCGAGGCATTCCTTTTCAGTAGTTGAATAGTTCGTCTCGGCGCGGGATAAAGTACGGCTGGCATAGGCGATGACTCGTTCAACACCCTGTTGACGTTGCACGAGAACCGCCCCAAGGCCAATGTTACTGGCGTCGGTGTGTATTTCTGTCTTCCCCTGCTCATCGAAATGGGCTAGAACAGGCGGCGATTGGAGACGGAGACGCAGCTCGGCAAAAGCAGCTTCTTGTTCGTGCGTCCAAACAAAAGGGGTGTCTCCCCGGGTGAGCTGAGTCAGCGGTTCAGCGAGATCAGCGAAGTTATCGATAAAACGCCGGTAGTAACTGCACAAGCCGAGAAATCGACGAACAGCTTTCTTGTCACGTGGAATCGGAAACTCCGCGACAGCAGCAGTCTTGTCAGGGTCGGGCTTCACGCCGGCGGCGCTGACGACATGGCTGAGAAATTTAAGCTCTCGGTAGCCAAAGTGGCATTTCTGTGGCTTAAGTGTCAAGTTAGCGGATCGAAGGGCTTCGAGTACTGACCGCAGGCGCTGAAGATGTTGTGCAAATGATTCTGCGGAGACCACCACGTCATCTAGGTAGACTAGACAACACTGCCATTTAAGGCCGGCGAGGACAGTGTCCATCATCCGCTGAAATGTGGCCGGCGCGGAACACAGGCCGAAAGGTAGAACTTTAAATTCGTAAAGGCCGTCTTCTCACGATCTCGCTCATCGACCTCAATCTGCCAGTAGCCACTTTTTAGATCGATGGACGAAAAATACTTTGCACGCCGAAGGCGGTCGAGAGAGTCGTCAATCCGCGGCAAGGGGTAGACATCCTTCTTGGTTACGGCGTTCAGTTTGCGGTAATCGACGCAAAAACGTAACGTGCCGTTTTTCTTTTTAACTAGAACGACCGGGGAGGACCACGGGCTATTGGAAGGCTGGATAACCTCATCTTCGAGCATTTCCTTAACTTGTGACCTAATAACTTCGCGCTCGGTCGAAGAGACGCGGTAGGGGTGCTGGCGGATTGGGCGCACATTATCGAACGTCACGATCTGGTGCTTGGCGATGGGAGTTTGATTCACTTTTGACGACGATGCAAAACACTCTTTGAATTCGAGTAACAATGAAAACAGCTGGTCGCGCTGGCTGACCGATAGCTCTGAGCTGACATCGAGATTGTCGAGGGATGTGAGCTGTGGCACGGTTTCTGCGGACAAGCACTCGGAGACATCAGATATGCGTTCGGCGAAAGCTACGGAAGTGTCACGAAAAAGGTGCCGATACTCATTCGAAAAATTTGTAACAAGTACCTTGGACTGACCACGGTGAAGATGTATGAAACTGCGGGCCACGCAGACTCCTTGTGTCAACAGTAACGATACGTTAGTTTCGGCTATTGTGTCACCATCGTTAAGGGCATTGCATTTGACATTAACGAAGGTGCTGGTTCGGGGTGGCAGAGTGACACTGTCCTCATAAACTCGAAGCACATTGAGTGGTCGCTTTGCACCGCTGAGGGCCACTGCTTTCTCAGTAGAAAACGAGACCTTAGAATTCCGGAGGTCAATAATTGCGCCATATTCACGAAGGAAATCTACGCCCAGAATCAGGTCACGCGAACAGCTTTTCAGAACAAGGCAGCTTACCACAAATGTTGATTCTTGAATTTGAACTCTGGCCGTGCACATGCACAGAGGAGTAATCAGATGACCACCCGCGGTGCGAACGTTTGTGCCAGCCCACGGAGTCAAAACCTTCTTGAGAACTGCGGCAAACTGGCTGCTCAAAATAGAATAATCAGCGCCAGTATCCAACAGAGCCCAAACATGGCGACCATCCAGTACTACGGGTATGTCCAACGAAATCTGCTCGCGAATGTCAGGCTTCTGAGTCTTTGAGTGCTCTGCGTTGGTGTACGCGGTCTGCTTCACCTGCAATTCGTCGTCGTTGCAGGTGCGTTGTTGCAGCGTCCGTTCCACCGGCAATTCGTCGTCGTTGCGGGTGCGTCGTTTCGTCGTTTGTTCCACCGGCAATTCGTCGTCGTTGCGGGTGCGTGGTTGCGTCGTTTGTTCCACCGGCAATTCGTCGTTGTTGCGGGTGCGTCGTTTCGTCGTCGGTTCCACCGGCAATTCGTCGTGGTTGCAGGTGCGTCGTGGTGGCGTCGAGGTGGCGGTATGATCGGTAACCGCGGACTTTTCCAATGTCGATGCGTAGTCTTTCCGTGTCCGCATCAATGGGGGGTCTCCCGCGCCGCGATGTCCAGCGAGCCTACCCCCGAAGGTCGCTGGTTTCAGTTTTCCCTCTGGGGACTGGGCGAGCGGCCCTGCGCTGCCCATGAGGAACTCGTAGCAGATGGCGATGGGCGAGACCTGGGTGACGGTGATCTAGATGGTCGCAAACGAGACGGAACGATCCGGCGCTGATCATTGACGAAATCTTCAACGGCTCGAGGCCGTTCGCCGTAGCGAGGCCGCGGAGAATCAGCGGAAAACCCTTCGAGACCTAGTCGACGGTAGGGACAGCGCCGATAGACATGACCCGGTTCGCCGCAGTGAAAGCATAGCGGCCGTCGGTCGGGGGTACGCCACTCGTCTGCTTTCCGTGTAGGCGGTCGAGAATCTGTGACGTACTGGATCACGGGGGCTGCTGTTTTCGGCCCAGCTACGTTCGGAGGAATCAGGGACGGCGACGAGGGCGGAGAGTATTGCAGCACCTGGGAGTATGTAGGGCGGTGACACTCTGGTGGTGTAAGAGGAGCAGTAGGGCCAGGTTCACCGATTGGAAATGGAGGCCGGAGCGCTTGCTGCACCTCGTCGCGGACAACGCTGGCGATGGAGGAAGGAGCTGGTTGAGGTGGGCCATACATCAGTCGGAGTTCGTCGCGCACAACGGAACGTATGAGCTCCCGTAGCGCCGATGTGTGCATGCTATGCGATGGGAACTCAGCAGAGACGGAGGGGGCGTGGATGGTGGGATCCCGTGCCGAAGCTCGCTGCTGAAGCACTTTCTCTATAGTGGATGTTTCAGCAAAGAATTCTGCAACAGTTTTCGGCGGGCTGCGCACCAGGCCAGCGAAAAGCTGCTCTTTGACGCCACGCATGAGGTAGCGCAGCTTTTTGTCCTCGGACATCGTAGGATCCGCACGCTTAAACAGGCGCGTCATGTTTTCGATATACGCCGCTACAGTTTCGTTAGGCATTTGGATCCGAGTGTGTAGAGCGCGTTCGGCCCGTTCGCGGCGATCTGAGCTTCCGTAAGTTACCGCAAGATGACGTTTGAACTCACTCCGAGACGACAGCTGCTCTTCATGGTTCTCGAACCACGTCCGAGCGCCATCCTCGAGGCTGAAATATACATTTCGAAGCCGTGCGGCGTCATCCCAGAGGTTGAATGTAGCTACCCTTTCATAGTGCTGCAACCAGTCGTCGACGTGTTCATAGGTGTCCCCGTGAAAGGTCTTTGGGACGCGGGGATTTTGCAACGTCACGTAGGTGGGGGTCGCGCCAGGCATTGCGACGACGTCGTGGCTACTGGTAGTCATGCCCGAGGGAGAAAACTCAGGTGGTAGGCCTCGTTGCCTGCGACTAGTGCGGTGAACGGGCGTTTCCTCGAATATATGACCAGCACTCCTGCTTAGCGTAGGGGTACGGGACATCAGACCTGACCTCCACCAGATTTGTCACGGTGTTGACGACTGGGGCTAGATTAACAGAGCCGGTACAGGTAGAATCACTTGGTCCAAGGTTTAGATACGTCCTGCGAGTCCGGAGCCGATTCACTTCAACGTCGTCTTTCACTCTGAGCGCCCCCTGGCAATATATATATATATATATATATATGAAGGAAAGAAGCCAACAGTCGGCAAGGCAAAGGAAAGCGTTGGGAATGGTACTTTATGTCTTTTATTTTTAATGTTGTCTTGGATAATCACAGAAATCAGTAATGTAATCTGTTTAGGGGGAAGATAATTAAACACAAAGTAGAAGAAAGTATATGTATATATATATATATATATATATATATATATATATATATATATATATATATATATATATATATATATATAGCAGAACGAATGTGGATATATGGAGCGGCCTTCAACAGGACAGTTTTATCAGGTGTACAAGCAAAATTTACTTCAGAGGCCAACCTTTTCGCAATGACGTCACGCTTGAACCGCCGTCTTAGACTTGGGGCTAGGAAACAATGCCGACATTTTGCCCTATGACGTTATAGAGACATGGTTCCACTTCCATTTGCCATATCTAACTATGCCGTCATCATCAGCACTCAAACTGGGCCGACATCTTGAATTCCTCGGACTTCGAGATTTTCACGCTGATCGACTCGCTGTGCGCACTTACACCAAATTAAGATTTTAAGAGCTAGCCTTCTTAAAATTCATTGAAGACAAACGGAGCTTATTTAGGTGATTTGCCTCGCAGCACTAGCACACTAGATCCTGCTGACTCTGGCAGGTCTCCCCTCAATTCTAAGATTGTGACGCATAAGCACAAGAAATCTGTAGCCTGCTTGTTTTTCATTCCTTCTTGCACATCACATATCTGGCAGCATGAGTCGTTCGGTTTCGTGCTTCAGTGCTTGTGAAAACGGAACGCCTCCTACAGAAGACAGGCAGAGCTGCAGTGTCGGTACTGAAGCAAGGCGTCGTCTGTTCCTTCTCTTACGTAGTCTTGTTCTTATCAGGATTCCCGTAGTCGCTAGTGCATATCGTCATTTTTGTTATAGTGTTATAGTTACACGAAGCTAGAGCTGCGCACTTTCCGAAACAAGCGAAAAGTGTGAACACACGAACCGAACAAGGCCAAGATGCCCTCTTTCAATCAACATTCCGTAGCGGAAGGTTGGTTTTCTAAAATCAACAGAAAAAAAAAAAGATGTAATGCATACATACATGCAGCGCAAAGTTCTACATTTGCATAATATTTAAATATTTCGCATCATGTAGAGAAAGGCAAAGGAGGATATCAATATTTTGTATATAGCTATATTATTACATAGCAGAAAGTAGAAAGCTTAGCTTGGCAAACAATGCTTAAGATCATATCATCATCATAAAATGCCGCAAATTCATATTCCCGGAGCCCAAAAAGTAGGAAATTGAGGTGGGTTTAGGCTTTATTTATTTTAATTTTGTGTAATCATCCATTATTTCCGCTTGAATAGCCGCAAGGAAACAATGACCTACAGCTTTTAAAGGAAAGATGTCATCGCCACAAGCCACGCTATGAACAATACAGGGTAAAAGTGAAACGGCAAGTGACTAGGTGTAGTCAGTTGATGAAGTGATTCCTACCAATTTTCCTTATATATTAACCTTCATATTAACTATTTACAAAGTAGAACGCCCGCGCAAACATGCCGTCCTACCTGACGTTTACTTCATTTTTAACTCCCGATTACTTTCACGAAGGGCCGCTATTAAATATGCAAGGCGTGAACTTCATGCGTTCTTTTTTTATTTTTACCGATGGGGGAGGGCAGGGGGTGGGGAGTCGTTGGTGAACTTGTTTGTGAGTGAATTAGCAGGGCATCCTGCTTGCTACGGAATTTTACGCCTCGTCTTCGCTACTCAATCCCTCATGTAGAAAGTTTCTCTGGCAGCTTTGTGTTCCCCTCGTCCTCCATTCCATCTGCCATTTTGCTGTGCTGATGCATAACTCTGGTGTTTTGTAAGATCGGAATAAGACTTATTTTTTTGTGAGACATAACAAAAGTGCAGTTTTTAGTTGCGATCCTCATCAGAAGCATGCTGGTTTTCATGATCTGTTCGCCTTATTTTTATCACCATATCGTTCTCGCACAATCTCTCATTCAGCAATGCAGTGCCTGAGCAAATCAAATGCGTCGAAATTAGTAAAAAAGCAGCGCATGTGTTACACGATAAACAATTCAGTCCCGCTGTGTTTATTGCAATTTGCCTTCGAGTCTCTTTATCAAACCACTTAAAGAGTTAAAGTGGTGGTCGTGGTGTAGGCTAGGAGCAGGATTTGGTCAATAAATATACACCAAGCCTTCACGATAAAAGGATAAAAATTATCTAGGCACAATGAATAGCAGGAGTACGAAATTCATAAACGTGGAAACAAATTCCTCTACTAATTTCTCCTTGTTAGCACAAGAACGGTAGCTTAATTTGCAAATGTCAAATGTTCATATGTGACCTGAGGAAAAAAACAAAACAGGAACTTAAGAAAATTGCTCATGGGAGATGTAAAGAAGTATACTTTCGGTCTTTCAGTTACAAGTCTTACATTCGTAACTGCTTCCATAACAACTTTGTTTTTATAGTTGTGAATTTTAACATCAATTTTTTTTTTAGTCGTGTGTGCCGATACACCCGCAGTCACAAGTTTCCTGCAAACAAAGTTAACATTCTTCGCCTAGTATGAATTTTAAAATTTATTTGCTCTTTGAAAACAGCTGCAAAAAATAAAATTTATGATCAAGCATGTGAGCAATGTGCGCATATAACCTGAAACGTGGGCTTCTGGTATTCAGTTTTTGTGTGCCGCCTTTCTCGCATTGCTATGAAAGAAAAAACTACTCTTAATGTTTCTGTATTCATGATAGAGTGCACAGCTCGTCATATGCTTAAGTGGAATGCAAAATAGTTCTTTTCAATAAACAATTAGTGAAGCGCCTGAAACATGTATATTACATCAATTCTAAAATGGGAGCACCGAAAGTTTCCAGGCAAATACAATTGCCTTCAGAACAATGGCGAAATAGTTTTTTCGTGGCACTGATGCGCACTTTGAAGACATTTAGGCCCAACTTTTGCTTTCAACCCTTAAGTACCTCCAGCAAACGTCTGAAAGGATTCGTAATTTTAGCTTCATCTGTATCCAGCCGTTCATTATGGCGAGACCTATTTTGGCATGTTGCGAAGAACAGCTATGCTTTGTAATCATCAGAGAACCCCGTGGGAGCGTCTGCGTAAAACTTCAACTTAATGATATAAACACTGTTTATTCACTGTGATTTTGTTTGCTGTTCAATTGAAGAATGCCGCGTGCTCTTAGCAGTGAAGTGCGGTATTTAAATGCCATTGAAAATTCATTAGAGTGCAGTGGTGACTGAATTACTCAAGGCGCACACATACACTTGCGGAAGATCTCATCTATGAGGTTATGCAGTCAGAAGTTTCCGCACAACCAAAAGTAGCCGCACACTTTACGTTTGGCCCCACGATGCCGTCTACGCTCACCAATCTTGCCATCACAAAGGAAACCCAAACCCACAAAGGAAACCCAAATTGACGTGCTTCGAAAATAATCAACATTACTTGTGAGGTGCTCGACGGTTCTCTCATAATCTCTCAGATTTAACTGTTATAACTCTTTAAAGGAGTTCAATATTCGATTCAATGACAAAGGAAGTTCGGCGCGGTGCCTGTGTCCACAAAGTGTGACAGACACTGCGCCTCTCCCTTGCTGTAAACAAATTATTATGACTTTATTATTGTTATTATTATTATCGAGAAAAGAATAAGTCTGCTAAGGCGTCCGGGGTTCGCTCTGAAGGCAATATAAACTCGAGTGAAAAGTATTCAGGTTTACAGCAAAATTTTCATCATACATTTCTTGCCTCTGTATACTTAGGGTCATGTAAAATGCGAGTCTTCGCTTTATAGCTACTGCAACGCGACATTTTCCGGCCCATTCTGCCAAGCGAATTATGACTTGTACAGTTTTTCCCTTAAACAGCGTCCATACAATGGCTTTCCGAAATAAAAAGGTTTCCGTCCTGCGGGCGTAACCCTCTTTGCAGCTGTCGTATTTTGACAGCCCCCGTATCTCGCAAATTCGCCCTGGCATGTCCCTGGGGCGTGCAAAACCGATCTGACGAGTTCAAGTATTCAAAATCCGCATGACAGGCATGTCTGCCCTCTCAAACAGGGAACATTTTCTGCCTCTGTGTTTTAGACGCAAAGTTCTATGCTTACTGCAGTATATTTTCTTACTTTAATCATCCTTCCAAACATACATCAAGGAAGGAGCAAGGAGCCTGAGCACACTGGCACATTGGCTTGCATTTTCTAGGCATCTCGTAATGCGTTTTCGCAACCCACAGCACACGTGGTATTGTCAGAGGTAATGGTTGTTTTTATAGAAGTATAGGGAGCGTTATTTTTCTATGCTGCCCCTTTGTGCAGGAAGTTGAAGTTCTAAATGTTAGGGTTGTGCAGAATTTTTAGACCATCATGTTTTTTTCCTCAAATACGGTTTACTCAAAACAGAGGAAATTTGCAGAAACTGCAGTCGCCTATCAGTCGGACATATGTGTAATATTTTTAGAATGCATTATCGGTAATATATCGCCCCTTTTCAATCGCCACTGAACAAGGGCCCACATTCTCTCTTTCGTGCCATCATTTTTACTGTGAGTGAAACCACGTACTAAAGTCTTGAAGACGACCTTGTCAATCTCAAATCTGCATTAACAAAGCGCAAAGAAAATTAAGGCATGCGAACCCATGATTAAAAAGAAGATAGAGCGGTGCAGTCCATATAATATTTTGTAAATGATCTTTTTGTTTTTCTGTTGCTGTGAGAGCGGACATTGTCGCCCATGTTGGCACAATAAATTCTCAAGCTAGGTCAAAGAAGGGCCGCGTGCCTTTTATCAGAGGAGGCATAATGCCATACCATTTACCAGTATTAAGTTGAAAATAATACCACTCCGACAGTGTTTTGACGTTAATATTCTTTAATCTCAGAGGTTTTATATATACAGGTTTTGAAAAACAAAAAAGCATGGGGCGTTACTTTTTGGGCGCCCCCTTTACCTGTATGGTGTATCTATTTGTCTATATATATCAGTTCGGTTACAAGAGAAAAATAGGCCTAATATTTACAATTAAATCTTTAAATATAATATGATTCTTAAAACGAATCTAGAAGATGAACCTATGATATGAAATGTGAGTCTAGTCAAGGTACCACGTTATTGTTTCTTTTTTTTTTTGTTGCGTTGCTGATATGTCATTCGTTAAAACGTGTAGCAAAGAAAGCATAGTTAGTTTTAAACAGCTAACTGAACAAAGAATTGCAATCTTTTCTTTATTAATAACGGAAAAGAATGGGTGTTCAGCCGTTTTCGTGTAAGACATGAGACGCAGGCGGTAATGTCAAGAAGCCTTGATGCCTTAATGGAACCTCTAGTGCAGCTTTCAATGTCAATGTGTTAGGCCACGTGCCCTCTCCTGGTTCCGGTGTCTCACGTTCTCTTTCAATAGAAAACGTCGGCTTAGCAGCACTCCAGCGACTCTGGCTATAAGGGGCGTCTTTTTTGAGGGCTCTGGAAGTTTCAACAATTTGGGTTTTTTACCCTGCACTGAGGTCAAGCAATGACAGAAGCTTTCCACCTCGCCTCATCTGATAAGCAACCGTGGTGGCCAGATTTGAGCCTGCGTCCTTAGAATCAGCAGTCAAGCACCGTAGCTATCTTGACATAAATTAATAATGGCATAATGTTCAATTAGAACTTAATTTATGCTCATCGAAGTCCTTCAATATTTATGCCAAATACCGCATGGCGTACTATAAAGTTGATGTCCTTGTGGGGTACCTAGAGCGTTTGGTAAGTCACAAGCAAGGTTTGAGCTCTTGGAAGCTGAACGAGGTGCAAATATTGTAAAGAAGATATCAACAATATGTTATAAACTCCCTAGAAAGGGACAAAAAACAGAAAAGTATAATTTCTTTTGTGCTATTTGTTTACGGCATCTTTGTTCTTGTAGCGCTCTGCGCCAAAACTTTTTTTAGTTATTTTTTTCTGATAAAATTTTTATTCCCTCCTCTCACACTTTGGAGGGCGACCAAACGTCTTGCTTCAATGCCCGTGATACGAAATGTTAGTGATAAGCATTTATTTCTTGTTCGCTGACTAGACAAACTAACAACGGTAATTTTTAGCCATGTTTTGGGCTGAATCTCTTCGCTACTCACCCTTTCCGAGTATTCAATATTTAGAAGTACAGTTTTCCTAATCGTGTCATTGAATAGTGGTGGTAGCATGCAGCATTTAGAGCTACTATTATAAAGATATTGAAGAGACTAGTATGAACTTACACTTCGTAGCACAATCTTACTTCTGAAGTGTCTCCATTCGCTCTCTGCGAGTAGTTAAGACAACTATACCAAAAGAATACGGTTCGATTTTGAAGATAAATAGCAAAAATGCTTACGCTGCCAAGAAGAGGTGTCTGCACAGACACTAAGAGATGTAGTATATTCTTAATAGAGGCTAAAAATGTCGTTCATTACCAATCTTACGCTGAGGAATGCCCTTGTCCAAATGTTTTGCGTTGTATATCATACGCGTTACAGATGATTTTAACTCAGGCAACTGTTTTCTGGATTTGATTTTTCGCACGGCATTTCATGTGGGCATCTTTGAATGCATCACGAATGCCTTAATTTCATAATAAAGCCTGGTCCTGCCCTTACCCGAACTTCACGCACGTGATTCAGACAGCTGGCGCACTCTAGAACTCATTGGCAGCTGGCGCACGTGTTCTCAATGTTAGCAAATGGTACAGCCCTTTCTCGCTGAGATAACGGCATAGTGAGGACTGGGAGTTACTCGCCGCATGCTCGTTTATCGCTGCTTGCACTGAACACCGCAGTCCATCAGTCTCTGGCTTCAATGAAGATAGACAGCGAAGGCGGGGGCGTGCCCGGCTTTTGAAGCGTCAGATTAGCATTCCAAGGCTTCGCATAAGACAGGAGGCAGACATTTGGATCTTCCCGTCCTGAATGCTGAAGCATGGACCGTTAGAGCTTTAGCTACAGCCTAGCACACCTCTAAGCGCTAGTTTTCCATGCTTGCTTGACCTCGCGCGCTGTTTTATCGAAGCGCAAAGAACAGCTGTAGATTGTCAAGTCTGTGAAACATGGAGACAGATTTTATTGTTGTAAAAAAACATTTATATAATAGTCTTCTGAAATACATTAGGAAGAGACCAATTGTCTCTGAGGTATTGGGTGCTACTAAAATGTAATATTTAGCAAGATCAATCAATTAATGTGGTAGATATTGGTTAAATCATGAAAATGGAGTGGCAACCTGTTCTGCAAGCCGACTACAACAGAACTGACAGTAGTCTGTATTTTACCTTTCCGCCGAGAGTAGGGCTAAGCATGAATCGCACTACGCATATAGCTCAGCCACTGATAAGTCACAGATGGCGGTAGTGGCACTCGATTACAAAGGAGGTAGTATGGCAGCTGTACCTTTACCACCTGTGTGTTTTTGGTCTTGGAAGTATGCAGCGTATATTTTCTTATTGTCAGCTTTACAACCCTAGGAAGCCTACGCGTTCAGCCGCTGCCCATAGCTAGACCATGTTCTAGTCCCTCCCCCCCCCCCCCTCTCCCCATCTTGTTATTTAATATGCATGCCGGTCACCTTCAGCCACTTGCTACATTTTGTTATGAAAGCACACTCAGAATCCCGACTGCTTTTCTACTTGAGGCGCTATAAAACCGTTCCGCTGTTCTTCACTCCGAGTGAGGCTTTTGGCGACTCTGGCCCCTAAGCTAACCTCGGCGACACCAAGAAACTCTCCGTTTTTTTTTTTTTTTTTTTTTTTTTATCGGCTCTCTTCATTATCACGGCTACCATAGAAGCAATGCAATCGAGAGCAGTCTGAAGCGCCTGAGCAGCGGATTAAAAGACAAATATAAATATTGGAATACCGCAACGCGAGAGGCTTCTTTTCAGAAAATGTAGCGCATGAGTTTGCGACGGCGTCTCTGTTGTGTTAGGCACTGTCGTGACGCTGGGACTAAGTCGACCCGGCCTTCACTTGGTAGCGTGCAGAGACTCCGGATTGATAAAGGTTTGAATCTTCGAAGTTGGTAAAATACATATAAGCAGGTTTAATGGCACTTTGAGAAAACTTATTTACATGAAAAAAAAGGGTATATCAGCAAACTGGCAAACATTAAGAGCTCATAACCGGGAGCGTCTGGATGAGCCGTTTACTCAGGGCTCGGAGCGTCATTTCGTGCTCTGCAACGTCCTTAAATCCCCTATGTCCAGCCCCTCTCTGAAGATGCTGACCAATCAGTTCCAGGGCACACCCCTCAGATATCGGCAACCAATCGAACACATCACTGCACTGATGGTCTGATGCACTGACTGGTTCAGTATTGTTTCGTCGGGCGTGGTCACTTTTTGTCGGGTAGAGCTTCGGAACGGCGAGGAGGTAAATTTCGATTCTTCTGCAAAGATCCGCTATGTTGGTTCCGGCAAGTGGATTTCCGTCTCAGAAACCCAAGTGTACGTGTGCGCCACGAATACTGCTCCCAGGATTGTCCCTTTCCGACAATTGCAACTCTTTCCTGCATGCACGGGAAATCCTCTAATGGCCGTAATCCTCATGCTCCTTTCTTCTCCTGTACGTCAGCGGACGTGTCACTCCGATCGTCTCCTTTGGATAATAGGCATTCCTCACTTGACAATAGCGCCTCTCGACGGGAAGGGTGAACAGGTGAACAAAAGCACTTCCAGCTATTTCTCACAGGGCGACGTTTCTTGGTATTTTTGTTGACGTTGCCTTGACAGGGCCAACTTGGCAGTTGTAGGGTCACGACAAAGCAAAGCATGCTTCCACAAAAAGATTCATGTGAACACGCTCACTTAGAGCCCTTGCACAAACAGCACATATCAATACCATGCCCACAGGCGCACAATAGTGCGCGCAAGCGCGGACCATGCACCGGTCACAACAGCACCTAGAAAAAAAAGCTTATCTGCAAGATGCCAAAATTATTGCGTGTCCACAAGTTTCAATTTTCTGAGCATTTGTCGCAATTAAAAAAGCTCACGTAAATGCCGGGCCCCAAGCGATCCCGCTACACATGCATTACGACCACTGTAGCTCACCTATACTTGCGTAGACCCCGAGGCATGGCGCCATTTATCAACGTCCAAAAGAAGCGCACGGAGAAGCGAACGCGATCTGGTCGCGCTGCCGGGAGCAGTGTCAGCACCTAAATATGTTTTTACAACATGATATAACTAGATGTATGCTGCTCCTTCGCACAACATAAAATTCAAGCTGAGAAAGCAACACCACAAATATTCGGTTCTTTTCACACTAGTTGCACCTTTATTTGCTTAAAAACTACAACAGCCAACAGCGCTGCCGGAAGGGCCGAGAATTCTACGTCCCCTGCTGAGCCGGGTACTCACAAACAGCACCGAGAGCTGCCGGCGGCCCTCAGTATTGTTCGCCAGACATGGTCACATCAACGCGTCCCGCTCAATGTGCACGGGCTTTGTGATGAGAGCAATCGTCAATTTGGGTCGATTTTTTGTCAATATTTACAAAACTACACTCGATGGCCACATTAAACTGATACAGCTTGGAAATGTGTGGCCCGTATTCACCTAAAGTGCATACCTGAACCCCACGTACTCGCGCTGCCTACTTGTCGAGGAAAGGGCCGGCAGTTCGGCGCCGGCTGACATCACTGCCCGAGGTCATTGTGACGAGAAGCGGGGAGGTATAACGTTTAGCTGCTTGTTTTCTTTTTCTAACAAGGCTAAACTACAGACAGGAGCAGCAGTTCAGGACTTCCACGCACCCGCTGTCAAGTTCTCGCTCGGCCTCCGATCTGACCAAAACAGATTGGGTGACCATCCATTGACCAGTTACTTTGGCGTCGCCGGGCTTGTTGCAAAAGTGATCCCGGTTCACAAAGGTGGTAACAGGTCACACATAAACACACAACGACCAATTTATGTACTAGCGCTGTTGCAAATTAATGTAACATATATTTAACAAATCCATTATTACTTTTAGATCACAACAACCTTACTTAGGCAAAACAACATGGCTTCAGGAAAAGCCTTTCAACGAAAAAACAGCTTATAGAAGTTGCCCATAACTTCGCAGAAACAATTAATTTATGAATTCAAATAGACGCAATATTCATAGACTTCTCCATGCTTTCGACAGGGTCCGTCACTGTCATTTTGTTGAAAACCTTAAATTTATTGGCATAGATTGTAACACTGCTGCATGGATATCATGTTATCTTTCTCTCCGATCACAATACGCATTAGTGAACAATGCTGAGTCAGACAGCCTTGATGTGTTTTTCGGTGTTCCGCAGGGGTCTGTTTTGGGTCCATTGTTTTTTATGGTGTATATTATTGACATGCTATCATGTGGGAAGATTAACATAACAGTACGCCTTTTCACATATGATTGTGTTGCGTACACAACTGTTTGGTCCGTGGATCATAAAATCAGACTAAACCTCTCACTAAACAACATCGCGAATTGGGGTGAAAAATGGGGTCTGAAGTTCAATGTCAACAAAACAACATGCATCAGCTTTACTCGTAAAAGGATACTGAACAAATAAACTTATACTACAAAGAGCACAGCTATAACAAGGTCAGGCACTGTGAAATGTTAAGGTGGAACGTTTTCAAGTGCACTCAACTAGACAACTCATACTGATACCACATGCACAAAGCATTCAAGCAGCCCATTTTCTTGAGTGGGAAAGTGGCTACACCCTCACCTCGTGTCAAGCTAACTGCTTTTAAAACCCTTGTTCAGCTGACTCTTGCGTGTGCCGGTATCGTGTGATCCTCCCACCAGTCCTATCTCGTTGATAAACTAGAGAGAATGCATCTTATGGCGTTCCGTTTTATTTACTCCAGATACCCGCCGTACGATAGCGTCACTGCACTGCGCAATGAAGCAAACATTTCGACTTTAATATCAGCACGACGTGTCTCTGCTATGAAGTTTCTTTTTCTTTTTTATCACGGGCGTATAAACATAGATAAAGCGAAGTACATCCATGTCACCCTTTCAGCATTCACACAAAATTAAGACCCTTTCAGACGCATTGTGAAACATTTAAATACTCATTCTTTTCCTGTGCTACTCATGCATGGACCCCCTCCCAGAAGAAACTGTGAATGTTTATTCTGTTGATTTATTTCAAACTAAACTCAGGGAACTTCTGTGGGAACAGGAATCAATGTGAATATGCTGCTGTTCATTACAACTTTGCTTTGCGTGTTTCTCTTTTTCGTTTTTTTTTTTTCAATTGTACTGTGGATTGCTTCCTGCGCTGTTCCTCTTCTATTTTGTTTTTGGTCTGTAATTTTGGTATTCTTTTATTCTTGATTGTTTTCCTTGTGAACCACTTCAGTATGAACCTGTAAAACCTTACTGTATATATAATAAATAATAAATAAATATGAGAAGAATGAACGAAAATAAGACAAGCAAAATGCGTATCAAGAAGCTTATATGTTGCGAAACAATATGTCTGTCGCACTTGCCACTAACGCAAAAGCAACTGAATATAACAATATTTTTCATGTCGCTTGCACAGAGAACAGCCTTAAAGATAAACAGTATGTGCCCTTAACCCTTAAATAATCACATTGGTTAAGAAAAAACTAATATTTAAACGAGAGCCACACAACTGTCTATGTGCGCAACACGAACATGCGATGTCCTTGTAGGCACCACGCAGCGAGGCAATATACTGCAGAAACAGGACATACGAATATGCAATTTAGGCAAAATGAAGGTGGCATCTGCCGCAAGTGGAAGGCGAATTTGCTTGGTTAATGTTAAAGCACACTTAAGAATGACTAGACAGTTGCTTTTTCTATTATGTGTGCAACCAGGGGGTTCCGTGAAACCAAAGAACAGTACAACTGCATATTATAGGACGTTCGTAGCACTGGGCTTACAAGAGTATCACACGGTTCATAAATTTACTAGCGGATAAGCACAAAGGGCTTCAAAAAGGCTTTACTTAACTTTTAAGCGCAGTGGTGTTATTAAACCCTTCTATATTGCCCCACGACGGCGGACGCTCCTTGGCGACAGGGATAGAATGACCACGGAATTATATGAGAGTAAGAAACTAGGCGAGAAAAGCAGACGAAAAAGGGGGCGGCCTCCACAGGCACTGACAACTGGGCCGAAAGCAATGCGAGCAGACATTGTGGGGTGGGCAGGGAACCAATTGCGTCTTAAGCCTGGTAAATGGCAACGGGGCGTCCTCTAACTTCGCTGAATAGCAGGGAGGACAACTTTGGAATAGGGGCAATTTGTCAGACGTGCAGGCATGCAGGCGCCTTCTTTTCCATCTTCTCACCTTTTTTCTTGTTTTAGCTTTTTGTAACTTGTCTTTCCATGGTCCCCATATTTAGAGCCCTTCACTTATTTGCATATAAAATTCTTGTTTTTTTTTTCGCGCCTGTGTTGTTCTTGGTATTTTTTTCTCAGACATAACTTTTCAGCTTATGAATATTTGGCGAATGATTTGGACAGGAATGGCTCTCAGGAACTTGCGATTCCTTCAGCGGAACCGTTCAAGGTGCTTTTGAAAACCACCCCCTTCCTGCTTTTTCGGCGACTGCCTTTTTTAATTCCAGTTTTCGCTGACTTTATTTAGCTTTTCTGGCAAATATCGCCTATTAAAAGAAGGGTAAGCAACATTTTCTGTCACGGAAAGATTGACATTTTTGATCACATTATGTTTCTTAAGCAATGTTTCATCATGCTAATTTTGATCACACGCGGGACATAAAGTGAAATGAGGACATGTGTATCGTAGCGTTTGTAGGCGCGTTGTTCGAAAACTACTGCAGTGCAATGCACTATGGATGACACTTTAGCAGACGATCAGTGCAGAGGCGTTTTATTAGACGTAAAGATGGGAAACTGAGGCCCTTTCGTTACAAAACTATCTAAAACATCAGGACTTCATTACAAAAAGCCAAAATAGTAAAAACAGGACACAAAAAGAGTTGAAATAAGTTATGCATCTCGGAAGAAATTTCGGGATGCACTTAAACTCCTCCAATGGTATAGCGCCATATCGATTGCCCCTTTCAGTGGCATGGAGTTCTCTTTTCATATCAGTTTACAGGCGCGTGAATTGTTGTTTAAAAGCTGCCATTTTTTTAATGCTGAGCTTCAGATGGCTTCATCGTTTTCATCGCATGTTTCAAGGTAGCAAAAGACCCTGCTTAGACCTCCTTCGCTCTAATAGAAGCCTAAATAAAGCACACGTTAAATAGTTGGCTGAACATAGCGTGAAGTGACAAAGCAAAATCGAAGCAAGGACGTAAACAAGTCAAGTGTTATTAATGATGCTGCTTTTATAGCTGTGCTTAGCCAAGCTAAATAGCCGTTTAATTCTTGCCCATCACAAGAGACAGGGTTTCTTTTATCGAAATCTGATAATGTAGAACTGGTGCGATTTGTAACATATTGAAAGTCATGTTCTCAGTAGAATATCTTTGTACAGTGACCCGTGAGCTCATCTACATGACTTGCTTGATGTCGGGCTTCCAGTTATTATTTACCGTTCGTTATGCTACGGTTATAGGAGGGCTTCACTTGCCTTGAGCCAGAGATATCGACCACAATCTCCTTGAACGAAGCGTCCGCGTATTTTTTGTGGAGCATCTCTCTGAATATCTTAAAAATGACTTGTAAGCTAGGTCGCACCATTTACAGTTTAAGCGTATCCATGTTAAAAAGGTATGTATTACGGCAAGTTAGTATTGCTTTGTTCCCATATTACTTGAAAAACGAAGCTGGCTGTGTGACGTACTAATGATCGTGCTCGCCCAGCGAGAAGACGCCTCGTTCAAAGCATGGCTTATGTAAAAATCTACTATGCTCAAAGTAGATTTCTTAAGTATTAAGGAATAAGTCGAGCCCTCAAGCTTACAGATTTTGTAACAAATGTTAGCTAAGCAGTATTTTCTGTCGGATCACTGCTGAATAAATTATAGAAGGCGAAAACAAGCTTGAGAAATATTTATCCCCACAGTATTATTTTGTCCGCGAATTAGGTTGGAAAAGAAATGTATACATGCTGGTTGTGCGCAACAAACTGTGAAAAACGTATTTAGCTGAGACTGACGTCATTCAAAACTCGCCAAAATATGCATACAGTTATCCAGCATGAATTAGGGGATTAAAAAATTGTTTCACCATGAACTTCAGGACAGCATGGGTGCGAGTTAAACAGACTGAAGAAAGTGGTTATCCAAACATCAAAAGCACTAAAAATAATAACTGGAGGAAAGGCCGCAATATAGAAGAAAGAGAAACAACGTCCAATTCCTTTATTGTACGCACATAAAGTATTACACTGGTTGCAAAAGATTGGCTCATGGTATGGAATTCTTGTTGTATACCCGGCAACACAGAAGTTGACAGGTTTGTGCGCGTGGGTAAGCAGGGATGTAAAATAAAACAAAATGCAAATGCGACCTCGCGCACAAAAAGAGGCACATAGAAGGCGAAACTCGCATAATTTACCAGATCTTAGTATCTTGTTGCAAAGATTATATTGAACAATCCGGAAGATGTATTAACAAAAGAATGATTGAACACTCCAGAAATTGCTCGGCACATGTGTCATCCGCACTTGGCAGGAACGAGCATAATCGGTCATGCAGGCGAGAGGATTGAAAGGGATATTAGAAACGCATATGCAATTATCGAGGCAGATACAAAGAAGTGTTTTAGTGACGCTTCTATCACACTGACGAAAACTAGGAATGACTTTATCAAGAACGAATAGGGGTGCGCCTACGTGTGCATTATATGTCATAATCCCATTAAAATTCATGCGTAAAAGGGTATAAAACCAAATGCTGCATTTTAATTAAACAGTTATGAGTTCGCACTGTGTTCATCCTATCCACTTTAGGTTTGTTCAATCATTACTATGCCGTAACAAGCTGAGAACAAAAATGCAGAACCGAGTGGCTCCTATCCTAGCAGTGTTCATATATTTGACTGAGCCATGAGCACTGCGTGTCGTTAAGGCAGGGATAGTAAGAGGAAAAGACAACTTGATGCACTCTCCGGGCTTTAATTATTGTAGCCATCAAATATATTTTCCTCCCAAAACTGGCCTCCCCCAGCTGACGCCAAAGAAATAAACCGCAAGCCGTCACGGTGTTCACATCTAAAGCTCCATCTTCCCAAATATAGCAGATCAGTGAAGTTGCATTTCGCTTTTGACAGACAGCTCTTTTACCACCACTTCCTTGGAGCTGAAACCTCCGCATTTAGAGTGAAATTCTCTACATAACAGCTTCTTCAATTTATTAATTGATATCTTTTTGTTTGTACATGTATGCTTGTCCATTAGGTCCCAAAATGTAAATACACTTAAAAACAGAAATACAGATAGCAGCAGCTTCCGTATACAATCTTTATTAGATCGCGAAAGGAACGAGGAGAAAAATGATAAAATATCAGTATGAAGACCATGATCGAATGAAACTTGAAATGGTGCCCCGGACCAAGATAAATCTCATTTACCTGATTGCCTGTCATAACAATTCCGTAACTTTTTGCTGCGGAGTAGGAACTGCCAGTTTAAAACCTTATCGCATCTAGCCCATTGCCCGTAGCTGCGAATTGTAAAAAAGCCATTCTGCTTGTTTTCTTGCGACGCACCTAAGAATGCAAAGTGCGGGAAATAGATCCAATATTTTCCAATCTTGTGCAGACCTTAAGGAGCTCCCAACTTACTGATGAAGAATTAGCTCTAACTGTATATCATTGTTCAGCAAAATAAAACGCTCGTTTCTTGTAATCACTGGCCTCTATATTTTCTGAGAGACACGTAAATGTAAAAGGGTTAGTTTTCCGGGCTCGCAGAGCTAGTCTATTTTTGGTGCCTTGTAAAAGCACAATAAACTTGCCATAGTTTAGAAATTCGCTATGATGTATGTAGTTTATACCACTCATACATTGGTTACAAAAGCACATTTTCACATATACGCGTTCACCCAACAAGCTATGCCAATTGTGTCTTCGCTTTCGTATATATTTTAATTTTGTCTTTCTCTGTTTCGGTTGCGAAAGTAACACTCCGACAGCCAAAGCGAGACCTCGGGCGGCCGCAACTATGCCGTGAAGAGGCGTCACTACGGTCTCCTCATACAAAAAATCAGCCTGCCATGACTTTTAAATTTACGTTACCCCTATGCCACGGCCAGGAGCTGCCAACTCGGGTCGCTCCTTCAATATGGGAGGGTGATATCAGAATCAGTTTGCCAGCACTGCTTCCATTCTCGTTACCCCTACAACACGCAAGGACGTCCATACGACTTGGTTAAAGCGTGACTTTATATGTGGGCTGGTAGCTTACGCTCTCGCGTCATACCCTTAAAGGATGAGCTTAAGTGCCCCAATAATGTAGTACCTTACACTGATTGGACGGGTTAGGGGCATAGTGTATGAAGAAAAATAAGCTAAACCACAACTAATGTTTCTATCTTATTTTAGTTTTCCCAACTATGTCGTATCAAAAAGATCAGATTTGTTATAAGATACGAAGGATCTGCGTCGTTCCAAACACTGTAAGGCTGTGCTCAACATTACATACAAACTTTGGGTGCTAGAAAGATAAGTGCTTTTAAAAGCTCACAAGAAAATAAAGTATTTTATTTCATGTTTGCTATAAGAGATCTAGACTTTGAACATAATCTAAAGCATGGCGGTTGAACTAGATAACGTCAGGCACTGAATAATGTAGCTGTTTCACGAGAGAAAGCGAAATGGGCAAGACGCACCATTTTCGGGAGGCCTTATTCCGATTACCATTCTGTACCGAACCTTCGGGATGAATAATCTATGCGCCGAAAGGCGCACACGCCCTTCCGTCGTTGAAAGGTCGCCCTTTTCTTGTTTCCATTCTTAACCTTAACCTCGCTGGCATGCGTCAGATATTCGAATCACGCCAAAACAATCACGAGAGCTCAAGGCGCAACATAGAGGAAAATAGAAGGACAAGGCAATGCCGGGATGCATCCGGGAAAACATCCTGGCTTCTCTCCAAGCTATCCGGGACCTTTGCTTGTTTGCAGAATTTCGGAGCCAATATATTAATGAGCCGAAGATACTACAAAGCGATGTTAACGAATGAGTGAGTAGGTACGACAAACAATAATGTCTGCGGGGAACAATCTCATGCAACCATCAGCCAAAAACAGGCACTTTTGAACGCACTGTTAGTGTATGCCGGCATTGGTAACAATGAAACCAGCAGGAGTAATGAGCCTGAGTTGAATGTGAAGTGCAGCTCACAATTTCAGAAGAATGGTTCTACAGTTTTCGGGTAATAGCTAATTTGTATCAGTATAACAAGCAAGCGTTCTCTGTCTGGTTTATTATGCAATTAATGTGCGAAAAGTAGTAAAGGAAAAAATAAGCAGTTTATTCAGAGCATCTACTAGCATTTTCACTCTCTCGAGTATGAAACAAAACACAAAGTTTTTCATAAGAACTATTATTCATTGTTATTCCTTTCTACTGTATCTGATCTGGAAATGCTTTAAGTGTCTAACTTTGTCTTTTGCTTCATATTTTTGGCGACCGCACTGTGAATTGATTATTGCGTATTTGCTGCAAAACTAGTTCAGGCGGAAATGACTGAGACCATGTTAATCTTTATTGAGCAGCATGGGTTTTATTCAATGAGTGCGTTTGCAACAGAAAACTGAGAAAGTAAAATATTGGTGAAGCATAGAGTGTAATAATCTTAGCCTAAATACAGGGAGACGTGGAAAAACGACTTGAAAACCTCCAAAATTTAAAAGAATGTTGGAATCAGCGAGAGTTTAGGCAACAGAGCAGGATTGGTTGAAGGAATATTCTCGCCAAGTATATTTTGAAAGTATGAATATTACAGAAAAACTTGTAAATATGGGAACTAAAGTGAAAGCAGTTATTAAGGAAATATAGCGTGCAACTTTTTTTTAAATGCGGATAGTGGTTTAAATATATAAATTCATTCCAGATATTTTTCTCCTCCTGAGATGCACCATTTAACTCGCCTAGTTTTTCTTAATGTTACAAAGGACAGCACTCGAAGTGTCAGGATATCTTTTCGATTTATTTCATTTACCAGAACACTGGACGATGAATTTCATTTCAGTCATCAGAACTTTGGACAAACGAACAGTTGACGTCAATTTCGAATAATTTACCAAAACACTAAACAAAAACGTATCTATTCTTTGGGTAACTATGATACTAGGTGAATACGATGCAGGGTGAAATTGGTGAAATGTAATGGCATACAATTTTATGCGGAAGAAATATATCACGGAACTTGAGAGATTTGTCCATTTTTAAGCAGGAACGAAATAATTGTGAACTGAGACTTTATAGTCGGGAAAGCGGCTACAAAATATCCGCTCCTCCTCGCCGGATGTTTTTACTCTTCAAGGAACATAAACTGATGCACTTAACTAACTCAACTGTTCACTTGCCATATAGCGCTAAAAAGACACGGACACAGCGAGACAAACAGGACGGGCGCCCGTCTTATTTGCCTCACTGTGTTCGTGTCTGTTTAATGCTATTTAGCAAGTGAACCGTCACCAACTCGCTTATGCTTGAATTGTGGTGATGCAATTGCGTTTTTTTTTAAATTAAGTTATTGAGTGTTCGTATGAAATTTTCAGTAATTACCGCGCCTTGTACTGTTAAGAGAATATTAGATTAAGCACAAGGTAGATGTTACCTCTGGAATACGTGACAATACGGTGTTTTGGAAGAATGAAGTAGACAAAATGGGCTTAATTCTTGCTTTGAAACCCTGCCCTTGTTTCGACCTTGAGCAATATACTCTGACAGTACCGAAGTAATTAATTCAATGGCGCCTAGAAGACGCATGGCTCATAGGCACCTCTATAACATTGCCGGTGGCTGAGGCGGTTGGCTTGCCCAATGACATCCACCCCAAAAACGTAACACAAAAACGCGTGAGAATACAGAACAAAGCAAAATAAACAGGCGGGTTATGATTACGCTGCTGCGAAGTGCCAGCGCCTGTGCAGAGCCCGGCGTATAAAAGCTTCACTCAGTATAACTTAACTCGGAGAATGCGTTCATTTGTGGCGCTTCTATCGCTTCTGCCGTAAAGCAGCAGTTATACGCAGGCAGCACGCACATGAGCGTGTAATTTCTGGAGTGGGTTGTACATTATAGAATAAATAATACCGAAAGCAGGGAATCATGCAACAGCTGCAGTGATGGAAAATCATGTATAATCACTTTCTAAATACGATTTGCAATCGTATCGCAAGGTGTCAGACAAACTTTGGTGGTCCCTCCAGTGTCGTTTGAGGATCAGTTGTAAGAAAATTAGAGGCTTTACAGCGTTATCTTTAGAATGTCCAATATCCTTTGAGGTGCTCAGCGTTGACGTTTCTGGGTGACGATTACCCTTTCCGGATACGCTTCGAGCTGGGACGGTACACACTACATCCTCCTCGTCCCCCTTAGCTGGAAGTTTGCCGATCACTTGAATAAACTGCCATTCTCTAATGCCATCCATCCACACCAATCCGATTTGCACAAGTTCCTACCCACAATATCCACCCTATTTTCCAAATATCACGAACTCATTTACCGAAGTGAACTGGTCGCATGGCAGCTGAAGCTGCGTATGCAGGAAGCTAACAGCAGCCTATATGCAGAACCTAACTCTGAAGCATACCCAGCGTTCTCTATATGATCGCCAGTATAGTTTTTCTATTAAAGTTTGCTTAAGGACCTGACCATTTCGTAGAACACCTGGATTATAGGTAGTCTTATTTTGATTTTTTATGCTTCGTACTTAAACTAGAAAGTAGAACTGTTAGTAACATAATAGGTAGTAAATGCTGGGTGCTCGATATCGGAGGTCTTGCAGACCGGCGGACGGAGACTGAATTGTGCAAAGGGAGGAAAATTAACATGACCACGTCTATTTACTGCATTAGGCAAAGAGTCGTAGCTCAGCCAACGCCACTTCAGCTTATTCCGAAAGAAACGCTGCTGTATCTATAGACCTTCATGCCAAGTAGACGTCAAAAGACCGTTGCTCTCTATCGGCCTATCCCACTAGCACTGGCGCCGCAGTCGATTTCCTGCACCTGAGTGTGGTCCTACATGACTCTGATGGAAATTAAGTTGAACATACAGCGACAAGAAGGGAAGATTTGTTTGCGCCTTATTCAATCGATGTGGCTAATAGACGCTAATAACTACCCTGCACAATAAGGGACTTGTAACGGGATTAGATATGAAGTTTGGTTGATGCCTTCCATACATTCGAAAGTAGATCGCCCCGGCCCTTGTGATCGCTGCATATCTTCCAGGAGACAGCTAATGGAGCAATTATGTTTTCACTACAAGACATATCCATTAGGCGAGCGACAGGTGATAGAAGTGTATATTTCAGACACTCTTTTTCTACATCCTGTCGGAGATGCGTAAATTCTCGTTAAGGCAGACTTGACAGTGAGGTTAACACAGAACGGCTTGCCAAAATATTTGTTTGGCAAAGAATATCCGTGATGCGAACTTCAACTGAGTACAAGTGCTTTCTGCTCTTCGAAGTTTTGTATAGCGGCAGCTGAAAAGTTTAACAGCAGCTAAGCAACATGAGCGTCTGATCTATGCGCACCCGCCAGTATTACTGGGTTCAGAGACAAACATTAAAGCTACATTCACGCACAACAAAGCAATCGTCACCAGAGTGTAGTTGCAACATGAAAGACTGTAAGTAATTAAAAAAAAAAAAAACAAGTATTATACCTCGTTCCAGCTCTTTACATTATGCAGCGTCTCCGCTTCGTTTCGTTTCAGCTGCATTGTCCAAATATTTTCATTTTTGTCTTCTTATAAACAACTACAAACTGCTTCCGCCTTAGTCTTCGAAGGAACAAGGGAGCTTAATTAAGGTGCTTAATCTAAAACCTGTAATATTTTGATATTCAGCTCACCATCTGCATAGCTATTCCGAGCACAAAGGAAGGATTATTACTAGAACTAAAGAACAGGAAACCCTAGCTCTTGGAAGTTTTTATGGACATGACAGCCTCAGGAGAATGTAACCTTGAATCTTCAGCGCATAACAATTCTCCATTATTCGTCACTGGCATGCATTGATGACAATTATTGTTATCGATATAGTTTCTCAAAATCCTCAAACAAGTTCAATGGGATACTAATTAAGACAATAATTGATAGCTGTCTAAAAGGAGCTTGCAGCTGTAGTCTCTATGAACCGTGGGAGAAAAGAACTGTATTGCACTTACAATTGCAATTCGGGCCTAAGAGCTGCCCATTGAATTTGATTTAACCCCCACTGAACACAACGGCCTGGCATAAGCTGTTAACAAAAAACAGCGAGCTTGCAATTTGTCATCATTAACATTCTCTCAATCATGGCCCACCTCTTAGTCATCTGCTGTATACTGTTCTTTGTCGATCCCGAGCGAATTATTTATTGATGAGTGCAAATTGTTGTTCATATGAGATAGCCACAGGAGAACCAGGACGAGATGTGATTATC
The DNA here is from genome assembly GCF_055883805.1 of Amblyomma maculatum. NCBI lineage: Eukaryota > Metazoa > Arthropoda > Arachnida > Ixodida > Ixodidae > Amblyomma > Amblyomma maculatum. The sequence goes on along the minus strand of NC_139347.1, from coordinate 105,877,458 downwards.
TGTTTCATGTGCCCCTAGGGAACAGTTATTGATGGGACGTTTCACACCAGATTCAGAACCAGCTTAGTGAATCGAAACGGGCTGACAAAGAGTAATGTATACGAAATGACGTTTCGGCCCCAAAGCCAAACTACTTGGCTGAACGGCCGAATTCTCATGATAAATCGTTGTCGAGTCTTTTATAGCTTCCTTCGGGTTGAAGGGAATGGCATTGGTGCCTCGATGCAACTGAGAGAAATAAGTGTGACACTTTCCTCAGGAGTTAAAACGTCCCTCACAATTATTTTGCATAAGGCAAAAGGTAAAAAAAAGAAGGCGATCCCCAATAATATGTATGCGCATTCAGAAACGCAACATATATTTTTTGAGCAAAGCTGCTTTACAGGAGCATATGTTGTGGAAATCCCTTTCACTTGCTCCCCCTCGTTCAATTAGTCACCCAAAGCATGCCATCCCTCATTTTTTTTTTAAATTGCGTATCACAAAACGACTCACAGAAGATGCCCATGAATATCCCTCCAAAAGGAGAATAGCTCGCATATCGTGCTATGGCCTAGGGGAGGAAACGTGTTATTGTCCTTGATAAAGTGGAGTGGGCTTCTAAGCCTTATAGCATAGCTAATTAATCGATCTCAATCCTCAGGTTTCTGTTATTGTTCTCTGTCTGTTCACTGTGTAACCTCCGTAAACCAGATATTCTAAGTCTTCATAGCCTGTCAGGCAACAGTGTTGCGAGTTTTTTCGTTTATTATTTATATGTTTTACATAGCTATAGGTATAATAAGCACCGGGAAAACATTACATCCTAAGTGTAAGTGTCCCTGGCGCCATAGCATGGAAGCTATCCAAAAACATGTTGAGCGTAAAGTCTCACAATAAAATACCTGGCGATAAATGCTTTACCCTGAGTTTGGCGCATGATGGCCTTAGTTGTCTATGTGCCATAAAACACAACACAACATATGAATGCGACATGTACAAATATCTACGTGCTCTGCAATATCACTGAAAGTTAGAGAATTGCATCAGGTCAAAATGTTTCCGGCGAAATCTGCTGCTGCGTCATTAATAGCTATTTAAACGTTTTGAATGGGTAGGTCTACTTAACATATATTATAATCAGCGTAGTAAGGATTATTTGCGCGTCTTTAAGAGGGGACACGAAAAAAGGGATATTAAAAAGCAGGGAAGCGTGCTGATTGCGGAAACCTGATAGCCAGATCTTTAAATGCACACTCATTGCTGCGTCCGTGTATTCTGTACATGTACAGGGTGGTCCTAATAATGTACCAACACCGTGAAGCGTGGCCGCGCTTCGCGAACCGTCAGCGAATCCGGTGCAGCCACGCATCGAAGCAAAGTGCCGCAGGCACACAGGGTCCTGAAGGCAATGCTACAGTGTGAAAACGCACTGTTCTTGCCCTCCTAGTGTTTTTATCACTGGGACAGCATAATTATTTTGCAACAAAGGACAGAGTAGATTTCGTACGTTCAAACTGATGGCGTGTCGATTGTCAGACGATGAACATAAGAATGTCATAGAATGAGCTTTGTCAAATCATTCGAACACCACTCACTAAGGCAGACAAGCGGCTCAGCTTAGCACTCATTTGCATGAGCTTATCAGCCTCGCCGGCGTATAACACATTGCCGTGCTCAAATAGTATGATAGGCCAATTGATAGCCTTCAGTAGTACTTAGCGAACGCTGCAGTGGATGAACCACGATAACGCCATCTCGGCGCGTTCGGCCGCTGCCAGTACACAGTTAGGTACGCTTCTCAGTAATGAAACACGGTGCGATTCCGTGCTGTAGCAGACGGCACGAAGCACCTCCAATCCTCGGCGCGCTTTCGCCCCTTTGCTTCTATGCGCGGCCGCACCGAATGCGCTGATGCTCCGATGAGCGCTTCGCGGTGTTCGCACATATTTAGGACCACCCTGTACACAGAGTGCGCTGACCTGGCTCTAACCTGAAGTTATCACGAGCACGACACAAGTGCTGAGAGAGGCAGACGGTGATTAAACTCGTTTGCTTCCGCGAACAGCAAGCCAAGAAGCGGCGATAGCTCAGCCCGAAATTCCGACGCCTTTAGTTGATTAGCAAGGCTTACGCGAAGTCGTATCGCCTCTTGCTATATTTGCTTGCATAATTAACTTACCTGTAATTGGATCCTTGCTCCCTCCACAGAACCGTGCTACATCAAACAGGTTAAATGCGGCGAGCCCCTTCCCGCTGAACAGGCGGAAATGTGAAGTCGGCGTTGTTTTTGTGTAGGTTGCCGCTGTCACTGCACTTATTTCACGCTACGCCTGCAACAATTTCTGTCTTTTATACTGCCTTCGTCTTGAACCATTCACGAAGATGCGCTCTGGTGATATGTGTACTGCAGTAGGCGACTTTAAAACGGGTGGATTTTGTAGATTATTTTTTTGGAAGTGCCATTGCAAACTTTCATCACGCGCCTTCCGTGCGCATATTTTATCACTACTAGTATTCTCTGGTACATTTACTAAAATTTTCCCCGCCGGGCTGGCGCAGTGGTTACGGCGCTCGAGTACTGTTCCCAAGGATGGAGGCGAAAAGCAAGGCGCTCGTGTGCTGTGCGATGTCAGTGCACGTTAAAGAAACCCAGGTGGTCGAAATTTCCGGAGTCCTCCACTACGACGTCTCTCATAGCCTGAGTCGCTTTGGGACGTTAAACCACACAAACCAAACCAACCAAACCATTTACTAAAATTTGAGGCAAAAAAAAAATAATTGGTTGGTTGGTTGGTTTGTGGGGTTTAACGTCCCAAAGCGACTAAGGCTATGAGAGACGCCGTAGTGGAGGACTCCGGAAATTTCGACCACCTGGGGTTCTTTAACGTGCACTGACATCGCACAGCACACGGGCGCTTGCTTTTCGCCTCCATCGAAAAGCTGCCGCCGAGGCCGGGATTCGATCCCGCGTCCTTGGGAACAGTAGTCGAGCGCCGTAACCACTGCGCCACCCCGGCGGGGTAAAAAAAAAATAATCGTAATATTACAAAAAAAATAATTGTAACAACATTTGGGTGAATAATGTTTGACAATTGGGCTTTGTCGTATATTTGAGAAAATGAGGTTCGTATCAGCAGCTGCCAGAAGCAGGGAGGTTCTCTTGCGAAGACGATGAAGCTAAGAACAGGTAACCCTAAGAAATCATTTTGTTTTTGGCAATGTAAGTATACATCCCAATAAAATGTCTCTGCACCTAAATTCTTGGACGATCCATTCATGAGGCTATGTGCCCTTAGTTTAAAGGATAACAAAAATTACAAGCGCCCCAGCCATATTTTCGCTGCACTTCTCATTCCCATTTTTTTCCCGTCTTTCAATCCTCCGTCACGAACCTCTAAAAATTCTGGAGGGCACTTCGGACCACCAAATTTTGATGAGGCGAAAGCTATTATAGTGCGGTATATCGTAGCACTGTACTACGGCACCTCTATCTCCCTCTGTCCTTTCACTCCCACCTTCATCTCTTCCTTTACGGCATGGTACATCTGTCCGCGGAGAATTGTGACAGATACTGCGCCTTTTCAACCCTCTAAATGAATTTCAAACATCGCTGATGCCTGCTGTACTAATGCCTTCTAAACATCTTGGTCTGCTTCTGTTTGCTCTGTGGTGCGGCATTCCAGGAACCGGCAAATTAAAGGCGCCGCAGGGACGATTGGATAAGACGCCCGACGGGGTCAGCTTCGTATATACATGATTATGATGATGATAACAACTTTGTTCTTCTACCAGATAAGGAGGGCCCCAATCCCCGCCACCGACACGCAGGCCTAAATAACGGGAGACGCGATCAGAAGCAGGCAAACCGGTCTTGGTTCTTCGCGGCTTCTTCCGCCATGCGGATGACTCGTTGCTGTGGGGCAGGACCCTGGCTCCGCAGCAAAGCTTCCCAGGCTTCTCTACAATTATTATTTGCTTTAGCACCTGCGGATTTAGCACATTCCGAGATTATATAGTCGAGGGTCTCTCTCTCCCCACAGTGCTTGCATTTATCGTTTTTTCTATCCTCCATCTGGACATAACATTCCCAGTCCGTCTTTACAAACTTCCCTGCTTGCTGGTACCGCCAAGCGACTGTCTGTCTATTGTTTAGACGTTTTTCCTGAGTGGGGGGGGGGGGGGGGGGGAGTTGGGGGGCATCAGTCTCCTGCTTAACCTGTATTTTTTAAGAATCTCTATATATTTTTGCAGACGCTCGTCGATGTTCCGGAAGTCGGGCGGCTCCACAGTTACCCGGAAGAAGAGAGCGCGGGCTAACTCGTAGGCCGCTTCATTGCCAGGAACGGTCGCGTGTGCAGGGGTCCAAATTAGGCTAATTTTCCTCTCTAGTCGTCTACTAGCCAGAATTATTGCCGCTTTCGTCGAGAACATACTCTTTCCAAAATTCCAAATGGCCGTTTTGCTATCGCTTATTATAAAAATGCCTTGCGTTCCGACGCAAGCGAGCGCTATTGCAACTTCTTCAACCGTTTCCGTGTTGCGGCTTCTAAAGGTGGCGGCCGACACCGGGGCACCTCGGCCGTTGAACACCGAGGCGACCGCAGCCCCCATTTTGCCACTTGCCGCGTCCACGTACGCAACCGACTTGCTGTCCATAGAATTGAATCGTCTGATTAGTGCTTCTCTTCCCTTCTCTCTCCTATCTGTGTTGAATATGGGATGCATGTTGCGAGGGAGGGTGGGAATTATTAGTTTTTTTTCTACAGTCCTGTGGGACGCTTGATTTTTTCCGCAGTCCCCTATCTGTCTGCAGGCCTACCATTTTGATTATAGTTCTGCCCGTTGTCGTTCCACTTAATCTTTCCTGCTGTAAAACTCTCACAGCCTCCGCTATTTCATCCCAGCTAATGTGCACTCCCATTTAAAGAATTGGTAAGCCCAGAGCCCGCTTTATGCAGCGTCGATTGAGAGAGGCTAATCTTCTATTCACCTCCGACCTGATATTTAAGAACAGCGTGGCATAGCTCACACGACGTATTATGTAAGCTTGGGTTAGATTAAGCAAACTTCTCTCCTTCCAGCCTCGTCCTTTCAACGCGATGTTTCTAAATATGCAAATGGCTTGCGTGGTGAATCCCTCTAGCGTTTTGATTGTCCCAATATTGTATCCATTTTCCTGAATGACTAGTCCTAAGATTCTGATTTTATCTACCTTTGGAACTGGTTTTCCTTCTGCTCTAATGTATGTCAAAATTCCAGGTGCGCTTGCGTCGGAGTGACTTTGGGTTACAGATAAATAATTCCGATTTTTGCGGTGAGCATGACAGATCCCTACTGGCAGTGTAGTCTACGACAGTGTCCGCCGCCGCCTATAGGCGCTCCTCAGTGCTCGCATCACCACCCTGGTTAACCCAGATAAATACTGAAATTTAGCCCCTTTATGCTCATCACAGCTCCTGGAGCGCCCCTAATTGCCACGTTGAAAAGAAGCGGAAAGAGAAGCGAGCCCTGCTGCGTCCCCCTGCTCCCTAACTTCACTGCGGTGGACTGAATGTCTTGAAATTTCATGCAGGCAGATCTGTCTGACAAAAAGTTCTTGATGTAGTCGTATGTTCGTGCACCTACTCCGATTTCTTGCAGACTGTGGAGGATCGATTTGTGTTTAACTTTATCAAACGCCTTTGTCAAGTCCACGCACAGAATCACTTTGGCGTCTCTAGAACACGAGTCGAATATGTCGTATTTTAGTCGGAGCATCATTTCCTGCGTGAACAAATCCGGCCAAAAGCCGGCCATCTTGTGAGGCCACAAATTGTTTTTCTCCATAAAGCTTGTCAGTCGAGTCTTAACTACATGCTTCATCAATTTCATCATGCCTTAGGTTAGAGAAATAGGACTTAGATTTTCTAGAATGGAGGGTTTGCCCGGTTTTGGGATCAGAATTACGTTTGTCGACTTCCACTGCCGAGTCAGGTGGTCTTTAGTCCACATTTTTTGCATATACTCAGTAAGAGCGCTGATGGAGTCATCATTCAGGTTTCTTAGAATTTTATTTGTTGTCTCGTCAGGGTCCGGGCCCGATTTCGTTTTTAGTCCCAACATTTCTGCCCTGATCTCCACTTCCGTGATGGGTGCGTCCAGCTCCTCGTTGAGACGTCCGTCACACTCTGGGAAGAAGGCACTATCAGTATCGCCAATGTACATTTTGATCAGTGCGTCCATACATTCCACGTCTGTACCCTTAATCGCGTGCCTGGCTTTTTGATAATGTAATGCCTGATTGGGATTTTGGGTTGGTCAAACCTAATAGGTGTGTCAGCAGACCCAACGTTCTGGAAAGCCTAATGCCCCTTTCCAACTCGTCGCATCTGCTGCACGAACTCTGTTCGCATAATTTGACCGCACAATTTTCAATTTCTTTGCTATATCTAGCTATCCTCGTTTTAAGATTACGGTTCCACTTTTGCTTGTTTAGTCTGCGCTACATACCATGTTTTCCCTCCCACATGTGAAGCAGTTTGCTATCAGCTATCTCTGGAGCATCGTCCCATTCAAGATTCTTTGTTGCCTCTCCAACGTGACGCATGAGGGCCTCTGTCCATTTTTCTATGTTTGTAATCCTTCATGCGGCAGCCTTCTTTCGGTTTTCTCTAAATATTTGCCATTGCGTAACCCTCAGTTGACACACACGGCGCGTCTTTACAACCTTTCTTAAGTTTTGAGGTCAGAATGAAATGGTCGCTGCCCAAATTTTGCTCCGAATTTTGCCAGTTCAGATCTGTCACATTATTGGAGAAGGTCAAGTCAGGGGAATTGTGTACGCAGACGCTGTTACCCACCCTGTATGGAAAACTAGAGTCCGTGTGCAAGGTGAGTCCCAGCTCACGTGCGTCTTCCCACAACTGCCTGCCTTTAGAATATTGTTTAAAGCAACCCCATTCCGGATGCGCCGCATTGATGTCACCGACTATTAGCAAGGGGTTACTCCCAGCTGTCATTATCTCTTTGCGAAAGAAGGCCCTGAATATCATCTTTCCCTGCTGTGGGAAACACGCTTGATTGTTCTTTTCGTCCCGTAAGAATTTTCATGAATCGTCGGCCGACGTTATTACCTGTCTTGACAATACATCCCGCGCCCCTTCTTGCACCCAACCAGCATTTCATTGAAGGCATCAAAGTCTACCTGCGTTCTATAATTCGTTTACTAAACCGTAAGGGCACAGTACCTGTAAGGGCATCTTACCTGTGCTCACCTATGGGGATGAAACATGGAGGCTAACCAAGAGAGTTCTACTTAAGTGGAGGACAACCCAGAGGGCTATGAAACGAAAAATGGTAAGGGTATCATTAAGAGATAGGAAGCGTGCAAAGTGGGTGAGATTGCTAATACATTTGCTACGATGACAGTGTAATGACGTAATCTCATTATTGCACTGAAAACGCACTTCTTGTTCATGGGCAGGAAGGAAAAACAAGATTCGCTCAAAGCAACTATCTTCGATCACTCAAGCAATGCTTAGAGGCGGTACAAGAGTCAGGTTATGTCAAAAATACTACAGGGAACGTTTTAAGAACCAAACCGCAATTGAGAAGTAACTGATGGCAAGTAATGTCGTCTCCTAAAAATTAAGGTCCACTCGAGCGCCTGGGAATATATTGAATGTTGCTTTTATGCCACTTTGGCAAGCATCTGAGAAAGTAGCTATGTGGGATGAGTATCTAAATCAGCAAAGGTAGGCGCAAATGTGAATTCGATTCTACCTTGCGAAGACAAGACGTGCCCATCCGCCTGCCCCGGTGCCAACCCACTCGGCAAGCATTGCTGACATTTTGATCGAGGGTCCAGAAAGAACAAGTAGAGTTATCGAGTTGTTTTACAAGCATTTTCTAGTAAATATTTGGATGCTCACTTGCCTTACAACATATGCGAACAAATATAGGTAGTTGGATGAGGCTAATGTACATTGCTCTTCTAGAAGCACGATCGGTGTTCGCCTCACGAGACTTGCAGGGACCAGCAATTTGACTTTTACCACAAATAGAGCTGCTATGCAATAGAGCACGCTCTACAAGTGAACTGGCATATGGATATACACTGTATACATAGGACGCGAGCATGTGTACAGTCATACAACTTAGATTTATCGATACATAGCTTTACCATTAGATTTAATTGTAGGGTTTCACACCCGGCCGTTATAATAGCTTTATAGTTTCCAAATTACAAATAACCTATTGTTTTGGCACTGAGGCTAAACAAATTTTGGCCATAGCGCAAAATTCCCGCTTTCTCAAACCCCCTATTTTATGCATTGATATCAGCCTCATACCTCCAAGGGGAAATTTCTCCGGCTCCTTCAATGTCACGCCTGCACTGTGGGGCTCTCAGTGCGTCCTTTGATATGAGTTGCAAGGCCATACATCCGACGTAAATTGTAATTATTCTAAACCGCAGTAGCAAGAATGGGCTCGTGGCTATTGGAGTGCAGTTGTTGACAGCGTTGAAAACGACATCGTCAGAAAATGGTATTAAATTACAAAAGTAGTAACAGTCATTTTGAGAGCAAATTGTGCTATTAAATTAGCCACCATAACGGTTTAATGCTGTAATCTACTGACTGCACTAAAAACGCACACTTCGTTTTCAGGGACAGGAAGGCGAAACAAAACATTGATCAAATCATCTATCCTCGATCACTCAATCACTGCTTAGAGGCGATCCGAGAGTAAAATTATGTACAAAATACTACAGGGAACTTTTGAAGGACCAAACCGCTAGCAAGAAATTGAGAAGTAAATACTGGAAAGTAATGTCGTCTCCGAAAAATGAGAGGTCCACTCGAGCGCCTGGGAATATATTGAATGCTGCTTGTACGCCACTTTGGCAAGCATCTGAGAAAGTAGCCATGTGGGATGAGTCTCTAAATAAGCAAAGGTAGGCACAAGTGTGAATGCGATTCTACCTTGCGAAGACAAGACGTCCCCATCCGCCTGTCCCGGCGCCAATCCACTCGACAAGCATTGCTGACATTTTCATTTAGGGTCCGTTCTAGGAAAAGAACAAGTAGAGTTAGCAAGTTGTTTCACAAGCATTTTCTAGTAAATATTCGGAATGCTCATTTGCCTTGCAACATATACGAACAGGCAGTTGGATGAGGGTAATGTACAAGTGCGACGAGTGGTGTTCGCATGGCGAGACCTGCAGGGACCTGCAGGTTGACTTTTCCACAAATAGAGCTGCGATGCAACAGAGCACGCTCTACAGGTGAACTGGCATAAGGATATATACATAAGCCGGGAGCATGTATATAGTCATAAAACTTAGATTTATCGCGACAGATTTACGGTACTTAGAATTGTAGGGTTTTATAGCCGGCCGTTAGTAATAGCCGTACTGTTTTAAATTTCAAAAAATCCATTGGTTTGGCACTGAGGCTCAACACATTTTGGCCATCTGCTCAAAATTCCCGCTTTCTCAAACACCTTCATTTTATTCATTGCTCTCAGCTTCATCCCTCAAAGGGGAAATTTATCCGGCTCCTTCAATGTCCCTCCGGCGCTGTGGGGCTCTCACTGCTCCCTTTGATATGAGTTGGAAGGCCGACATACGACGTAAAGTGTAATCATTTGAAACCGCAGTAGCAAGGATTGGTTCGTGGCTATTGGAGTCAGTTGTTGACAGCGTTAAAAACAGGACTACGTCAGAAAGATGATATTAAATTGCAAAAGTAGTAACAGTTACTTTGAGCGCAAAGTTTGCTGATAAATTGGCTACCATAACGGTGTAATGCTGTAATTTCCTGAATGCATTGAAAGCGCACTTCTTGTTCACGGACAGGAAGGAAACACATAAGATTGGCTCAAACCATATATCCTCGATCACTCAAGCACTACTTAGAGGCGGTCCGAGAGTCAAGGTATGTCAAAAATGCTACAGGGAACTTTTTAAGGTCCACTCGAGTGCCTGGGAATATATTGAATGCTGTTTTTATGCCACTTTGGCAAGCATGTGAGAAAGCAGCTATGTGGGATGAGTATCTAAATCAGCAAAGGTAGGCGCAAATGTGAATGCGACTCTACCTTGCGAAGACATTACGTCCCCATCCGCTTGCCTCTGGGTCAACCCACTCGCGAAGCATTGCTGAAATTTTCAATAAGGGTCCAGAAAGAACAAGTAGAGTTTGCGAGTTGTTTTACGAGCATTTTCTATTAAATATTTGGATGCTCGTTTGCCTTGCAACATATACGAGTAAATATAGGCAGTTGGATGAGGCTAATGTACAGTGCTTTTCCAGAACCACAATTTTTGTTCGCATGACGAGACCTGCAGGCACCAGCAAGTTGACATTTACCACAAACAGAGCTGCTATGCCACAGAGCACGCTCTACAGGTGAACTGGCATATGGATATATACATAGGGCGTGAGCATGTGTATAGTTATACAACTTAGATTTATCGAGACATAGATTTACGGTTACTTTGAATTGTAGGGTTTTACACCCGGCCGTTATAACAGCTTTATAGTTTCTAAATTACAAAAAACCTATTGTTTTGGCACTGAGGCTAATCAAATGCTGGCTATAGCGCAAAATTTCCGCTTTCTCAAACACCCTTTTTTATGCATTGCTATCAGCCTCATACCTCCAAGAGGAAATTTCTCCGGCTCCTTCAATGTCCCGCCTGCACTGGGGGCTCTCACTGCTTCCTTTGAAATGAGTTGCTAGGCCGTACATTCGACGTAAATTGTAATCATTTCGAACCGCAGTAGCAAGAATGGGCATGAGGTTCTTGGAGTGCAGTTGTTGGCAGCGTTGAAAACAGGATATCGTCAGAAAGATGATATTAAATTACAAAAAAAGTAAAAGTCACATTGAGAGCAAAGTTTGCTAATGAATTGGCCACCATAACGGTGCATTGCTGTAATCTCCCGAGTGCACTTCTTTTTCATGAACAGGAAGACAAAACAAAAGATTGGCTCAAGGCTTCTATCCTCGATTAATCAAGCACTGCTTAGAGGCGGTCCGAGAGGCAAGTTATGTCAAAAATACTACAGGGAACTTTTGAAGGACCCAAGCGCTAGCAAGAAATTGAGAAGTAAATACTGGAGGGTGATGCCGACTCCGGAAAAAATTTAGCCTGGGGATAAATTGAATGCTACTTTTATGCCACTTTGCCAACCATCTGATAAAGAAGCTACGTGGGGTGAGTATCTAAATGAGCAAAGGTAGGCGCAAACGTGAATGCGATTCTACCTTGCGAAGACAAGACGGCCCTATCCGCCTGCCCCGGGACCAACCTGCTCGCCAAGCATTGCTGACATTTTCATTAGGGTCCAGTCTAGGAAAGCAACAAGTTGAGTTAGCGAGTTGTTTTACAAGCATTTTCTAGTAAATATTTGGAATGCTCACTTGCCTTGCCACATTTACGAACAAATATGCAGTTGGATGAGACTAAATACAAGCGCTTTTCCAGAAGCACAAGTGGTGATCGCATGAGGAGACTTACAGGCATATGCAAGTTGACTTTTCCACAAATAGAGCTTCGATGTCACAGAGCGTGCTCTGCAGGTGACCTGGCATAAGGATATATACATAGGCCGTAAGCATGTATATTGTCATAAATCTTAGATTTATCGAGGCATAGATTTACGTTTACTAAGAATTGTAGGGTTTTATACCCGGCCGTTATTAATAACCGTGCTCTTTCTAAATTTCAAATAAAGAAACGACTGTTTTGGCACTGAGGCTCAACAAAATTTGGCCCTATACGCAAAATCCCCACTTTATTAAACCCCCTCATTTTATGCATTGCTATGAGCCTCATCCCTCCAAGGGGAAATTTCTCCGGCTCCTTCAATGGCATTCCTGCACTGGGGGCTCTCACTGCCTCCTTTGATATGAGTTGCTAGGCCGTACATTCAACGTAAATTGTAATCATTTTAAACCGGAGTAGCAAGGATGGGCTCAGTGGCTATTGGAGTGCAGTTGTTGACAGCGTTGAAAAAACGACATCGCCAGAAAGTCGATATAAATTACAAAATTAGTAACAGTCACAATGAGAGCAAAGTTTGCTAATAAATTGGCCACCACAATGGTGTAATGCTTTAATCTCCTGAACGCACTGAAAACGCACTTCTTGTTCATGGATAGGAAGGAAAAACAAAAGATTGGCTCAAAGCATCTATCCTCGATCATTCAGGCACTGCTTAGAGGCGGCCCGAGAGTAAAATTATTTCATAAATACTACAGGGAACTTTTGAAGAACCAAACCGCTAGGAATAAATTAAGAAGTAAATACTGGCAAGTAATGTCGTCTTCTAAAAATTAAGCTCCACTCGAGCCCCTGGTAATATATTGAATGCTGCTTTTATGCCACTTTGACAAGTTTTTGAGAAGTTTTCATCATGCGGTTCCGCACCGGCCCAGGCATAATTATTGAGAGTACGCCGCACACACATAAGGCACATTTCATTGCGGCCTATCACCCGCCTCAGCCTCCAAGGCCAGCCCTTCGACTTGAACCTTTATGTGGCCATCATGGAGGACGTCCTCCGTAGAGTAATACATAGCATGTGGCCAGGTACGTCACCCGAGGAACTAAATGACAATTTGCCCGTTCGAACACGAGGGTCACTATTCTGCAGTCTAGACTGCAGGGCAAACCTAAGACGGCTGTCATAATCTTCGAAGGGCCTATCGTTCCGAAATATGTTCTCTAGTAGGGAGGTGAGATACCCTGTTACCCGTACCCACCTACTAGGCAAGTGTGTTTCATCTGCCTAGAACATGGTCATCAAACCGATTTTTGCCCCATTCCTAATGTTTAGGTGCACCGGCGATCAGGGACCCTGGGCACAGCCGAACACAGTTTCTCTTTTAAGTGGGTGCACTGCGGCGTGGCGCACTTTAGAGGTACAAATGAGTACCAAAAACTGCTTCCAAAAGCAAGGAGTAATTCTGGAGCCTCTGTTGCAAAGCGAGGAAGGAACAACAGCGCCAATGTGGACGGCAACGAGGCTGGCGCAACCGCTTCCCCAGCACCGACGGGGAAACATCGCCCAGATTCTTGTGGCACAAGTTTCAGTCCATGACACTCCTTCAATTATTTTAGTGTCACAACCAGCAGTAGCGTGAGCCTCAGGAAGCTAACATCAAGCCTTCTGCCGTGTCCTCTAAATCTCCGCTGAAGTAGCAGGTGACCAAGGAGAGCGATGGCAACAACCAGGACGATAGCCTCGGAGGAGCTGGGAGACAGAGGCCCAGCTCTGAAGGCACCGCCTCGGCCTGTCACAGCAATTTTCGGTGGCCATTGGCATCTACATGACAGCCGAAAGACCAGAACTGGAGCCCGGAGAATGCCAAACAAGGCGACTGACAGAAATGTTAGCTAGGCAGCTAGTTAAATGGGCCAGCCGGGCAGAAAAGGCAGCGGGAGTCCTCGAATGAGAACCCAATCACGACAGCTCTCAATCCTTTCAGAGTTACAATGTTTCTCTCTCTCTCTCCAGGAGGTCATTTATCCCATCGGTAGTCAGGCGTTTGGTATTAGATGGCAGCGACTGACCAAAACAAAATGCAAAAGCCTAAGCACTATTACGTTCTGCACGGATCTAAGCGACACTGGAAGTTTAGAAAACAAAGGTCGAGTAAATATAAATTTTAGTTTCTCATAATGCGCCCAACGGTTGCCAAGAATAAGCTGGGTGTGTCATTAAAAAGAGAGCAGTTATTTGAGAAGATGATCAAGCGCTCGAAACAGGTGCGCACAGCTATAGGCACGAATCGAGAAAGGACGTTTCTGAGACTAAGGTTTAAATAGATGACTACATTGGCAAATGATTTTGACAAACCTGTACAAAACCTAAACCATACCTCTTGAAATTAAAGGCTGCACTTTTTACCAAGACTACTAGAAAAACAGGCCACCCCGAAGCCCGTAAAGCTTCACATAAGTTTTATAGAAAAACAAGAGAGCGTGGACTCCCATATTCAATTTCTTGTTGCTAGTCCGCATCAGGTGACCAAGGGCACACTCTTTTTCTAGAAATTATTTATGGGTGGATATGAGGTTGGAATTCAAAATAAAGGCCATATGTTATAACCAGATTATTTTGGGTCTCGGCATCACAGGAATTTGAGCACCAAAATGCATCAGGGAGATCTAAAAAGGCTGCGGCAGCGGAAAAACGATTACGTAAGATAAGCAAGTTTACCTTATAGAGAAAATTTGCAGGCCATTTAGGTAGGCTTACAATTAATACTTAGAATGTATATCTTTTGCAGTTGTAAAATATTTAATACTTCTTGTGTCCAAGCAAAAACAGAAAATGGTGGCTTAATGTCGTCAAGCCTCTGTAAAATTACAAAACGTTCTACTCTGTCATATGCTTCAGCGATGACATTGTCCAGACTGAAAATTCAGTACAGCTTAAACATTCTTGACGAAGCACAATCTTTGCATGCATGAAAGCGTTTAGACATGACATGATCTAAGAGGCGTATGTGGAATATGCGTTGGATATGTTTAACTAGGAGTAAAGTAATTTGTCAATGGTCGAGTCTTGAGCCAGGAAAGCTGCCTCTTGGGATCAGTAAAATACTCAAGTGCTTAGGGATCGGTCTCGTAATAAAATTTCTAGCCTACTAACTGAGACAACGTCATATCAGGAAGCCATATGTTTTATTAGAAATACTAATAATTTTAATTCAGATGGCTCCACCGTGATGTATTCAGCACGTGGTGCTGGTCGCATTAACGAAACCGCTCCCAAATACACCTTTAGCACCGATTTTTATATCAAAACGAACGCTGAAAGAACTGTGGTTACCAAAAGAGTTGCTTGATGGTACGTTCTGTTTGCACTAGATGCAGCTTCATTCGGAGCATTTGTTGTCGAAAAAGTCAAAATGAGAAGGGGTCTCCGTCAAGCGATGGTACCAATATTGATGAAAGGAACACGTTAGAGTTTTTCGTCGCATATATTCAAATGTTTACACTTTTCGAACGCGTATATGCTTGAAATTGAATAAAGTATACCCCACGTCCGCAGTATAAGGGGCACCCGTGTCAAAAAACGGTATTTTAGCTCAAACCCTGAATAGCTAGCCGGAAATTATAATTATTTAGTAGTGTTCTCACTTAGCGGGTACAGCTAGTGGTTTCAGCAAGGTTTATTGTTTTCTTTGCAATTTTCATGCCCCTACATTTTTCGACGTCGGACGTGCATCGGCAGCGGAAGTTTGCATATTACCACGGCCTTAATCTTGAAGAAAAGAAAGGAATATCAATTGTGCTAGTGTATGGTTGATGTGGATGACGCAAGGCCCTCATTTCTTGTATTCTGGCCTACCTCTGCCGAGATATGTCTGTAATCATGTTTAGTAAATATATTTCTTCCCATTACAATAATCTCATAAGAATATTTTGTGAGGCCTTGTTCACTGTCCGCAACCATAGCGTAATTGTACCAGAAAACAACGAGAGAGTTCTTCATAATTGCCAACACAAAAACACAGCAGTGTAATCTCATCAACTAAAACACATTTTACTATATTTTCATCGAAACTTCCTTGGTGCCTTAATTTGGCCTTTCTCGTCAGCATAATGACGTCCACCAAAACTTGTTTCTTGGCTCAGTTGGCACATCCTTTTGTAGGATGAGGCATATACTCATCTAAGGACCAATCCCAGTCTTCAACATTTAAGGTACAGTGTCTGAAAACATACATGAAATTTTTTTTCTCTGTTGAAGTTAAAGCGTATTTTCAACCCGGTGTCGCTCGCGAAATATCTAATGATATTAGTCTCAGCGCGTTTTTAGAGGGGTAAATGTCAACGCATTTTGTCCTCCCTCCGTTACCGCTAAGTCACCTTGCCGTTTCATATTCCAACTGTTGTCACAAACTCATTCGGCACACTTAGACAAAAAGCAAACTATATGGACGCAAAGAAAGATACACAGGCAATAAGCACATACGAGACAATAACGCTATCACGTCGCACCCTTCTGCGCGTAGCTTAAATTTACTCCCATTTCTTTTAGTAGGAGTAAGCAAATGTCAAGCATAGTGTGCATTCAATGGGTGTGTTTATTTAGTACAGGTACCATTCAGCTGTTGATGTGAAGAGGTTGCATCACATCAATTTGCGTGCACTAAAAAAATAGTGTGCCAAGTGTTATGTTTTTAACATGTTTATATTATAATACATTACGCACTCCGAACTCTGTCATTTATGGAATCACTCTCAAAATACAACAATAATGCGCAACTCTTTGTCGTCCTTCTTTAAAGTTTTGTTTATGGCTCTTGCTTCGTTTTAGACAAAAAATGCAAGTTTTGAATCTAATTCTCTGGTGATTCGCTCTGGATTTTTGCTCAAGTGTTTCCTGCTTTATTTGGAAAGATTTTGTATACGGTCGCTTTGAAAAGCGGCGCAGACGAGGAGGATATAAGTAAAACTGCTGAAGTGGAGACGGCACAGTGGAAGCTCGGTCTAAGGCTGCAAAGCTGTACAGCCGCATCAGTTTACCAAATCGCAAATCAAAATATCAATTCGAATTACAGAAAATGCGATAAATTCAGTCATGTTTGGGCTATTTTCTAGAACGCGATTACGAATTTTCCAGTTGGAAGATGACGCTTCTTCCCATTTTTTTTTCATGAACAATGTCTATAGCAAAATAAGGAGCACTTTGAAGCGGGATTCCAAGGAAATATTAAATAGTGTAAAAGGGATATTGCGTGCACTTTGGACGCATAAAGTTGAAGTAATATAAAACGTCTCGCTCATAGTTATTATTTTGTAGCCACTAGGGGCCCAAGCCCTAATATCGAAGACTAAAATTAAGCCACAATTATATCCTGATGTCATTCATTAAGGGCAGCTTAAGGTAAGGATAATTTTTTGCTCAATTCTCGTGCAATATATAAGGGCCTCGGTGAACGGTGCTTTGAGCGCGAAGAATTACAGAAGAGAAGGAGCGAGGAAAGAGCAGGTATTAGCAGGAAGAGCAGGAAGGAGCGAGATATTAGAGCGAGAAGAGGGAATAAAATTACTTCTACGCATTACTAATGCAATACAGAAAGGTTGAAAATTTCTGTTCTACACTCCACACGTGAAACTGGCATTACTGAAACTAAGGAGACATGCACTATTGCATATGTAGCTGAATGCTTCCCTTTGAGGTGAAACTGGGAACGGTGCGCTGCTTTAGTTTTGATCTTGGTTTGGTCTTCAGTCGAAATATTTGATGAAATCTCATCCATTCAATCGTTTTGAGTGTATTGGTCTTATTACGAGTCAAATCGAACCGCTGCTTATATCAAACAAAGAACAATTAGAAAGTTTGCCTAATTCGAGCAGATTCATTGTGAGTCAGGCGCTTCTTGCTGGGAAACGTGAGGTTTTTAAGGTTTAATTTAAGTTGAGACTGGACCAATATTATCAAAACAATAAATAGCGGATGACCTAAGGTGGAATTGCCGGCTAATTTTCTTATCACTTATTCTTCTTATCGGGAAATGTAAAAAAGAAGAAAGAACAGCAGGGCCTTTGGGTGAATGATGGGCTTAGCAAGAAATAAACTGGTTTACAGCAAACACGTACTATTTCTGGCAAACTTTGCCCAATAATCAAATGTTTGAGTGCATCACGTGGCTATTTTAATAAATGAGAATAGCCTTTTTAAGGGAATCACACCTGATATGCACACTTTTAAAATCAAATTAAAATAAAATGTTAACAAACGTACTCTCCTCATTGTCGCTGAGGGTATTTTTTTTAAAAAGACTGGTAATAAGGCAAGAAAATGTCGCCGCCTCAACTCTGCATTGCTCTTTCTATCGGAGAAAACGTCTCTCATAAACCGCCTCCCATTGCAAAATGCACTTGATCAGAACACACGGGTAGGCTTACAAAGGAGCCACGTCAGCGGCTGCCCAGTCTTCTATTTTCCAGGGTATTAACTGTGAGTGTATCTAATCACTGGCACGTTTGACCAGCGCCGTCCTGGTTCATAACGGCTGAAAAAGTACACCTTGTATTATCACCAGTGTCACGTTGATCGCTATCGATTGAGGTAAGAGAGCGACGTAGAGTACGAGTTTTCTCTTAGGCTACCTAAGCATCAAAGCTGCCGGAATCTAGAGCATCGTTAATCTAATCATCAGAACGATATAGGAAAAGCAAGAGTAAGGGGAAGGCTTATAATGACACTTGAGAATGAAGCAAACAGCCCCTTAATTATGAAAGCCGCTAGGCAGTACTTTTAATGTGTTGTCACTAAGATCCTCCCTCTGCAGTTTGCCGACATCTGCCTGCCGAATCCTTCTTACGAGGCTATCTTCTAATTATTTTGTTTATTTTCGATTCCCTCAAGGACGCAGGCAATTTAGAGGAAAGAGGATATAAAACTACAAATTAACGATGAAAGCTGGACACCGACACACGTATTGTTCGACATTAAAAATCTTCAAAAAGAGAAGCAAAAAGCAAACGAGAAAAATCACGACAGCAAATAAAGATCAAAATTGAATAAACACAAGCAGCAATAAAACAAATCCAGAGACGAGAATCCTTATAAAGTGGTATCGTATAAAATGATCCTCATCGGAAGCAGATAAACTACGAAATAATCTATGCAGGCCACGGCGGCATAAAATGGTTGAAATCTTTCCATGTGTGATAAACGAAAGAAATAATATATATATATATATATATATATATATATATATATATATATATATATATATATATATATATATATATATATATATATATATATATATATTGATTTCATGGCAAACAAAAATTGATCAGATCAAACAACCCGAAAAGAGTCGTAGCGATCAAACGTGTGCGGTGAGTGGTTATGTTAAATTATAAAACAGTAAGCAGGTCTTAGTTGTCAGATGGTAAGGCCTGACTGTCTTTGATCAACAGTTACCATTTGGCATAACTATGCAGTTGTGGTTCCCTCCGGATTTCTTAGAAGGAAATATGATGAAGATAATGGATGCAAGGTGCTTGATTTTTTACAGGTTAGGTGTTGCTCAATCATATTACTCGATGACACTTCCGGAAGGGTTAATTATTTATTTACAACTTACATACAGACGGAAAAGGTATAAGAAAAGAAAAACATATTTATTTTACGGCCTTAGTTTGGCGAGACGAAACCAGCTCTCGGTTTCATCTAAACATATTCTTTTAAACACAATGCCCACGCCCACACCTACACACAACCTGATACGTTCACAAATAGTCATCCAATATCAATAGGGAAAAGAGAACATAACCAAATAATGATTGCACAAAGAAAGTACAGCCAATGAAGTACAGGGGAAGGCAGGTAAGTCATCTCGAGTAACACGTATCGTACAAGTATATGCACTTTTCACTACCGAGATGTCAGAGGATTTCCCTTTCTACGCAAAGACTTGACGAACCATACCTCTTTTCTTTCCCACGGCTGTATGTATTTCTCGTCCTGAAGAAGTTAATCTGTTAACAGAGTCTCAAAAAAAGGCAACCTCTGGGCTTCATCTATTTAGGTATCATCACTTCTAAACTGTCATCATGCACAGTAGCCGGATGTGAGTAAGAAGCTATTCTTCACACCCGCTGCCAGCGTGGCCACTGTCTCATTTAGAGCGCTTTGAGGAGCAGAACTGCAGGCAGTGGACAACAACGACGCGACACGAATTATAATGACTCGTAGCTTCTCGCATACACCTGCTTCTCCGTGAGAGCGTACACTGGGGTGCAACAAGCTGTGCAAAAGCCAGAGGTTGCCTCTTTCGATGAAGTCGTTATTCGCGGAACCCTCCACTTTTCCCCTGCCCAAACCCAGCTCGGTCGCAACAGTCACTTCCTTCTGTGTTATTGTCCATAGGGAAGAAAGCAGTGAAATGGTTCCTTTTCTTCTTCCGGGGGTATTGTCGCTACAAACAATTCTAATGCCTGAACTTAACTTACAATAAATAACTATTATTTTATTTGATGGGACTTATCAATTTTAATAATACAGTAATCATTTTATACCTAATAAAATAATTCAACTTCAGGCCGCAGATACAAACGAAACACACTGTCTCCTGTTCTTTCTTTTTTTATTTAACTAATTTATTGAATTATATAAATCAATAAATTCAGTTTATTTCCGTGAAAGACAATGGAGCGGGCTCGAACAAAAATAGAAACAAGATTACTTGATCGCGTTCGAGCCCCCTTTGCATTGCATATGATAACGACATGCTTGTATTGAAACAATAAGCTCATTCACATTTAAGAAATATAAGAAATTGCAAATTGCACAAAAGCAAACCAAATAAAGAAATTCGCATATCACTTTTACATTTGGGCAATTCTAAGCACAGTAATAAAAAATGCAAGTGAAAATCTCAAAATATTGAAGATACTGATCAACACCAACTTTAAAAATATTTTAAGTATACATTAATTGGTTTCGATGACATCTTTGATTTCAGAAAGTTACGCGGCTCTAATTCTCTTTACTTACCCGCTGTAAGCTTTAACAAGTTCGTGGACGTTATAAGTCTTGATTTCAAACGTAATGTTAAATAATTTCTGTCAAAGTCTCACTCTATCCTTTATATCTTCTTTTTTTCACATTCGTTGTAACGCAGGACGTTCTACGTCCTTCGCCATGGCAGAAATTGATTGTACTGAACACCCCTGAGCCTAGGTTACAAGCAACATAAATACTTGAGTGTAGAATACGAAATAGCTTACTTAAGTCATTTGCAGGGCACTTTGACTATAGCTGCCCTAAGCTCAGGTCTCAGCGGCGGTACAGTGTCGCGTTATTGTTCTACTTTCTGTTCAAAATATATACAGCCCTAAAATAATTACTCGATTCTGTCTCGATCAACATCACCAATGTAAAAAAAAAAAACATTTAAAAGCATTTCTTTTCATTCTATTGCTTTCGCTTCCTTAAAAATTATATCGTTACGGTATGCTTTTATGAATGCATAGTGTATTTGGAGTGGGGTTCCTAAATCACCTTTACAATACTTCATTTATTCATTTAAAACTTGTATTAATTTTAAGATATCATGAGGTGTTTACATATAACGATATATTTACATCTGTGCACGTAGCCGCTGCTGAAACCAAAATAGGTATCAGCGCACATCGCAGCAGTAAACAAGTACATAATGCTCATGACCATAAAAAAAAAGACTTTTTTCCAGCTAATGTAACTTTCGACTGCAGGCTATGATTCGAAAAGAACAGAAACGCTGTATTTGTAAAGTTTTGTTATTGCAGAACACTATACTCATTGATTACAAGTGCAGTCGCCCGTGAGACCAGATATCATGACTGCTGTCCCGTTGTCGGTGAATCACATAATCTTACTTCAAATACGTTGATAGTTCGAGACATGTAAGCATATTCTGTAGGCCCCATATCCATCAAAACTCGCTATTAAAGTAACTGTCAGTATTTTGGCGAGCATTTCGAGCAGTGTAAAACCAAGTTTGGGTGAACAGAACAGTTTTGAATCTTTTCAGCAAGCAGCCAAAGTTTGAGTTACAGAAAAATTTGAAAGGGATCAAACGCTTTCCCCATTGGTCACGACTGTAGTGTATTTCCATGTTACATGGTGTCGAACTGTTTGTTACACGGTGTCGAACTGTTTGTAAACTATTGGCCTAAAGGTGTCAAGAAAGTGTAGGGCCAGTGAAATGTGAACGACAGAGAGAGCAGTGACGCCAAGTGCAGTGCTCTCTCGCGCCTGAGTGTGAAGGGTCAGAACACCAGGTGCACTCAAGCGACGGGCACGGATTTCAGGAATGCGACGCGTCGAGGAGAAGTCGTGGTGAGCTGAGCCGTGTCAGAGCCATCAGAGAGGCACGCCCGCACACGGTCCAGAAACTCAGGTTTAGCACGGCGAGGATCCGGTCGAATCGTAAACAGTTCGAGCCTCCTTACTATCACTCCCTGCGAGGTGTCCTCGGTTAGACGCCGTCCAATGTACACCCCGCTCACCCTTTCCTTCGGTCTTGAGTCCCCCGTGCGACTCGTGCCCACTCCCACAACGCCTGTTATACACGCTGAAGTGCGATGGGGCCGATATTTACGGTACAACAGGCTAAAGCACACTGCCACCAGTCGCAATTCGAGCGTTAAGTAAATGGCATCTGTGAAAAGAGTTAGCCCCACTGGCAGCCCCTATACGAAGGGCTCTAAACACGCAAACACACACATAGTGCTTGTACTAGAAAAGTCGCGTCGACCTGAACCAATAGACAGAATCCTTCCTTCGCCAGGGTCCTAAGACAAAGGAACAATTTCGTGTCCCGGAGGAGTGATATACGATAAATGACGCCGGCCAGCACCACTTTGGACACTTCCGGTGGTGCTTTGCTCGTCGAATATTTCCTGCCAAAGTGTGCGAAACTATGTCGCGGAAGTTGCCCCCTTCATGCGTTTTCTCTGATCCCCTCAGCATACATCCTTCGACAATCACCTTGCTTTCCCTCAACACAACGTGAAAGTCTCGAACAAAATCGCTTTCTTTCCTTTTTGTCGCTAGCTGCCATAGTTTTGTGCATGTGAGCGAAGGGCTCTATAAGGACATTTTTACTGGGATCATTCGTCCTTATTCCCGTTCGTAAAAGAAACAGGGTATAGACTATATCCCTGAAAGTCATGCTGTACGGGCGATGGCCCTGAAAGAAGTGTTGCACCAAGAGTCATACTTGCGTGTCCATCAATGGAGGTACTTTAGTTAAGTCGGCCTTCCATGCTTTGGAGCGCCTTCCTGTTATAGCAAAATCGGATTTTGCGCTGAAAGCATAAGAAGTAAAAACACGCACCAAATCTGGGCGTTCGACTTGGCAATGTGTTTTAGCTGACAGCATGGAAAATAAAAGCATAAAAGGCTCGCGCTCGTTCTCTGCTTTCTAAGACTACTACTTGTGTTTCAGTATTGCAAAATATTATACTACTTTATGGAGGAAACCGCTTTACTCTTTGCTTACATTCTAGCTGGAGAATAATGAAACGAGGAGAGCTTTTCCGCATTCGTGCATATTGCATTGACTTGTAAAATAATTCTCTCTTACATGGTCAGAGTAGCTATTACAAATGCGCCTCTTTCTAAAGGCACTGCCCAACTGGAGTGCTGGATTCATTAATGCAGTTACAAACTGTGGGTCCCCTGTAGCCCTTCCTGTTATTTCAAACTATACGCGCGCACTTTTCTCTGGTTTGGTGCGCGCGTATTTGCGCGGTTGCGCGTGAGCGAGCTGTGAGACTACTCGCTACCATCGTCAGGCCAATTTCACCGAACGTGTCATCCGTAACCTGAAAACCATGCTTGCGGTTTTCACGGAGTGCCCGAAAGACTGGGATTCTCTGATGCAGGAAATGGCCCTCGCTACAAGGACCTCACCCGCCTGGAGCAAAGCAACCACTACAACAAAAAAGGCCTCTTCTGCAGTGCGACGCTGGAGACTAAGTACGCCGCATGTACCCTCTGTGTGATGCAGCAAAAAGGGTTTGCCATCTCTCTCGCTCCCCAGTGGGCTGGCTGTTTAGTCGTAAAAAGTGCCTATCTGAGCTCTCTTACCTACTTCGTCATGTGCAGTGCTGTCGAGAGATCAAGAGAGCATTTTGGCGGTCTGGTTGGTGCATAATAAAAGCTAACAAGGACAGCGCTTGGGATAATTGGTCTCGTCTTCGTTTTCGCGCTGTCAGGATGCCTGCCTCAGGAAGTACCGAAAGCGTGAAACAAGTACGTTCAGGCACTTGGCCTATAAGACATTTGAGCTTCATTTACTCCCGCCTCACAGGAACTTCCCTAGCCCATCGGACGCATTAAAGGGGCACTTTGTCATGAGCACCAAGATAAGGTTTTTACTCCTGCCCCAAATCCCCTTTATTGTTTGATGCCTTCTTAGGTATGCCGTTTTGGGAGGGAAGAGTCTGTGGCCCCCGGTCTCTCTTAGTGTTTGAAACTGCGCACACTCTTTTCCATCTTCTTGAAGCATGCACGTGCAGTACAATTGAGCATCACCGACATATTTATTCAATGGAGGGGGGAGGGGGGGCATATTATCGTCGTGGAGGTGAGGATAGAAAAGACGGCGGAAGCAGGACTCGTCAGCGAGCGACATGGGCCAGTCTGATCTACCAGGATACACGGAAGGTGGAGCGAATCTTTGCCGTGACGAATACTGAATCGGTGCCTCCTAAAAGGGGTTAGGCGCTGGTGAGTGAGTTAAGAAGCAACGTTCGTTATACCGCTGGGAACCATTTAACCGCGTCTTTTCCCACTGTTTGCACCGCAGTGTTTTTCATCTTGTTACGTTGAAATCCAGACTCCCATTCTGCTTCATTCTTAGCTTTGAGCTGTTGCGAGTCTCAACATGCAGGACAGATCTACAGGCCGGCTTGCAGTAAAAGATTACTTTTAAGGCGCGGAGCGAGGGAGTGGGTGGACGCCTTCTAATACCTTGTGTATGTATGTATGTATGTATGTATGTATGTATGTATGTATGTATGTATGTATGTATGTATGTATGTATGTATGTATGTATGTATGTATGTATGTATGTATGTATGTATGTATGTATGTATGTATGTATGTATGTATGTATGTATGTATGTATGTATGTATGTATGTATGTATGTATGTATGTATGTATGTATGTATGTATGTATGTATGTATGTATGTATGTATGTATGTATGTACGAATGCATGTATGTACGAATGCATGTATGTATGTATGTATGTATGTATGTATGTATGTATGTATGTATGTATGTATGTATGTATGTATGTATGTATGTATGTATGTATGTATGTATGTATGTATGTATGTGATGCACAATGCAGAGACAGAAGTCTTCAGAAGTAATAAAGATCGATGTTTGGAAGATGTAAATTATGATTTGATGCCATTAGCACATGATGGTAAAATAAAGCACACTGGCCCCGTTCCTTCGAGACAGACGATTTCCCCCTTTAGCTTGATTAATTTTCCTTGAATTTATTGTTGTGGAAAACATTTTCGGCAATTAACGACAAAGAATACAACTTTGTTACAATATAGCTAAAGGCCTTTCTGCCAAGTTGTAGCAAATAATAAGTGCGTAATATTTCGTCAAAAATATGATAAATAATTTCGAAATTGATTGGGAGAACCTGATACTTTGCAGTGATGGCCTATATTTTTAGAAAGGTGAACCAGAGAAAACAAAACCTATGAAAAGAACAAAAATGTACATCGATAAGGGATCACGCTGTTCGCCCTTTGGTCCATAGTTTTGCTTGCAATAACAGACGTCAAAGCTCTAAAAAATATATGATACTTCATGATATATTAAGGCGAGTGATAGATATACATACAGGCATGTTTGTCAATATCCGACAGACTGTAGGCTACCATCTTGAGCAGTGAAGTCGGGAACTTGCGACTCTGTACGAATTTGATAACGCAGGGAGAAAAGGAACAGTGAAGGGGTTCTGCTTATTCACTAAGGATTTTGAGCTCAAAGTATCGCAGATACCTCGCCACCTCGATTTGAACAGAAACGATAAGGCCTAGTACCCCTTAAAACTTTTGTACATCTTGTCATATGTGCGGTATTTTTCTGCAGCTACACTTCAATTACGTCAAAAGCAACGATGCTAGCAAAAAATGTTGCATGGACTCTGCTTCTGTTTCAAATATTTTTTATCGCACGGACCTACTTCCTGCTAACTCATTTCAACGTGACAACAAGGCGAACCCTTAAAGGTATCTTACAAAGACAAAAACATCAGCAAACGTTTTGTACAGAAAGAAATGCCCCCTCGTAACCTATGCCTTTTTAACGATGACAACCCGCAAACATTACGGGCAAGGGAAGTTATAACCATAGAAACATCCAGCAGAAATTCATTCGCGCACAAGTTCTGAAGGAGCAAATAATATACAAGCGTAAGCCAAGAAACTGCATGAAACGTTTCGAGCTTGATTGATTTTTTTTCCAGTTATGCAGAGCAGCTTCAACACCAGGCCTACAGCTGTAGAGTTAGCGCAACCGCTTTAAAAAAGGGATAACATTTTACTGCCCGCGTTGTGTATGTTTTCCCAGTTTGGGATGCCCTTCGTGAACTTTATATGCACGGTGCAGACACGCTGGCACATGCGGATAGCCTCGCATGCTGTATCAGCGACATGCGAGGTGGCAAGAGGCGACAGCAGCGGAATCACACAGCGGGGGCTCGCTAAGCGCAGTTGACGGCGACCGAAATCGATGCGTCGACAGAGTCTTCCCACGCCCTGGGACGGGAGAAAGCGTTAGGCAAGCAGCTGGAGCCCGTATCTCCCCCGCCGCAAATACCGCGCACGCATACATAAACATGTTCCTCGACACCGCGAGTGGTGAGGCGAAAGTGTTCGTAGCTCTCTCCCTCCCTTTAAGTTCGATAACCTGCTCTCTCTCCTTCCTCACCTTCCTGCTTCTATGCATAATATAACACTTTATTGCAATCAGCGACTAGACGATAGCGCTCCGCAACAAAGCGATGTGCGAAAGCCATGCTCTGAAATTGCGAAGCGATGCTACGTATCAGGTGCACCCTTTATCGTATACCGATGTTGGCCAATGCAGTTTTCCAAACTTCAGTGGTGCCATCCTTGTAATGTGCGCAGCTATTTATAGTTTTAATAGTTGTTATGACAGCGGCGAAGAGGTAAGGCCTAGTAGTGAACGACACACGTTTTCTGGCCTTCTCTGCAGCAGGGAGCCAGGTGAGGCGGCGTTAAAGAGAACGTGACCCCATGGCAGTAACTTTGCAGTCGTTTCCTTTTATTAATTTTATTTTATATTGTTTTTTTCTGTGCTCCGTTTCATCCTTTTTATTTTATTTGGGGTTTCACCCGCCGCTTGTTGTATTATCAAGTTGTATGCAATACATCTTTGTCTTTTATGCACATTTGGGCTTTGTCATTCTTTTTTGTTTTTTTTTAGATGCAGCGCTCTTAACCTCGCTATCGGCCTTGTGGCCCCGCTGCAATTCGGTATTTTGTATAAGTGGCAAGAAGTACCGTGATTTTCATCAAATAGAATCCTAACCGCTGCATGCAGGACAACCACATCGCAGCTACCAGCAAAATCAGTAATGCACCAACGCGCCATGCTCGAAGACATTAACTTCGGTTTCTGTGACTATTCTTGCCACCCGCTAACTGAAAAAACGACCGGTGTGCTACTCTGCAGATTAGCTGTGCTTGTAAGAGAACGGGAATGCGCGTGCTTTATCTTTTTATTCGTGGTGTCAGAAAAGGCTAACAAGAACGATAGCAATAAGCAGGAGATAAGAAAAGGTGAGAAACCAAACCCGGTTTTGATGATGGGAGAATTCTGTTGGGACATGGACATTCCTAAGCACAGAGAGCGGAGGTGACATCAGCGCATGCCACACACACGTACACCAAAAACCACACTCAGTCGACACAGGTACACCAAACACTTACACACACATGCACTAAAAATACGGATTTCGAGAAGCAAAGGGCATATATGGCCACTTCTGTGGCTGGGCATTCAAGACGAAGTTGCGAAACAGGTCGAGGAAGGGAGGTATGTAGAAATCCATTAACTAAGTGTATGGAGATTTTGACTCGGCAAGATATGAAGAAGGGAATAATACTTAACTTTATTTTATAAAATATGATTCATACTGCTCGCGTTCTCTGCTAATAGCGATACTACCGCGCTTCAAGTTTAAAGTAGCTTTGTCAAGTGAACGTTTCTTATTGATGACATATCTTCATAAACAATGTAGAGATAGGCATAAGACATTTCCAGTGTGAGTATTCAAGCGAACACGTAGAGTTTGAGCGTCTACCCCATACAATACAAACTGCACTCGCATGATAGAAGGTATGTAACTCTTTACACGAAACTAATAAATCCCCTATTGAATTTCTATTTAAAGCTTGACGCTGTGCTTTTTGCGCACTTTTTTGTTTGCATATGTTCACAGACCTGTCATGTACATTTTCTACAAAGTCGAGAACCGAATTACTGGTGATTATGTGTTTCTGAGCAGTCCAGGATCTCTCAATTGTTCATCGCCCGACTGTATGTTGCACACAGTGAAGTTGTGAAGGTTCTGGTGAGGCGCTTGCTGGGTTCAAGTATGGTAAAATGTGTTTAGAGTATTTGGTCTACATTATGAGGGGTACTAATAGAAATGAGAGCCAAATCTGTATCGCCACTTGCTCACAGCTTTGACATCTGTCCAGTAATTCGCACCTGTTAAATATCGATTTCCTTTGTTTGGCCCTGCCAACGATGTCAACGGATATCTCTGTTTTAGGAAAACTTCTCGCTTGCCATTATACTTCCGTATGAAATCTTATTCTTGAGTGCAGACTCTCTTAAATCAATCAGCATGAAAATATAGAATATTTGTTTTAGAGTTACTAGGGCGAGTCCTTTTGGTAGGTCGGTTGGCGGTACGTGGGTTTTCTGTATATATCGCTGGTAAGCCAAGCCTCGTGTACAGAGAGTTCAACATCTAGAAAGTTTCTTCGCGTTTTGGAAGTACGAACGAATAAATTATATTTTAACCGGGGTGAGGTGAATGTTACCAAAGAAGCGCAGGATGGGCTTATCTGCGTCTTTCCATATTAAAAAAATGTGATCCAAGAAGCACTTGTACAGAATGGATTTATTGGAGCAGTCATATAAACATTCACTAACTACAATGCACGAAGGTGTTAGAATAGGGAGAGGTCATCCTTGCCCATGGCTGTGCCGTTCATTTGTAAGCAGTATTGGTTGTTCCATTTTACCCAAAGATATGTTATAGTGCAATTTTGTGCAGTATTTCTAAGACGCGTGGGCAGGTCTTCTTTTGTCTGTTGCTCATTTGCTTCGATATGAGATTTCCATTGGAATGCGGACACTTGTATAGAGATGAGATACTGCCTCTATGGTGCTGGCTGGCGGAGACTCTTGAGAGTTCCTTGGACTGCCAGAAGATCAAATCAGTCGATATTGTCGACCATAAACCCTGACTGCTCATTGGAGGGTTAAATTCTAAGGTTAAAGCTCAGCTACTTTGGTCATCTGATAAGAAGAAAGGTGTCGCTGGAGAAAGATTTGATGTTAAGAAAGTTTGAGGGTCACCGGAGAAGGGTAGGCAGCGAACGCGATGATTAGATGGCATCCTCGAGGCGCTGCAGATGAAGTTATGTGATGTTAGGAAAATAATGAAAGACCGGAAAGCTTGGCCTGATATGGCTCATAGGGTCACGAAGAGTCGCACACGACTGAACGATTGAACTGAACTGGACTGCATCTATGAGGAGGAGGAGAAGGAGGAGGAGGAGGAGGAAGATGAGGAGGAAAGGAGGGAGGTTAACCGATAAAGGAACTGGTTTGCTACCCTGCACTGGGGGAGAGGGGTAGGTGGGTATAAAAGTTGTGGGTGCGAGAGGGATGGGTGAAGACAGTACAGCCACATCACTGACATGTCACATCACATCACGTCACAAGCATATCACGTAACATATAAAATCATAGCCTTTCGATCAGTCCTGTGCTTTTCTTAAAGCGGGGCAGTGCCTGGGAGGCCTTCACCGCAGACGATCGCCGTGGCCAGGGGCCTAGGATCTTAATTTCTGTCAGTGGGCGTCCATCTAGACTCTTCAGCGCTCGGCATAGACACTGTCTTTCCTCGCTGCATATGGGGCACTCACAAAGAATGTGGCCTATAGTCTCGTCGCACCCGCAGTTTGTACATGCAGGGCTATTTGCCATACCTATCACAAATGAATAAGAGTTTGTAAATGCTATACCAACCCACAGGCGGCACAGAAAAGCTTCTCCACATCAGGGTAGGCCAGGTGGAAGCCGGAGCTTCAGGTCAGGGTCCAGGGATTTTAGGCGGCAGTTCGCAAACTGGTCAGAATTCCACAAAGAGAGCGCGTGTTTCCGCACCAGTGCGCGAAGCCTGCCCGCTTCGTCTGCCCTGGAAAAGGGAATCAACACACAATCGCTGTCTTGGTGGGCTGTTCGTGCGACCTCGTCAGCCCGGAGATTACCCGCTATGACGCTGTGTCCTAGAAGCCATTGCTAGATGATATCATGTCCTCCATTTATGGCATAGTAATGAAGTTGTCGTATTTCCGCGACGAGTTGCTCATGGGCTCCACGGCGAAGAGCCGCTTTTATGGCTTGCAGGGCTGGTTTTGAATCTGTGAAAATAGACCATCGTTGAGGGCTTTGCTGACTGATATGCTTAATAGCGACACGCAGAGCAGTTAGTTCTGCGGCTGTTGAATAAGTACGGTGAATTGTCATAACTTTTATTTCTGTAGTAATTGCGGGTACGACTATGGAGCCTGAAGAACTCACGACATCTAGGTATTCAAGACATGCTACATACGGAAGATTAGGGCTTGTTATTTGCCCAAGGCAGTGGTTAGTTTCGCATATGTTCAATGTGTCTGCGGTCGGAATATGTATGATGAATCGGTTGGCATAAGTGAAATATGGGTGTGCAAACTTACCGATGCAGCATGCTATGGAGGGCCAGCAATTTGCATTCAGGTTAGCTACGCTAGGTCTACAGCAGATACCTAGAATAATTCGATTTGCATTTGCAAATATTATTTTCAGAACCTCACAGATTGACTTGCCTCCACACGGCGAAAAGTATCCTTGGCTTTATGATGATCGGCTGTAGCTGCGCCGAGCGGCGCAAGCTTTCGGCGCTCTGTTCTCTAGTTACGTAAAAGTTTTATGAGGCATTCGCGAATTGATTTCAACGCAGATTATCATCTGAGCTCCGCCCTGTGTGAGACGAGCCTTGATGAAACTAAAAAGACTTCTGGTTAATCGGGGGTCTGTTTCTCTCACGGGGGCACTCACAGAAACTGTAGTCGTAAGCGAGTCACCGACTTTGGTTAGGTCCGATGTTTTAAGAGTGGCGAGTGGTTAACATTTGTATTAAGCTCACTGACTCCTATCTCTTCCTTCTGTATTTTTTCTTTAGGGTAACTGATGTAATTTAAAGGTTCAAGATGAAAGACATGAAATATGTAATTGAAAAAGTAAAATGGTACCTTTATCCCAGCGTATATATAGATATACTTTGCTTAGAGGCTAAAATATGTGCTGATGAAAATGGTAAACGCTCTACTTGTTTCGTATAAAACACAGAAGTCACTGCCCAGTGCGTAGAGATTTATCAGGTAAGAAACATGTGACCTTCAGGTACTGCTGCATTTTCGCTAGAGCTTTGCTCTGACAATACGGAGCTCTACGATCGAACAGTCGCACACGTTCAGGTTTTTGTTCGGAAATAATTTTGAGTGTTCAGCAATTACATAAAACTGAATAGATGTGGATCGAACATCTACTCGGTGTGCGGCGCTAACAGCGCATAGGTGCGTATTCTTAGATTACGGGCTGGCAAAATTAGCATGCTGGCGTCTTTAAAAATATATCCTGCGTTCTCTAATGTGTTACCTTTGCTTCCGCTCATACAGTTTGTATCAAGAAGTATAAGTAAGCAAAAAAAATGATTTTGCAACTAAATTGATTTTTGAGACTAACATTTGAGCGGAGTCAGTGCGCGGACGCCTTCCTGAGTTTCATTGTGGAGGGTATACGGAAGAGGGCCACTGCGAATTTCGACCATCACTTGATGGTCACTAATACCGCCCACTACGCCTGCATGTTCGCCATTACTATCCCTATCTAAGAACGGTTACCACGGCTGAAAAAAAACGATGCCTCGTCCTCTACCGCACAACATTCATAACAACAGATTAACACTGCGGACAATTGCAATATTCATTAAATACAACATCAAGGTGGTAAACATATCTTTCTATAATTCGATTGCCATTACCTACGATGCGATATGCTGTGTATCCAGATTTATGCATAAAATTTACTTTCTTCAAGCACTTTCGCTACCATCTAGAAGTAGGGCACGTTGTTATAGTCAGTGGGTTCAAAGCGCCCCACAAAATGAGCAT
The DNA here is from genome assembly GCF_055883805.1 of Amblyomma maculatum. NCBI lineage: Eukaryota > Metazoa > Arthropoda > Arachnida > Ixodida > Ixodidae > Amblyomma > Amblyomma maculatum. The sequence goes on along the minus strand of NC_139347.1, from coordinate 105,845,450 downwards.
TTCGTGCCAAGCATTTTGTGCCAAGCCGGAAAAGCTTTCAAAAATGGATTAGTGGGAGCTTGGGAGCTTTGAGGCAGCCGCGATCTCCAGTAGTCTGCATGTTGCTTTACTCTGCATAATTGCGATAGGTGTTAAAGAACTGGAAGCTTTGGAACATTCCTACGACACTGTACCACCTGATGGAAAAAATGCAGATAATCAGTAAATAGGCTTATTTCAAAGTTGAGGCAGTTCCGTGTTCCGTACACTCCTTAGTTATTAAAATGCATTGACATCTTAAATATTTCAACAAAACCGTTTTTACGCCGGCTGTCTCAAGATTTAGCCGTCTCTGTGGTGCTTGTATAATGGCTCGACAGATACGTAAAAGAGTGAAGTGTAAGCTGCGGTATTTACAGAGTAACATAATTGCCTTCAAACTTATGCTTTATTCATTGGAGTCAATACTAACCTTGAAGAAGAATTCATTTCCAGAATGTATAAATATCGAAATAAAACAAAGTGACGAAGACCTAATGGCCATCTCAGATTAATCTACGAGGTTGCAAACGCAATAAATGAAAGCGCCGAGCTTCATGGCAGATTAGTCGGCACAATGCTGCACGGTGGTAAACGTCAAGCAAGACAGTACGAGTACGTTGATGATTTCGAAAGCTGGCTGGTAAAGTTGTCGCCAAGGCTTATTTTCTTTCTGTTTTCTCTCGAACTGTGAGATTCCCTACCAAGATCACTCAAAGAGTTGCAATGCAGAACGAGTCACATCTCCCACGAGATCTTCATGGGGCACGATATTGCGCAATGGCGGTAATCATTTTGCCGCCAGACGCACTCTTGAATTGTATTCCCTAGCTGCCCTAGTTTCTACTTGAAGACGATAATCATGCTCCATGAACAGTTTTTTATGTGTGTCGCAGCCTTATTCTTGCGGCGCTTCTTTTCATGGGTTCCATTCGCAGTTAGTATGTATAGCGCCTTCGGCATTGCGCAACGAGCTGGATAAGAAAATAGCTTATAATTTGTGAGCGAAGCTTCTCATAGCAAATCAAGACTAAGCCGGGTTTTGATGGCAGTCCAGAGGCATTTCCATCACTTATTGTGTCTTCATTAGAAAAAAATTTGTTCGCTTCATTTTTCATAAAAAAAAACAAAACGGTTGAATTCCGCTTGAGCAGTTTATATAATTCAAGTTCTTTGAGGCTCTAGCAGTACTGAATGAAAGAGCGCTAAGAAAATATAAGCAGGAATAGGAAACCATTTTTTCAATGCTTTTTGTGATTTCAATTTTACTTGTTTTATTCGCTTATACATACGCGCATCGACAGACAGTGTGGGAGGCTTATTTGCTTGGTCAGTGGAGGCTTTTGAATTTTTAAGAATTTCGAACGTCCGTTCGTTGAGGTGGGTGGGGTTGCAAGTCCAGAGCAGAAGGTTGTTGTTGCAACGACCACCGTTATTCCAAAAGGCACAAGTACTTAGTAGACAAAGGACGTTAGAATTGAATATATATGATGAGTGAAGAACCATTCTGCATGTCTTAGTTGCAGGGAACCTTTGATGCATGGTAATGTAACTAGCACAGAAGCGGCCACCTTGGATCATTTAAATTAGCTTCACAGGCGTTCACATGAAATCGGCAAACAAATGATGTTCGAACCATACGAACAAGGTTATGTCGTGCAGGACAAATTACTTTCTCGCCCTGTATCGAAACTATTCGCACTTCTTTTCTACTAGGGCTCTTAACTAAAGAACACTTTGCAGTTCAGTCTTACGAGTTATTGCATTCAATTTCCCACGGTCTGAGTATGCAATATGTTGCCGACATTTGATATACAAGTTTTCCCTGACAACTCACGAGAAATAACCCGATGAATGTTTTATTTCGTTTACATCAATTTGTCGGGGGCTCATGTGCCCAACAGTGGCTTCCACTACATCGTTTCGCAATGTTTATGAAACAACAGCAGTGCAATTAATGAACAACAGAAAATTGGCGAGACGGTTAAGCTGCACTGTTAAAGTCAGCTTTAATGACTCCCCTTTGTAGACTTTCCTTACTCTGCATGCTTATTGAAGTAACATTTCTCTGTCTGCAGCATCACGGGTCTTATGAGATGTGTTATTGAGTGACTAACACGTTGGATGAAATAATGAGGTCATGTGTAAGCTAGGCGGAGAGACATTGTTTAAGGTTTGCCTACTGCAATTTTAAGCACCGCTGATGTATAGCGCGTAAAGAACGATTATTTAGTTCTAAAATACATCAATTTGTCCATCCGCAAGAAAAATTTTGTATTTGAAATTAGGAAAAAAGAAAAGGAGATATGCACTGAAGCGACTCACAGCCAGAAGTGCGGTCCCGGGAGACTCCCCTAGTGTTTCCTGGAAAGAGCGGAAGAGGTTGCAATAAGAGAATGGAATTGGGCATCTGGAAATGGTTATGGGAATTGACAAGTAGTGGGAACAGCCGAGGATTTGTTAAAACCTTGGCGTCAAGCATTGCTGACGTAGTCATGGACAGGGTAAATTAAGCGATTTCCCAATACAAGCACCACCTAGCCAGCCAGTCTTGATCCATATGAGTCTAGCTCCTGTTTGCGCTTCCCAGAGGGCGAGCACTTACCTTAACGGAATGTGCGGCCGTCGGCCTCCAAGAGCATTCCCATCACCACGTGCGTTTGCCGGGACTCCGACCTCCGAGACAGGTGCCCTCACGTAAGGCCACTTTGAAGCTCTGTGTCCTTTAGCCTCCTACCCCTTTCCAGCTCTTCTACGATACTAGATGTGCGTATTTCGCTGTTTTGGGCTAATTTTTTCTCTGCGCTGATGTACTCGGTATGTAGCCATGACTACTCAGGCACCCTGGGCGTTACCTCTTTCACGGTCTTTGCTTCAAAATGCTATGTAGGATAGCAGCCTTCCGGTGTCCAAAACCTGGTGCGCATTCTCTCTTTCTCAAAAGGGTCCTCAGTTATTCTTGTTGCACCTGCAGTGGTACGCCGGTGTGTTACCGAGCTAAATAGATATTGTTCTTCTATTTATTCGCACTACTAACCGTTTCTGAGGACACTCGCTGTTTCAACACCTTTCCAGCACGCTTACTACTTACTAGCCTTGTTCGAATGTAGTAGCAAGCAGTTTGGCAGTGTTCCTTACTAGACATCTAGATCTACACTCTGTTACCGCCACCAGCCCCGTCCAAAGTTTCAGGTTTACTTCCCACTCCCTTCAGCAACTTTGCCGCCGACCTCCCTTTTTCGATCCTAAGGATGACTTCCCAGAACCCAGGCTTAGTCCCCTAGCCGCCGGGGCCTCCGAAAGGACCGGTTCTCTTCGTCAAAAGAAACCAACGCGTTAATGGCTTGCCAATACATCTTTTTGCACGAGCGAAATTTGAATTTGGCAGCTTTTTGAGACCCACTACGGACCTGCATCTGCAACAGGTATGCTACAATACTCACAGACAACTCTACGATGATTCGCAAGACCCCAGCGTGCCCAAAGGAATACAATTTTGCAAACTGGGACAGCCGCAACCACACATAAATATTGAGCTAGCGGGGCGGGTTGGGGAGGGGTGTAGATGGAGGACGTGTGCACGTCGCCAGATCAGAGTTACCCCCCGCCCCCCCCACTCCACCAGAAAGACAACTGGAAAAAGGAGTACCACCTGCGATTCCTGGCTCAGCGTTTCTTCTGGCATGCCGCCACCGCCGGCAAGTTGGGCCAGAGCGGTTCGCACATGGCTCCGGAAATTTAACCTTTCGGAACCATCGCACCACAAAAATAAAGCGTGCGGATGGAGCATTCCGATCACGGAGAAGGAATCAAAACGAACTGGCTGCAAGTAAAAGAAAAAGTGTATAATGTCGTTGTTTAGCAATTCTCTTTTATCTGTAATGAAAGAGAATTTCTTATGTTTTGCATCAAAAGTGTTTGCTGTGGTGTAGTGTGTCTTCACGGTGTTTTTTGTCACGTTAGTCTTGGGAGAATTACGAACCTCTGCTTTTCGCGATACCGCGTGCTCTCATGAGTGCGAGACATTGGAGCGAAGAAAAATTCCGAATACAAAAAAAATGTGGTCTGCTTATACACTGAGTTGGCCAGATTTTTTAAGTTATGTTTAGGTGCGTCAGCGCGTTGTCGGCTCCATTCACTAAGGCCTGGCCGCATCTTAGATTGAGTTACGCATTACGCATTTCAACTTTCTGCGAATTTTTATTTTTTTATGATACAGATCGGCACTGCACGAGATTTCGAACTGCGATCCTCTTGCACACGAGATGGATTCTCTACAGTAACGTTGTCGCTGCATCGTTAGCTTCGATGATGAAAATACAGTACGTCAAATTTGCCAATGTTGTCTGATACCCTCAAAAAATTTCGCGAACGGTTTTGAAATAATTTTAAGGTAATGCTATTTAGCACTGAAGAGCGAAATATCTCAGCAGCTTGTCTTGCATCAGCCGATGCCTGTGCTAGGAGATAACAAACGCAAATTAACTTGAGAAATATTCAGTTAAGAAAATAATATAAGGTTTAAGGAGACATGGATTCATTTTTAAACTAAACAAATATTTCAGCTAGATCAAGGCTGCATGACCCCGATGTTTTTCCTTTCTTCTTTACACCTGAAACACTTGTAGTCAATCAGAGTATTAAAGCAGTCAAGCCAAATGTTTATTAACAGGAGTATGACAATACTCTATGATAGGATGGTGTAAAATATATGCCAAACCACTTCCAGGAGGCATAGCATGTAGATGTGCTGAGTCGACTGTTCGACCGTTTCTGATCTGCCTTCGTTTTCAATAAATATACAAGTTCTTTGAAAATCCACATCTGGTTGAAATGTCCGCAGCACTCCACTATGCCATCCTTCATAACCTCAGTCATTTTGGGACGCTTATTTGCAGTAACTAAACATGAATAGAATCGCAGTAATTTGCTGGCCAGGAGGTAAGCGGTAGTATAACTGCAGCGAAGTTAAGGAATAGTGTTGCCGAGAATAGAATACTGAAGACAGTTCAGCTCACAGGCAGCAGCCGTATCAATCATTGTTGCCAACTAGGGGAAAGCGAAAATTAATAACCTCTGCGCAGTCTTGCTGTCCAAAACCCTATAGAAAGGAATAAACAATTCTACTTTGGCACCTTAGAGTGTGTAGCTTCAAAAAGAAGTATTTAGTAAATTTCTTTAAGTATTTCGTTCAAACGCTAGTGTGAAACAAACCTTGATGCTTCTGTTGAGAAACATCTTAGCTTAGTATAATGGCAGGAAATATTTAAAGAGTAATATTAAGGACAGGTAAAGCACTATACAGCAGGAATAATACTAAATGCGGGAATTATATACTCTTCTTCATGGCCTTTTCGTAGTCCTTCCATATTTCTTCAGAAATAATGTATATCTGTCTGTAAATTCAGCGGTTTTACCTTGATCTATAGACATTGCCCGCGAGGCAGAAAATAAAATTACAGTGGACTTTAGCGACTAAAGTAGTGAAAGGCGAAAGCCTGAGAAGTCTCATCTTATCCAGCATTCCTGCCATTTGCAATCCCTCACTTGAACGCACGCCAAGGAACGCGGCGCGACAGAAGCGATGGCATACTATCCAACGCACACTTGTCGGAGAAAGGGTGACATATACTACGCCCTTCCTCCAGACGTCTCATTTGTCTAGCATTCCTGCCATCTGCAATTCCACACTTGAACGCGCGCCAAGGAACGCCACGCGACAGCCGCCGCAACAGCGGGACACACTTTGTCCACAACAGTATGCGCCATTAAAGGCTTTCGCCTTAAAAGCATTGCTCTTCGGATAATTACACTTGTAGTTGAGCCACATGCTTATTCCGTTATTTATGTGGCTGTTACTCGTATCAGGCAGATACTCCACGAACAAAAAAAAATTCCGCTTAAGCTACCCGGTTTCGGCAGTAGCGAGACAACCTTCTTTACAAGCATATAATAATAATAATAATAATAATAATAATAATAATAATAATAATAATAATAATAATAATAATAATAATAATAATAATAATAATAATAATAATAATAATAATAATAATAATAATAATAATAATAATAATAATTAACTACGTAGTGAGAACCTGTCCCCAAAATGCATGCTGATAAGGATTCAGTGTCCACATTTGCCTTGCTGGGCCTGCAGCGTGGCTTGAGTGGCGTAGAAGCCGGCTGGAACCAGCTGGACAATGGTACCGGCAGCTGAGCTTGACATCAGGCGTCGAACAAATGGCCACGAACGGGGGGGGGGGGGGGGGGGGGGCATCAGCAAGAAACAAAGCGCCATGCGGTGAAAAATAGCGCCTCAGTCGCCAAAATACTAAAAAAAAAATGAAAGCGAGAATGATTTGCCAGAGTCTCGGTTGCCCGCTTCATCTGGCGTCCTCTGCACAGTAAATGTGAAACTCTCTTCCACTTATTTTCAAATCCTACTTTTCTATTTAGTTGCTTTGTGACTCGTTAAGGCCATCGCAAGCGTCCAAGGGACCTTGGCAAAAATTTTTGTACTGGCTTGCCCGACTAGATTCAAGTGACTGCAGGTTTCTTTCTAGTAATATTGCATTTTTATACGCCAGTGAGCTACGGCGCCCTGGCACCGTTGTTTTTCATATTTAGTTCTATTCCCCCCTAACTGTTAGTGCGCGCTTTAAAAAAGGCAAATAAAAACCACCGAGCTCTCATAAAATTGCAACAGACTCTCTATAAAGATTAGGTCGCCGTTTGTTATATTTCAAACACTACAGTTTGAGACGCTATATGGCTCCGTCTCCTTTTTCTGTCTTTTCATGTTTTTATGAATGACTTACACTTTCAAACAAAATATAATACTCATAGGACAAAATATAGGCCTTTATTCGCCACGCTCAAAATTTCCGTAATTGATTACAGCTCATATCATTAACTCATATCATCAGCTCATATCATTGCTCATATCATTCTTTGAATGTTATCGTTTCTTTAGGCTGCCACCAGTGGTAGTTCATGGGCACCCTTTTTAGCGAAGGATCTATACATCCCGACTTTATTCAGAAAAGCTTGTTTGTACATTCTGCAATAATTAGAACAAGCGGCCAGGTTTTAATCATTTTCTCTAACAACCAATTATTCAACAGGAATAGCACCTATTGTCGAGTAGATAATTCACATGTAATGAACGCGTACATGGCGCTTTTCTTTTTGTTTGCAACATCAATGATATTCGCCAGTCTTGATTTTGAGTAGTGTGTCCTTTCATGATCATTTTAGTTGTGCTAAAGGAGGTTGTAAATATGTGAGAAAATAGCTTTTCACAGCAAATCACAAAATTTATTGGACGCCTATATTACCTTCTTATTATGTTTCATATGTTTTTGTAAAGCAGGATAACGCCATCTTTAAACCTGATAAGAACGCGAATTATTTTTAAAGTTGTGAATAGGTTTAGGACAATATTGATCCCAACCTTCAGCGCACCAAAATCCAGGCATGATTTCGTCTCCTTTTGCTGCACCAATACAAGCCCCAGAATCAGATTCGTTTGTTTTCTTTTGTCTCTAAGCCAACTGCAGCTCTTGTTTTGAGCTTTTCAGGCCAGTCAGAATCTGTCCATTTGCGTTATGATAAAGCAAGAATCACCAAAGTTTTGTTCATAACTATTGGTCATGACAATGACCTATTTCCTGGAAGACGCTGCCGTATCTGGGTACCAGAAACTACTTGGAGTGGGAAATCTTTTCAAACTGCAATCCAAGATCACGACCCAAGTTGCTTCGCTGGCTGCCTTACTGCATATTGCGTCTGGCCCAAGAGTCGTTAGCATCGATCTCCGGCTTCCCTAAAGTGATTTGCGCAAGAGGGGACTCTGGGTTACAGCCATTTGATCGATTCGGCGTGACGCCTCTGTTTCTTCTCTGCCTCGAACATCATTTCTTCCAAATTGATATGCTTGCAAGGGGTACAAAAATTAAGGAATGATCCACGCTGCGGCGATAACACACGCACTCGGCCGTAAGATGTGAGCCTGAGGTTCCAATGTCTACACTTCTATTGCAGTTGTTCGTCTAAATCTGCTTGCCGATCAAAATGGCCGTCAGAAAGTTTTCCCTTCTAGCAGCTGGCTCGGTTATCTTGAGAAAAGTTTACTCCTACGATGACGGCTGTCGTGCTGCTGCTGCCGCTCCAAATGAGTATGCAGACGCCTACTGCACTGTGCGTCATGCATACTGAGTTATCTCTATAAAGTATTTGCGCCGTCATAGAAAGAGTGCTGAATCCCTTTCAGCTAAGGAGCGGTGCCCTGTTGCACATTTCGTAGCAACTTGCTGCTGAACTGCAGCTCCAACGCGTTTTCATTCAATAAATGCCTCAGTAGCAGCGCCGACTAATTTAAATAAAACGCATTAGTCTTGCTGTCCACGTCATCTAAGCTGATTGGCCACACACGCATTTCAACCCTCGGCTGAGCGTGAAAAAAGGGCATATAGCAATCACTAGCTTTCATACAGATAATTGCCCACTGCAGCTCCTAAGGGAGCAGTAATAAACCAAAACAAAAAACACAGCCTAGCAATCACTGCTGGTGATTGGTGGAACGAGTGCTTCCGAGATGTGGCGATTCAGGATTCTAACCTTGGACCACGACAACGCCATATACTACGAGGTTTCAAAAAATTGTCTACCGGAAACACACACACACGCACACACACACACACACACACACACACACACACACACACACACACACACACACACACACACACACACACACACACACACACACACACACACACACACACACACACACACACACACACACACACACACACACACACACACACACACACACACACACACACACATATATATATATATATATATATATATATATATATATTCTCGCATTAAATATAGAATAATTGAACTCGCCTTAATAAACGACTTCGTGAAACACTCATCTTCGTCACAGAGGGTTGAAGCAAGACTCGAGGACAGATTTGGAAGCCATCTTCACTCTCAGTGTTTAGGCATTTGTGTGCACTTGGAAGGGACTGCTTATTAATTATGATATTTGTTAGTTGGACGAAAAACAATAGAGGTTCACGGCTGTTGTTTAGTAGCACGTAGGAGGAGGAGAAGGAACTTTGAAGGACAGGTAACATACTCCTTTTGAACAAGTGGCCAGTGTTATTCAGGACCTCTTTTTATCTAAAGAAGTTGCGCTCTCTATTAGCGGCTAAAGAGCCATATTCTTCACTCTCACACTTAAGTCTCTAATGCCTTTATTGTTGTGTTTTATTTCATCTTGTAATTCGCGGTGGTCACTTTTCTAATGTTTCGGCGCCCACGCCGAAGGAAGCGGCGCAGATGGAAAGATATAGCGGCTTCTCGACAGCGGTGCGCAGTCCCCGTCAACGCGCTGCACCTCCTGACCACCATAGACATGGGAGAAAAGGAACGCTTACTCACGCGTGCATTCCTCCGCGAGGACCTGGCCCTCCTCTTTACTTCATGTCATTGAGAAGGCCGCGCGTACAGCCCATGGCTTCGAGTGATTTCTGGGCCTCTCTAGCAAACCGGAGGGGGTGAGGATAGCTTTGGCAGCGCTAGGCTGTTTCCGCTCCTCCTCGGCGTCTCGAAGATTCGGCGCCGGTTATTTGAGAGCTCGCCGCTCGGCCATCGGGGGTTCGGCTCTAGTCGTCTGCGCAGCTAGCGGTAGCAGGCAGGCCCCGACCTAGAAGTCGTGAAAAGAGCAATGAGCTCATGTTGCTGTTAGCGTGTCAGCTCGTGGAGCTGTGCGTAGTTTTCTTTGTCAGCCTCTCTTGTAGTCTAGTCGCCTCACTTTTGTAAATAAGCTTTCTGTATCTTGTGTTTGTGTCATATAAAGTTAATTTTCGTCCTGTTACTTCAAATTTGTCGTACTACGTCTAAATGTCTGTATTTGTGAACTACACGCCGCCTGCCGAATCGACCAGCATCTTGAAGAGGTGCTAAAGAAAAAGAGACTAGACAGAACCTGACTTTTACTAATGTGTTTATGGTTAGGCTGTGTTTTATTTTCACTGTGGGTTTTGTTTCAATGGATTTTGCTGCCCAGTTACTGTGTGTTTTTCAACAAACTCACAAGGTCTCTATAAGAAATTTTCAAACTGGTAATAATAAGGATCTCTGTATAGAAGGCTGCCCCCAAACTTAAAGCGTTAAATAACGGACGACCTTGGCTGAGTTCTTCGCACGTGTTTAAGTGGAAAACTTTTGATCTCATATTTGTTTGTACTGTGTATTTTTATGCTCAGCTAAGACGTTAAGCAATACTCTCCTAGTATCTACTGGACTAAGGATTTGTGGACAATATACAGGTTGGTTTATTGCATTCGAATCTATTTCGGTTATGTTGTTGCGAACAAGGAGATCGGCAGTGGCGCGAGGGGAGCCCTCGCGCTAGGCCAGACATAAAATCATCGTTCATCCTGTCGCCATGTTGTGCCGTCTACTTGCTTGCCACCAGGTAACATTTTGGTTGGAGGTGCGGCGTATGTCATCCTCATCCTCGCCTTGGAGCATCGATGCCTTCTGTAAACCACGACCATTGACCGAGGGCCCTGGGACATCGCCGAGCAGCTTCGTCCCAGCCATTGCTGCCCACACCCGACCAGTTACCACCGCCCAGCCTCCAGCCCAGATCTGAAGACAAGGAGAACAGACAGACCAACCAGACCCGAGACGAATGGTCCGAAAGACTCGAAGGACCCAAAGGAACCGGACATGTACACGTAACCCTCGCCAAGCCGCTCGTCGCGACCTCTACCCATCGGTCCCATGGAATCTGGTGGCGGATGGTTGCACAGCTCTAGGGGAGGCGGATCACCCAAGCATCATCGTGATTATCGTCATCGCGGTGGCAAGCGCATCATTCTCTTTTATCTTTCCTTGAACTTTTACACCTCCACGTCACCATCGACTTCAACGAAACGATCGGGATGATCGCTCGGTGGCTCCGGGAAGTGTTGCGAAGAAGAAGAGCGGAAGTGGCGCGAGAGGAGCCCTCGCGCTAGGCCAGACATACAATCATCGTTCATCCTGTCACAATGCTGTGCCGTCTTCTTGCTTGTCACCACGTAACAATATGAAGCTTTATCTCCCAAAGATATTGGGTTTAAGTTTTCTTTTTTTACCAGTTTACCCATGTAAAGGGCTACTTGTGGTCGAGCAGTTGCCGGCAGAAACACCAAAGCTAACTACCACCTGTAGCTAGCACGCCACTTCAAACTCAACCTCTCATTAAATGAAATAAATTTTGGGGGGAAACTAATACGGGGATCCATAGCAAGGTTATCAAGTCCTGTGCGATTACGCTAGTGACATATGAGCTACCTAAAGAAAAATAAGCTTGCGGAGACGCTTTAGCTCTGGTTAAGGGTGAAACGCAGTAAATCTTGAAAAGGTAAAGTAGCGAATTCTAAATAGGAGTTAGTACTTACGCTCTAAGTGGCATTGCCATCGATAATAGAACACACACACACACACATGCATATATATCAATCATTATTCATTTACAGTTTTTCCTCGTTTTTTTTTCCCCGCTTCTTTGATACCCTCCACATCCCACTTCTCGTAAAAACCTTCTTCATGCTTGGCGTTCACATCTTTTAGCGAAAACCTCAAAGTATTTCACCATTCTACTGTCCCACATATTTATTTATTTTTTTTCTTCTTATTCTTTCTTTGAGGTTCATCTCTCGTCGCGAGTTGCTCGAACTTTACTCGCCGCTGTCAGGTTCTTCTAACCAGCAATGTCCACCTGGTTCTTTCATCACGCTGGGCGCTCCCATTTTTTAGTGAGAACAAGAACAATAATTTTCTCACCATCTGCAGCAAACACGTTCCCCCACCTGTCTTCTTCTTCTTCTTTTTTTTCCTTCCCCCTCTTCCCCCCCCCCCCTTTTTCTCGCTTCTTTGATACCCTCCATATCCCACTTCTCGTAAAAACCTTCTTCATGCTTGGCGCTCACATCTTTTAGCGAAAACCTCAAAGTATTTCACCATTCCACTCTCCCAGATATTATTTATTTTTTTCTTCTTCTTATTCTTTCTTTGAGGTTCATCTCTCGTCGCCAGTTGCTCGAACGGAAGAAGTGGAGGTTTCCGAACGTCTGAAGCTAGCGCTCTTCCACTTTTCTGGATTTTATATCGCTGTGAGCTATTTGTGATCTCGACATCCTTCGGGATGGCGGGCGCACGACCCCTGCGCCCACCCGCCACCATCGAACAGGCTACAGCGTACTCGACGGGTCACCTTGACGTCGCGGACGTGGAGCTTCCAGACTCGGCAGATGACTCCACCGTGACAGAGATGGATTCCGACAACAGCTACACGCCTGTCCAGTCGCGCCGCCTGAAAAGAAAGCTGCGCCGAACATCAGTAATGAGTGAGACACCAAAGAAGAACGCTGAAAAGCAAGGGATCTTCTCCGTGGCCTTCGTACCAACAACGGCAACGGCGAATCTGAATGTGATAAACAGACAGCACCTGACGCAGTTTTTCGACCAGCTGGTTCCCGGTGAAGTTGACGAAGTCAGAATTAATCCCTGGAAGAATGTCCTGACCGTGGATGTCAAATCCCAGGCAACAGTGGACAAGCTGAAAGGAATTGGTGCGCTAGGCAACATGCCGGTCCGTTCCTTCCTTGCACATGGGAAAAAGACTACTGCAGGTGTAATCAGCGACGTTGACCCCGAGATAAGTGAAAGCGATCTCTGCACGCTGATCAAATCTACGGCGCGCATTGTGGATGTTCATCGATTCGGCCGCTCAAAGTGCGTTAAATTAGTCTTTGAAACTGAATCCCTCCCATCCCACGTTAAAGTGGGCTATGTGAGGCACCCAGTTCGGATGTATGTTCCAAGACCTGTTCAGTGCCACAAATGCCACAAGATCGGACATGTGAGCGCCGTTTGTCGAAACGAGGTATCCTGCCGTCGATGCGGCGGTACGCATCCTCATGACGCATGCGAGACGGAGACTGTCAGGTGTTCTAACTGCTCGGGTGCCCATGAATCGACGGCTAAGGACTGTCCTAAAATTCGGGATGAAAAACGTATACTAAAAAAGATGGTAAGAGATAACTCGACTCATCAAGAAGCGGCCGCGTCTATTCGTCGTCGCAAGCACCGTTCCCGACGCCGGCACAAGGAATCGGAAGGCAAGCCTAGCCTGGATAAGTCAACTTCAGAGTTAACGTCAGCTCAGGTGCCACAACAGATTGAGTCTAATCCCGCTAAGAGTACTCTTGCTGTAATGTCGCAGACAATGTCACATGCCAAGGATCAGACAGAGGCTGTTGTATTACCTACCGCCTCTGATGCTGAGTGGCCAGCTCTACCATCAAAGGCCAACGCCAGGCCTAATCCCAGTTTGGTTGCCACACGTACTGAAAATTCCGACAACCCCGACAGCCAGCAGGTAAAAGAAATGCTGAAACAGCTGGTTCGTTCAATGCGGGTGCTGCTCTCCAGCATCAACACGCAAACAGCAAAGTTTGCTGTTCAGTTTTTGGACGCATTTGAGCCGCTCTTGGCGGCATTGCAATAATTCACAATGGCGCAACAAACTAACCCCACCTCTGTGACGATGCACTTGCGCCGCAGTGTTGTGATGCAATGGAATGCCCGAGGCCTGCGTGGTCGGCTGAGTGACTTCCGACAGCGGGTACAGAAGTACCGCTTTCCTGTGATTGTGATCTGTGAGCCCAACATGCCGGCTGCTTTCCGCCTTTCTGGATATGTTCTGCTATGGTCTAGAGAAGCAAACGAAACAAGCAAAGTGCTGGTATGTGTACGCCAAGACATTGCGCACGTCCGCCATGCTCTGCAGCCCCACAACACGAACCACTACATTTGTTTGACGTTAACCCTGAAAGGACGAGTATGTTCTGTAATTGGCGCTTATATTCCACCGAGGGATGGCTTGGACAAATCATATCTATTTTCAACAATCCAGTGTTGTGCAGCTCCTCGTATTATTGTGGGGGACTTTAATGCTCACCACCCTCAGTGGGGTAGTGCAATAATGAGCAATAGAGGAAGAGACCTGGCAGACTTTATGCATACGCAAGATCTCGTCAATATAAACGACGGCTCACCGACGTTTCTACGCGGAACAACCTACAGCAGCTGCTTGGATGTGGCGTTTGTTTCCAGAAACCTCCATCCCTCCGTTTCTTGGTGTAGTGATGTGGAAACACATGGGAGTGATCATATACCAACGTACATATGCATCAAGTGGTTTGCACCTGCCACTTCACCTCGTGTGCAATACACAGACTGGCCCGCCTTTAGGGCAGCGGTGGAGACTTCCAGCGTGGACCTCCAGTCACCATCTCAAATAGAGGGACTCATTACTTCCTCTCTCAGTGAGAACACTCGCTATGTTAGTGTGCCGGTGTCAGTGTCCAGCATCGACGTGGAATTCGAGCGGCTTCGCGCGATCCGTCGGCGGGCTGAAAGGAAGTACAGAAGAACGAAATCCGCGCAAGATCTCGCACTTTCTCGCCGAGCTAAACGTCAAGTTTTGCGTCACCTGGAGAGGTTAGGACGACAACGTTGGAGACAGTTCTGCTCATCACTTGATCCCCGTAAGCCCCTGTCGCGTATCTGGCATGTTGCGAGAAGCTTGCGCACACCTCCGCGAGAAAGGCACCCTTTTCGTGCCCTGGCCCTTTACCAACGCCGCAATGAAGTTGACGTAGCTGAAGATTTTTGTAAAATGGTTGTGGGCACAAACCAGGCACAGTTACCAATTTCAGAGGTTTTTGCACCACCTTCGCCGAATGATCAATACGACGTGCCCTTTACAATAGCTGAATTAGACGCCGCTCTTGCTTCTTGTCGGCATTCATCTGCACCTGGTCCTGACGGGATTACTTATTCAACCTTATCGAACCTAGGCAAGGATGGTAGAACTGCACTACTTAATTATTTCAATGATATATGGGTTTCTAGTACTGTTCCTGAACACTGGAAAATTAGCCGCCTGGTTGCTCTTTTGAAGCCTGGAAAGCCTCCTCTCGAACTTACCTCATACCGGCCAGTTGCCCTAGCAAGCTGTGTTGGAAAAGTTATGGAGCGCATGGTGCTGGCAAGACTTGAGTGGTATCTAGAGAGTAATGATCTTTATCCTAATATGATGACTGGATTTCGCCGCGGACGTTCTTCCATTGACAGCGTCATCGACCTTGTGGCGACAGTAGAACACGAAAAGCGTCACCGTCGACTAGTAGCTGCTGCATTTTTAGATATAAAGGGAGCTTACGACAACGTCCTCCATGAAGCTATTCTTGATGGACTTGACGACGTGGGAGTTGGTGGCCGGCTGTACTTGTGGATTGTAAGCTATCTCAGCGGCCGTTCTGTTTACATGACTACGCCTGAAGGAGATACTACCCACTTTCAGGTCGGTCGTGGAGTTCCACAGGGAGGAGTTCTCAGCCCAACTTTATTTAACGTTGCGCTAATTGGCCTGGTGAGTGAACTGCCAACTAACATCCACATAAGTGCATATGCTGACGACATCTGCATCTGGGCCTCTGGTTCGACGCGCCCACAACTACGTGCGAGACTGCAACGAGCTGTGTCATTAACATCGATGTACTTACGGCGTCAAGGTTTATTTTTAGCGGCAGAAAAGTGTACAGTGATCGCGTTTACGGGAAAATGTGTCAGCCGCTACCCGATTACCCTTCATGGAGTCGTAATACCATACGTCTCCAGGCACAGATTCTTGGGAGTAATTATTGACCACCGACTATCCTGGTCGAAACATATTGCTATGGTGAAGAAGAGGCTAATTAATTTTTGCCATGTACTTCGTTACATAGCTGGCATCAAATGGGGTCCAACTGAGCGCTCCTTAATACGCCTTTACGAGGCTCTGTTTGTTGGCTACATCCGGTACAGTCTCCCAGTACTCTCTAGTATGAGCATTTCCTGCTTGCGGACTTTAGAGAGCGTGCAAGCGCAGGCACTGAAAATATGCCTTGGACTGCCCAGATGCACCTCTAACAAAGGCACAATTGAAGAGGCACACGCTCGCCCAATGTCCATATACTTGTCACACGAACCACTTCGTGTATATTTACGAGCACTTACAAGACACCGTTTTCACCCACTCAGCAAGATTCTGGATGAGAGGCCGGACTGCAGTTTTACAACTGCACTCCGCTGCCATCAGTCGCAAGTACCGACAGGATATGCCCTCCCATATCATCCCACCCAACCACCATGGACGATGGATAAACCTTTTGTGCACCTTCGTGTTCCCGGAATACTAAAGAAATCAATGGTACCAATTAGTGGACTCAAACAACTTACTCTGGCACACATCTGGTCAGAATATCCCAGTTATATTCACATATACACTGATGGATCTGTGTCAGCACAGGCATCCGCTGCAGCTGTGGTCATACCAGCTCGGAAAACGACTCTGCATTTCCTTTTGGGACATACCTCTACATCAACCGCTGCCGAACTTGTAGCCATTCGAGAATCTATTCGCTATATATGTGGGGAACCACCTCAAAAATGGTGTATATTCACGGACTCGAAGACTGCATTACAAATTTTGGAAAACTTCTTACGCCACACTGCCTATCAGTCCCTGGCACTAAACATTATGGATCTCATCACATCTGCCCAGCTGCAAGGCCACACGATAATGTTTCAATGGATTCCTGCCCACTGCGGCCTCCATGGGAATGAGCAGGCCGATGTTGAAGCGAAAAGCGCACTCATCAATGGCTTCCAAACAGCTGTGCCTTTTTCAAGAGCGGATACGACGTGTCTTCTAAAGAGTTATATGAATATTGCTACAGCAGCTTACTGGGCTCAACCAGACGCCCGACACATCCGTCTAAGAAGGCTTGATCGAACATTTAAATTTTATGTTCCGCGTGATATTCCGCGTCATCAGACATGCTTGATACATCGACTTCGTTTAAACGTGGCTTTCACGCGCAAATACTTACATTTAATTGGACAGCTGGACTCACCGGAATGTTTAACTTGTGGCATCCCAGAGACTGTGGACCATGTATTATTGGTGTGCCCAGAGTATGCGAACGAAAGAAATGTGCTAGCTGCTTCCTTGAAGCGTTTAGACAAGAGGCCTCTGTCGGAGGAACTGCTGCTGGGCGCTTGGCAGGACAAGGGGAAGGGCGTCCAGGCAGTGCGCGCTCTTTGCCGTTATTTGAGCGCCAGCGGACTTGATTCACGTTTGTAAAGCAAGCTGCTGTGTCTGTATATATATTTCATATGCCTTCTCCCACATCGTCACCCATCATGACCTTCTTTCTTCTCTCCTTCCCCTTCCCCAGTGCAGAGTAGCAGGCCAGATTTGAATTATTCGGGCCAACCTCTCTGCCTTTTCCTTTCAATAAATCCATCTATCTATTTACTCGCCGCTCTCAGGTTCTTCTAACCAGAAATGTCCACCTGGTTCTTTCATCACGCTGGGCGCTCCCATCTTTTAGTGAGAACAAGAAAAATAATTTTCTCACCATCTGCACCAAACACGCCCACCTGT